>NW_018745054.1:211550-745831 GCF_001683475.1 Chenopodium quinoa | reverse complement strand
TATAGACTTAATAAATGTTTAAACGAGTAAAGGAATTTACCGTGTTAAACATGAAGGACCTGAAAAGACCTTCGACCCATATGTATAAAACTAAGTAAATTTTTGAACTAAGTATAAGCTAGGCTAATACTAAATCAAACAAGAAAGACTCTAGGAGAGACTTTGAACCGTATCATACCGCAAACAATTTAGCAAGACTCGGTGAAACTAGATGAGCTAAAAGGTCACATGAATGGAATAAATTGGGAATAATTTTGCAATTAAAACCATCATGTATGCTATGATATGGAGTCGTCACCAACTTACATGCTTAGAGCATGAGAAGTATAAAATACCAATCAATTCAAGTCTAAGTAATGGATCGTTAGATTATAGTCAAAAACTTCCAAAGTACTTGGATAAGTAAAAGGAATGAGTTCTTGACGCATGGAAACAAATGTAATTTGAGAATTGATGTTGCAAGCACATCCCTAGCAATGATCAGATCCTTAACAAGAAATTCGTTTACAAGCACGACCTAAAATGCATCGTGGCTTGGGAATGGTAACATGGACGCGCATCCATGTGTAATGTGCGGAAATTTAAGGTAAATTTCCATGATCACAAGTGATTATGGTATCCCAAATCATTGTGAGCCAGTTGGAGTATAATCCATGCAAAGCGTCATTTGGAAATCTGCTAAAGTATATGTTGAGAACATTGTTGCCTTAAAGGCAATAATAAGAAAGTTGTTTAATGGAAGGTCGTTATTGAACGTTGATGATTGTAGGTTGTCAACTTGAAGATCTCTAATTATCAAAACGAGTGGGAGCAACCACTTGGACAATAAATCCTAAATCACATAATCCAAAACACTCTCAAATTTTATCATATCATTATGAAAGTATTCAATAATGAAGATGCTAAGATTTACAAAGTAATCATAACTAAACCTATGCGATAAGTGAACGACAACATTCACAATTACATAAAGGGAATCAAGCATATTAAATATTGGTGTTAATTCTATAAATGTTTTTTCAAGAGTATTACTCATAAAACATTTGGGGAAAACCATTTATCATAAGATGAAATATTGGAAAGTTTCATAGTGGAATAAAATTTTTAATAATAAATTCCACAAACTATTTGATTGTGGTTTAGAATTAAATAATGAGTCCAATTTATTTTTAGAATATTTCAAAGTAGGGTATCAAGACCATGTCTTGGATAAAAAACACCTGTTAAGTGAACATTGAATATTTCAATCGAAAATTATCCCTAATCAAGGTCATCTAACTGATGGACGATTGATAATTATAGAAGCAGCCTATAGAAGCAATCCGGAAGAAACTAAGGAGATGCAAAGTCAAATTGAAGAGCTCATGTCTAGAGGCTACATGAGGGAAAGCGTGAGTCCATGTGCCGTTCCTACTTTGCTTGTTCCAAAGAAGGATGGAAGTTGGCGAATGTGCATTGATAGTAGAAACGTGAATAAGATCACTATCAAATATCGTTTTCCTATTCAAAGATTAAATGATTTGCTAGATGAGTTACATGGCTCACAAATATTTTCGAAGATTGATCTTATGAGTGGCTATCATCAAATACGAATGAGAGAAGGAGACGAGTGGAAGACCGCCTTCAAAACAAAGCTAGGCTTGTACGAATGGTTAGTGATGCCTTTCGGTCTTACTAATGCACCTAGCACGTTCATGAGATTGATGCATGAGGTACCCAAACCTTTTCTTGGAAAGTTTTTTGTTGTTTACTTAGATGATATCTTGATGTATTCGAAAACTTACATGATCATCTAACGCATCTAAGAAGTGTGTTTGAAGTGTTAAGGGAAAAGAAACTTTATGCTTAGCTTGAGAAGTGTTATTTCTTGGTGCCTAGTGTTACTTTTCTTGGCTATGTTGTGTCTAAAGATCGGTTGACAAGTCTAAGGTGGAAGCCATTAGAACTTGGCCTAGTCCTACTAATGCTAGTGAGGTTAGATCTTTTCACGGTTTAGCTTCTTTTTATAGAAGATTGGTGAAGAACTTTTCTAGTGTTGTACCACCCATTACCAAATGCTTGAAGAAGGAAAGGGGAAAATTTGAGTGGACTAAAGAAGCCTAAGGAGCGTTTGAGCTAATCATGAAGAAGCTATGTGAAGCACCTATACTTGCTTTGCCAGATTTTTCACAACCTTTTAAGGTAGATACCGACGCAAGTGGGGTTGGAATTGGGGCTGTTTTGTTACAAGGGAGAAAGCCTATAGCTTACTTTAGTGAGAAGTTGAATGGGGGCTCATTTGAATTATTCCACTTGTGATAAAAATTCTATGCAATTGTTAGGGCTTTGGATCATTGGAGTCATTACTTAAGACCTAACCACTTTGTTTTGCATTCCGATCATGAATATTTGAAGTATATACATGGGAAACAAAAGCTTAATCCAAGACATGCTAAATGGGTTGAGTTCTTACAATCATTCAATTTTTCTTCTAAGTACAAAGAAGGGAAATCTAATGTAGTGGCGGATGCACTTTCAAGAAGGTATTCTTTGCTAGGTATTCTTTGATAGCAAATTTCTTGGTTTTAAATTTATTAAAGAGTACTATAGAAGAGATGATGAATTTTCTATAATCGTTGATGATTGTTCAAAAGGGGCCGTAGGTTCCTACTTGTTGCAAGATGGTTTTCTTTTCAAAGGAAATTGACTTTGTCTTCCTAAGTGTTCCATCCGAGAGCTAGTTGTTAGAGAGGCTCATGGAGGAGGAATTGTTGGTCACTTTGGCATTGAAAAGACCTTGAATATGTTACAAGAGCACTTCTATTGGCCTAAAATGCTTACGGACATACAACTAGTTTTTTCTAGAAGTGCAACTTGTCAAAAGGCGAAGGCTACTTTTCATCAAGGCTTGTATACACCCTTGCCTATTCCTAATGCACCATGGGAAGACATTTCTATGGATTTTATTGTAGGGTTGCCGAGAACACAAAGAGGGAAAGATTCAATCATGGTGGTGGTGGATCATTTTTCTAAGATGGCACACTTTATTCCTTGCCACAAGGTGGATGATGCTATGAAAGTTGCGGAACTTTACTTCAAGGAGATTGTTAGATTGCATGGAGTTCCAAAAACCATTGTGAGTGATCATGATACAAAGTTCATGAGTTTCTTTTGGAAGTCTTTATGGAAGCTCGTAGGTACTAAGCTACTCTTTAGTACATCTTATCACCCACAAACGAATGGACAAACCGAGGTAACTAATAGAACTCTTGGTGTACTTTTGCGTGGATTAGTAAGCAAGACACAAAAGGATTGGGATATTAAGTTAGCTCATGCTGAGTTTGCTTACAATATGTCACCTACATATGCTACTAATCATAGTCCTTTTGAGGTTGTTTATGGGGTAAATCCAAAACTACCCATAGATTTTGTTCCATTACCAAAAGGCGAGCTAGTACACAAGGATGCCAAATCTAAGCTTAAATCAATGCTCAAGTTACATGCTCAAATTTGTGCAAGAATAGAAGGTTAATGACATGTACAAAGCAAGGGTTAATAAGCATAGGAAGCAGCAAGTCTTCAAGGTAGGTGACTTGGTTTGGTTGCATCTACGAAAAGAAAGATTTCCGAGTAAACGCAAGAACAATTTGATGCCTAGAAGTGAAGGACCTTTCAGTATTGTTGAGAAGATCAATGATAATGCATACAAGCTTCAACTTCCAGGAGAATATGGTGTAAGCGCCACTTTCAATGTTGGAGATTTGGCTAAGTACATTTCGGATGAAGAACTTGAAGATTTGAGGACAAATTCTTTCGAAGAAGAGGAGGATGATACGAGGATGAACTTGGAAGATTTGATAAATCAATATGAAGAAACATTAGCCCTCAATTTGGACTCAAATCACGCAATTCATGGTCACTTCATGGGTTATCAAAGTAATGCTACGGTTTGCCTTGTAGCCTTCCTTGGTTTAGCTTGATATTAGAGTCTTCTTTACTTAGGTTTTTGCTTACAAGTTTTTACCTTTCACTTGAAAGGGTTTTTCTTGTTTTAAGAACTTAGGATTTATAATTGCATTAGGAATTGTTTTAGCTTAATAAGTTCCTAGATTGATTATGACTAGTTTTAGCTAAGCAAGTTTCTAAGTTGATTAGGATTTGTTTTTAGCAAAGTGAGTTCCTAAGTTGATTAGGAATTGTTTTTAGTCTAGTAGGCGTCAATAATAGCTTGGAGTGCAAGCTTGAGTTAGGATAAAATAGGAAAGTTTTATCTTAAGAGTAGTTAGAGTTTTAGTAGGATTAAATAACTAAATTAAAGTTATCTAAACTTGATAAAGTTATGCAATCCGTAGGTTTTTGTTAGGGGATTAGAATCCTAATTCAAGTGGGATTAGGATAGTTGATTGAGTCTATAAATATAGGGTTGTAATCTTTGAATAATATACAAGTTTAATCATACATTCATAATAATATTTCTTATTGCTTTTGTTTAAGTTGGATTACTTAAATTCTTGATTGGTGGATTCCAAATTGCTATTTTTTTTTGTTTTAGTTAAAACAATCATCTAGGTTAATTAATTAGGTGGATTCTTGATTAATTAATCTAAGTTTCTTTCTTAATTCTTGGTGAATTTCTGTATAGAATTAGGTTAGATTCATATTTTTTTGAGGCTTAGTTTTCGGACTAAAAATCACATCATCTTGACTGAACCCTTCGGTCGCACCTCAATCGAGTAAACAATCCAAGATGAGAAATCAATTTGAAGGATTAGATAAGTCATTAGATTATTACGAACATAGACGTCGGATATCAAACTTAAAGCGTTGAAACCAAGCATCATAAGTCAAGTCAAATTTAAAATTTGAAGACACGAGAAATCAAGCAAGCGACAAGTACGAGCCAAGCCGTAGCCTCGTAGTGTCCTAGCCACTCGCAGCACGCAGAAGCTGGGCATCGACCAACACTCACACAGTACACGCATCGCAGCAACAGCAGCTTGCATTGCGTTCGTGGCTTGCTTCTTGCGTGCATGCGAAGGCAGGGTGGCCAGCTAGCCCAGCCTTGTTTCTAGGCGCCAGCTGGAAAGCCTTGGTAGCCAAGGCAGGCTGCCAACCAGCCATGCGTGGGGTTAGCTTTCAGTTAAAGGAAGACCGATCTTGGTGGCTTGCTTGGGGAGGAAGTGGTGTTTGGTCCCCCCCTCCTTAGTGGTCCTTACCTACCCTTGCTCACCATTTCCACTTGGCGCTTGTTGATTCATTTGCATTTTAATTTGTTTTTAGATTAAAATAATTGAGGAAAGTGCAATTCTCCCACATTGAAAGAAGATGGGAAATCAAGACTCCTTTCCCTATAAATACCCAAGTTTAGGGTTTGGGAAAAAAAACACTTGAGTTGAACTCAATAAGGCATCTCCTTATAGGTGAGAAAACCCTCAAGTTTGTAATACTCTAATATTTCCTTGGTCTAGCCCCGACTAACCTTTGGGGTAGAGACGCTCGGGTCGGGTCGAGGGTGCGAGCCGTCGGAGGCTTACACACTTGCGAAGCTAGCGGTTTCAAGTAAGAGCTCGTAAGCGAGCGAAGCAGCCGTCGAGGGTAAGATCATCTTTTCTCTTTCTCTCTCTTTTGTTGTTTAATTATGTGATTGTATGTTTAGTTACATTTATTAGTGTGCAGGTCTTGGGTGGCTTTCATTCCGCGTAGTGTCTGACGGGACAAAACCCAACATATATTTAATTTCTAGATCAAACTCAATATCATTTTACCGTTTAGTCACTAAATCAAAGTAGCTCAACTAAAGTTTTTAACAATGCACATTACTATACAACATCCAACACATTTATCATCTATATGCAAATTGTTTTAATAAAATATTAATCAAACAAGCATAGGGTAAAGGCTATAATTCTTTCTAAAATACGGGCTACCCAACTCGCGCACATTGCGCGTCTTGAAAGCCCTAGTTATTTTTAAACATACTATCACTTCTCATCATAATTTCCACTGTCATTCTCACATCCAATACTGTGTGTACAAATAACTTCCCCTAAATATACAATAAATTAAATCATATTTTAATAATAACAAATCATATAAAAAAAAGTAACAAATAATTGACAAATTTTAGCTTTCAAATATGCTTCATCGATTTTTAATATTTACAATGAACCTTGTTGGGAATATTAGGAAGATATTTCTCATATATTTATCCTATAATTCAATTATGGTAATTTCCTAGTTTATAGCTACAATTGTTTACAAGATATTATCTTGTGTATTTTTTATTTTATCCCGTATCTTTTCGGAGTCAATTGTACGCTATATGTTTGGGGTAAAATTACCCTATGCCACGTAGCCCAATCGCATGCTGACACGTGTCAGCCTCAAAGAGGCCTAATGGGATCCAATCCTCTGTTGACACGTGGCACCGTAACCCAAAAAGGAGAATTGATCCCCTTCTACTATAAATAGAGGAAAAATCCTCATTTATGGGGGATTCAGAAAAACATCCATAAATACAAACACAAAAAAACCGAGCAATATTAATTGCAAAATTCTCTCTGAGTTAGAGAGAAAATCCATTTACTTTCCGCACATTTATACATCCGGAAACGTTTTAACTTGATCGTTGGAGGCGGAACTCCACCCAACCGGAGTTTCGTGGTTTTGCAGGTACAGACGGTCGACACGCATTCCTTGAACTGTAACTCTCCCGAGGGACTCCAAAAACCCCGAAACATTTGGCACCGTCTGTGGGGAGAGTACTTCCGAGATGACATTCGATTGTATACCGCCTGGTGAGGGCAAGCGGCCTATGGCCGAGCCTGAGGTCCATACGGACCGAGATAGTGGTGACGACTTTGAGGTCGACACTTATGTGGCCCCATGGTCATTCCAAACTAGGCGCACCCGTTCCAAAGAAACAAGGGAACTACGCGAAGACAAAGCTAGTCCCAGTAACCCAACCGGCAAGCCAGTTGGGCAAACCCAGGCGGCGGAGGGTACTGCCGTCACCAGAGACGAGCTCATGAAATTCATGACGAGTTTCAAAGGGGAAATCAAGGACATAATAAAGAAGTCAACTGGCTCCAACAAGGGTTAGTTGGCAAAGAAGCATTCTTCCCCCGGGAAGAAGCACATCAAAGATCGGGAGCCCACTCCTCACCCTAAACCAAAGGGGGCGGATGGGCCCCTGATCGATTTATCCAGACTCCGTTTCCCTGAATCAGGGCAAAGGAAGGCCATCCGGCAAGTTCAGCCGGATGGGTAAAAAAAGACTTACTCTAACGCCCGGATGTTCATCCAGGAGAAGAGAAGTCAACAAATGTGTGAGTCGGCCTCAACGTCGACTTACCTAGACAATTTCCGTAATACTTTAATGAAGTATTCGAAGAAAAACCCAGAGATTCAGTCACGCCGCATGTCCGCACGTATTGGCCCTCAGATTATCCAGCCGGCTCCGTATGTGCCCCAACAGCCATACATGCCGTATGGATCACCATATATGCAGTCGGCCCACTTTAAGGGTCCGGCGGGACAGCTGGTCCAACCCATGGACTGGCAGCTCCGACTGCTAAACCTTGGGGAACAGCAGTCGACATTCTCCAGGAAGATAACCGAGGCGGCTCAGCCAGCCAAGGTTAAGAATGTGTTGGTCGGTACCTATGACGGTACCACCAACCTGGAAGACCGCCTACTGGCGTACACCAACCTCATGTACTTACAGGGGTTGGATGATGTCACCTAGTGCTGATGCTTCCCGACAACGTTGAAAGGCATAGCCCAACGATGGTTTGGCAATCTGCCAGCCGGATGCATCAACAACTTCCGGATGCTTTGGGGCTATTCAGCAGGGAGACAAGGAGAGACTATTCAGCAAGGAGACAAGGAGGGACTATGCATCAACAAGCTATTTGCGTCCAACTTTTCAATGAATATCCCTCCAAAAAGACAAGTCTCGACTTAGGGGATACTCAGCACGGAGACGAGGGACTAAGGTCCTATGTCATACGGTTCAATCTGATAAGAATTCTGATTCGGGGCTGTCTGACGAAGTTGCCTATACAGACTTCTTCAAAGGTCTGAAGGACGGGTCGACCTTTAAGTTCGACTTAGTCAGAAAGAGGGTTTCTACCCTCCAAGAGGCATTGATGGAAGCCGAAGCCTGTTGGGTTTCGTAGCGTCCAACGCTACGTGGAAGAGAAACCCGCCCAAATAATTAAAGCAATAAAACATGCATAAACATAATTAAACAATAATTAAGAAAAGGGATAATGAAGTAATACCCTTGAAGAGTGCTTTGCTCGCAAACCGAGCTCTTACTTCGAAGCTATTAAGCCTCACAAGCGTGACGGTCTCCAACGGCTCGTACCCACGACCCGACCCGAACGATCTTCGCCTCGAGGGTTAGTCGAGACTTGACCAAGTGTAAAAATTGTATCCCCATTTCATGATCAATGTGGGGTAGTTGCATTTTTCACTAATTTATTTAATTCCAAAATAAATTATAAAACAACGCAATTACAAATCAACAAGTGGCATGAGGAGAGGAGTGGTTAGGTGAGGACCATGACAATGGGGGGACCATTGCCTTGCTCCCTAAGGCTTTGCTCCAAGCATTGATCCCCAATTCTCACAAACTGGCACCCTGCAAAGGGAGTGAGCTGGAAGCCTACCTTGCGGCCCAGCTAGCACTGCCAGCCTGTGCGCAGCTAGCATGGTCAACACGCACCAGCCAGCACAGCTAGCACATGTAGGCTGCTAGCAAGCCACGCATGCTGCTGGCTGCAGGGCACTGGGCGATGCCTGGCATGGTACTGCTGTGCGAGGCTGCTAGCATGCTGCTCGCTACGATGGCATGCACGCAAACGCACACTTGCATAGGCCTAGCAATGCGATGGTGTTGTGCTATGCGTAGGCTGTGCGAGGGCTTGCGATAGCACCTAGTTTCGCAAGCACACATGGTGCTGCGATGGGGCTGCCATGCGAGGCACGCACACAAGCAAGCACCTAGTGCTAGCGATGGTGCTGCCTTGTGCGCCTAGCACGCAATGGTGCGCTTAGGCTTGCGCCTAGCCGTGCAAAGTGCATGCTAGCTCGAGGTAGCCTGGCGTCCACATGGCTAGGCCATTGTAATGCTACGGCTACGCTCGAACTTGTTTATTTTGCGACGCTTGGTCTCGACGCCCTAAGCTCGATATCCGACGCCTGTGTTTGTAATACTCTAGTGACTCATCAAATCCTTCGGATTGATTCGTCGGTTTGAATCGGCAGTTAATTTGGGTTCGACCCGAAGGGTTCAATCAAGATAAATTTGTAATATTAATTATTCACTAATATTACCGATCGGAAGCGGCCTTCACCCGGGCATTCCGATCACTTGATCTCACTAAGAATTATCTTCCTGATAATTTTGAACCTTCTATCAGAATAATACACTTGTTGGAAGGACACCATTCCTTTCAAAGCCTACATACAGGAGACAGAGCTCTACGCCATCAAGCACTCGTCGGAACCAAAAAGGTCCGACAGGAAAGAGAGCCGGTTTGCTCAGCCAGCCAAAAATGAAGAGAGCAAGAAAAGAAAAAAGAAGTATGGGCGGCAGACCATTCTGGTCAGACGTCCTAGAAGAAAAAGAGATAGTTGAAGCCGTACGTTCCCAAGTACGAGTTCTACAAGGACTACTCCTCCATCCTCATGGAGATCAAAGACCGGTTGACCCTTAAAATCAATCTGAGCACGACCATGCATTTTCACAGTCTCACTCTTCGAATAGCCTTATAAACAACAAAGACATATTCCATATTGTTAATAGGGGGACATTCCCAGTCTTGTACTGCAAGCCTCTCTTACTAAGATGACCTAATCTACCGAGTGTTCCCGTTATAATCTCCAGTTAGGCCGGACGTTTGACAAAATCAAAGAGGGTTTCTACCCTCCAAGAGGCATTGATGGAAGCCGAAGCCTGTTGGGTTTCGTAGCGTCCAACGCTACGTGGAAGAGAAACCCGCCCAAGACCTGCCCCAATAATTAAAGCAATAAAGCATGCATTAACATAATTAAACAATAATTAAGAAAAGGGATAAAGAAGTAATACCCTTGAAGCGTGCTTCGCTTGCAAACCGAGCTCTTACTTCGAAGCTATTAAGCCTCAAAAGCGTGACGGCCTCCAATGGCTCGTACCCACGACCCGACCAAAACGATCTTCGCCTCGAGGGTTAGTCGAGACTTGACCAAGTATAAAACTAGAGTTTTATGAACTTAAAGGTTTTCTTAATAATAAGAGATGCCTTTTTTAGTTCCACTCAAGTTTTTTCCCAATATCTTGGGGTATTTATAGCGAATAACAACTTATATCCCCATTTCATGATCAACGTGGGATAGTTGCATTTTTCACTAATTTATTGAATTCCAAATTAAAGTATTAAACAATGCAATTACAAATCAACAAGTGGCATGAGGAGAGGAGAGGTTAGGTGAGGACCATGACCATGGGGGGACCATTGCCTTGCTCCCAAAGGCTTTGCTCCAAGCATTGGTCCCCACCTCTCACAAACCGGCACCAAGCAAAGGGAGTGAGCTGGCAGTCCACCTTGCTGCCCTGCTAGCACTACCAGCCTGTGCGTAGCTAGCATGGCCAGCACGCACCAGCCACCACAGCTAGCACATGTGTGCTGCTAGCGAGCCACGCATGTTGCTGGCTGCTTGGCACTGGGCGATGCCTGGGATGGTGCCGCTGTGCGAGGCTGCTACCACGCTGCTTCCTGCGATGGCATGCACGCACACACACACACGCATAGGCCTAGCAATGCGATGGTGCTGTGCTATGCGTAGGCTGTGCGAGGGCTTGCGATAACACCTAGGCACGCAAACACACATGGTGCTGCGATGTGGCTGCCATGCGAGGCACGCACACACGCAAGCACTTAGTGCTAGCGAGGGTGCTTCCTTGTGCGCCTAGCACACATGGTGCACCTAGGCTTGCGCCTAGCAATGCAAAGTGCATGCTAGCTAGAGGTAGCCTAGCGTCCACATGGCTAGGCCATTGTGATGCTACGACTACGCTCGAACTTGTTGATTTTACGACGCTCAGTCTCATCAAATCTGAATAATACACTTGTGACTTATCCTTCAGATTGATTCGTTAGTTCGGATCGGCAGTTCGTTTAGGTTCGACCCGAACGGTTCAGTCAAGACAAAGTTGTAATATTAATTATTCACTAATATTACAGGTCGGAAGCGGCCTCTACCCAGGCATTCCAATCACTTGATCTCACTGAAGAATTAGCTTCCTGATAATTCTGTACCCTCTATCAGAATAATACACTTGTTGGAAGGACACCATTACTTTCAAAGCTTACATACAGGAGACGGAGCTCAGCGCCATTAAGCACTCGTCGGAACCAAAAAGGTCCGACAGGAAAGAGAGCCAGTTTGCTCAGCAGCCAGCCTAAAAAGAAGAAAGTGATTAGGGGATTTTTCCCGCCCAATCACAGTATGCCACGTGGACCAATAAGGTCCTACCATGTGTCCGCCACATGGACCAGCCAAGGTTTGCCACGTGTAAGGCAATAATCAGTCCAGCATGGACCAATCATTCCACGCCACGTGTCCCATGACATGTCAACCTTGAAAACGGCAACCAATGCCCGATTCTGAGGCAAGGCCCAATCAGTCCTAGGTTTACCTAAAACCTAGTATTGGGCACACACTTCGAGGTTATAAATACAGTAATTAAGCCTCCATTAAGCACATTAAGAAATATTTTACTCTCACCAAGTGAAGCCTAAACATACGTGCATACTAATCGCTAGACCTAAATTAGCATTATTTGCATTTCTTGATCACTCCTCTCCCTAGAGGAACCAGATCACTCTTTTACTTTTTGCGCCTTTTTACTTCACCAACAAGTACTAACTTGAATGTCGGAGGCGGAGCTCCCACCACCCGGAGTCTTTGTTGTTTTGCAGGTACAGGCGCACGGATCCAGTCCTAGAATTGTAACTCTCCCGCAGGACATCAAAAAACCCCGAAACAATTTGGCGTCGTTTGTGGGGAGAGTACTTTCGACATGGAATCAAAGTCTGTACCGATTCTAAGTGAGAAGCGTTCCATGGACGACTCCCTGGTTCAGACGGACCAGGATACTTATAATGAGATTGAAGTTGAGAGTCATACGGCCTCTGACGGGACCTTAAGAGCTCGACGCACCCGTCCCACTGAAAGGAGGGAACGGGAGGATTGCTTCGCTGGATCTAGTAAACCAGCCGGCCAGCCGCTTGATCATCAACGGGCGGCCGAGGGATCAGCCCCCATCACTAGAAGCGAACTCATGACCTTCATGAATGGTTTCAAAGGGGAGATCCAGGAGCTTATCAACAAGAGGACGCCTGTTCCACTAAAGGAATAGTTTGCAAGAAGACCCTCCCAATCTGGGAGGAAGAAGCTTGTAAAGGATCGAGAGGCGACTCCTTACCCTAAGCCTAGGGCGAGGGCGAGGGAGGAACTAGTGATCGACCTAACTAAGTACCACTTTCACCAGGGAAGAGAAAGCTCATCCGTCATGTTCAGCCGGACGGGTCAAAGAGAACATACTCTGGTGCTAGAATGTTTCTTGAGCAGAAGAAGAATGACCGACTGTCAGAGTTGGCCTCTACGTCTGATTTTCAAGACAGCCTACATAATACCTCCTTGAGGTATTCAAAATCAAACTATGAGAGCCAAACGCCCAGAGCCTCCTCTCGTTTTGCTTCCTAGAAGCATCAGGCGGCCCCGTGTGTGCCTCCTTAACCATACGTTCCGTAGTCCCAATATTTAATGCAGCCTACTCTTTTTGGAGGACAGGTGGCAAAGAATGTTCAGCCTTTGGACTGGCAACTTAGGTTGCTCAAACTTAGAGAACAACAATCCGCCTTCTCTAAGGAAATAATAGAGGCCGCCAAGCGGGCCAAAGTAAAAAATGTGTTGGTAGGGTCATATGATAACACTACCAACCTAGAAGATCACATGATGGCCTATACCAACCTTATGCACCTCCACGAGTTGGATGACGGCACATGGTGCAAGTGTTTCCCGGCCACATTGAAGCGAGTCGCCAAGCAATGGTTTTCCAACTTGCCGGCCGGGTGTATTAACAATTTCAAGACCCTCTGATCAGTGATATTTATGTCACTCCTAGGGTAGTTCTTTCTAGTAGTTTTAGCAATAATTCGGTTCATCCTAGTGTGCTTTTGTTATGTTTTTCCTAATTTAAGCAGTCTACCTATGTGTTGCGTAATGTGTTTTTATTTGGTTTAGGTAGGCTTTGCTCCCCTCCCTCTTCGTTGTATTACGCTTTGCCTTCCTATTTTTGTAATTGCAGATTGATTGCGGTTCGAATTGACAAGGAGCCAGAGCAAGGATCGAAGCATTGAACCAGCAGTTTGGAGCAGGCGCGCAACTATAGGCGCGGGCGCGCCACCTTGGGCGCGGGCGCGCGACTTCCTGGCGCGATCGCACGCTGAGCTGGCCTAATCCTGTGACACCCATTTTTGAGAGCGGGCGCGCTTCTTGAGGAGCGGCCGCGTCACCATCTAGCGCGCGGGCGCGCCTGTCTGCTGCGGTCCGTAACCTGAAATCAGATTTTAAAAGCAGAGAAGAGGAGAGAGAAGGCAGCATTCATTACTCACATATTGAAACTTTCAGCATATTCTTTAGAGGAACATTCTTAGCATAGATTTTAGCTTTCTTGTATTGGAAATTCTTCCATAGATCTTAGTGTAGATCTTCAATTTATCAATTTTAGCTACTTTGGGTATTTTGAGGAAGCATTTTGGAACTCTATTGGTGTTTGTCATCTCACTTGGTATTGGATGAAACTATTGGTATTCTTCTTTTTATTCTTTTGTTATATGCTTAAAGTTCCCATCTTTGTTGGTTTAATTGGTGAAATTATCATCGCTCTCATTAATTTTTAATTACTTTGTTGATTAGTGTAATTGAAGTTAGGGTTATGGATTGTGAGTAGTTTTCTTATTGCTAGGGGTTTGGTGGAGACATGCTTTGAATTTGATGTATGATAGGCTAGGCTAGTTTGGAATACTTGCAATTAAATCTTCCTTGCGCCTATACTTTTTGGCTACTCCATGTTTATGGCCATCTGCATGTTGTGGTTGAGTGACTTGAATTAAATCATGACGATAGTGTGATTTAGGAATAGTCATTGGGTGATTGATTATTGTCTAACCTTAGTATTGCATGCCTTATGACGATAGTGTAAGTGCATGTTAACTAGGAAAGCTCTTAATCCCGATAGGTGATTAGAGAGTACTCTTGACTTTGCCTTGTATGAGTTGCTTGGTTTGCATGTAAACCTACTTCCCTAAGCCTAGCTCCTTTGACTTTATAGCATGTTCGACCCCTACCCCTAGCATTTATTTGAACTAATTTTACATACTCTTTAGTCATTAATTCATCCACTACTTTCCTTGACCGAACTAGATTAACTTTAGGAGATAGATAGCAGTGCTTAATCGTTTCCCTGTATTCGACCCTTGACTTGCCTCTATACTCGTTTAGTTGCATGTTTAGGACCACAAATATCATTTGATAGAGGTGTCTTAGTAACAACCTAAAATACCCTTTGTCAAATTGGCGCCGTTGCCGAGGAAACGGTTTCCATTGTGTGTATATTTTCTTGTTGAGACTAGTTCATTCGTTTTCTTTCTATTGTTTTTCTGTGTCTTGTCAGTGCTCACTTTTTGCTTAGCTTTGTATATGCACAGGAGGCTTAATAGCTCTAGGCCTTTGGTGTCCATAGACCACGAGCTAGAGCGTACTCTAACCCAATTGAGGAGACAAGCAAAGGAGAGAGGTGAAGACCCACTTCAAGAGGAAGTGAGAAGTTCCCCTACCCCATCTTCACCCAATTCAAGCGAGGAGAGTGAATTCACCCACAGGCTCAAATCCCCAACCCATTTGCCAATAACCATAATCAACAAAGTATGGGTGATCAAGGAAACGTGGGTGATCAAAGGTCACTAAAGCAACTTGGAGCACCCGAACCATATACCTCTCAAAGTGGGATCCTAGCTTCCTACTACCCAAGGAAACAATTTTGAAATCAAGCCTAACTTCATCTCCTTGATAGAAAAGAGGCAATTCACGGGTGGTAAGTTTCAGAACCCACAATGAGCATCTCAAAGAATTTCTCAAGTATTGTGACACCATCAAGATCAACGGAGTAACCCAAGAGTACATTCGATTGAAGATGTTTCCATTCTCTCTTATGGGAGTAGCCGAGCATTGGTTTAATAATGACGTGCCTCCCGGTTCTCTCACAACATGGAATGAGGTTACTACGGCATTTTGGCAAGGTTCTATAATCATAAGAAGACTGCCGAGGCTCGTTCTAAAATTCAAAGCTTTCGCCAAAGGGGAGGTGAGTCTCTATGTGAGCTTGGGAAAGGTACAAGGAACTCCAAAAACAATGCCCTCATCATGGCATTCCCAACTACCAAATTCTTCAAACTTTCTTATGGAGGCCTTTCACCCCAAAGCAAGACAAGTTTTAGATGCCGGGGCCGGTGGCCCTATTATGAACAAGAGAGAGGACGAAAGTGAAAGCATAATAGAAGATGTGGTCCGGAATTATGAGGATTGGTATGAAGGTGAGAGGGAAGCCACTTCAAGCAAAGGAACGGTGCAATCCATCGAGCAAACCAATGCCATCACAAATCTTTCCAACCAAATGGCAAAGATGGCGAAACAAATGGAGGAGCTCATGAAATCAAGCACTCAAAATACTTCCTCTCCTTCTACCAAGAGAGGCCATGGTATGAATCCTTCTACTTCTTCTCCCTCTAATTACAATGCTATGCCTCCCGGTTGTATGTTTTGTGATATATGTGGAAACTATGACCATAATTCCGAACAATGCATGTCCATTAATGAATATCAAAGCCCTTCCCAAGAAAATGATGATGATAATTTTGAAGATGTTAATGCTATGAATTTTGTCCCCCGTGAGGGAAATGTTGGAATGCGGCCAAATTGGAATCAAAACCAAAACCGCGGTTGGAATCAAAATCAAGGTTGGAATCAAAATCAAGGTTGGAATCAAAATCAATGGAATCAAAGTGGTGGTAGTTATGATAACCAAGGCCAAGGTAAGGGGAACTCTTCTAATTACAATGGAAGAAGTTACTCAAACCAAAGGCCCAATTGGAATCAAAACCAACAACACTATTCCAACAACCAACAACGTTTTAATTCCAATCACGGTTCCGGAAATGGAAGGCCTCAAAATAGACCTCCCGATTTTGAACAAATTAGGCCACAAGCCCAAATTTCTAACACACCTCCTCCTCAAGTTGAGGCCGCTCCGAAATCTATGATGGGCATGCTCCAAGCTTTCATCAAGAATCAAGAGAGCTACAACAAGAGTCAAGAGGAGGAAAAGAAACAAATTAAGGCACACATGAAAATGCTTGAGACCCAAATCTCCCAAATTGCCCAACCAAGTTCTTCATCCTCCCCTTCTTCCTCTTCTTCTTTACCTAGCCTAGGTGTCAACCCCAAATCTATGTATGCCATTACCACTAGAAGTGGGAAGATCCTTGAGAGTGATTTAAATGTTGAGAAGAGTTCCAATAAAGGGATAGGACTTGAGGTTGAGGACGAGTCTTCAAGAGAGGGTGAGGTTCTAGAAGGAAGTGTCGAAAAGCATGAGAGGGGTGAGAGAGAAAAAGAGAAGGAACCCGAAAAAGGAGAGCACCAAAGAGCAAACACCTTTACCCCTTAATCTCCAACCTAGGAATGAGAGGTTGCCTTTTCCCCAAAGATTTGCTAGGTCTAAGCTTGATACCCAATTCGGAAAGTTTTTTAGAAGTAGTTAAAGGCTTGCATGTTTCTATACCCTTTAAGGATGCTATGAAGGAGATGCCTCACCACTCTAAATTTATAAAAGAACTTTTGAATGGAAAGAGAGGAGTTGAGACCGTTAATCTAACCGCAAATTGTAGTGCCATTCTCTTTAGTAAGCTACCAACCAAATTGCAAGACCCCATAGTTTTTCCATTCCTTGTTCTATCAATGAGATCCATTTGGGGAAAGCTTTGTGTGACCTAGGTGCTAGTGTGAGTTTAATGCCCTTCTCGTCTACCAAAAGCTCAACGTGGGAAGCCTTTCACCTACAAACATCACTATCCAACTAGAGGATAGGTCCACAAAATTACCTATAGGGAAAGTAGAGGACATCCCCCTTAGAGTTGGTAAGTTCACCTTTCCGGTGGATTTTTATGTCCTTGAGATGGATGAAGATGAAAGAATTCCTATAATTTTGGGTAGGCCATTCCTAGCTACTTCTAAAGCGATCATCGATGTCAAAGAAGGTAAGATGACCTTGAAGGTTGACAATGATTCTATTGAATTTGACTTGAATAAGGTAATGAGACAACCCTCCTTTAGTAATGAATGCTTTAGAATAGATACAATTGAAAATTTGATGAATGAGTTTAGATACCCTCATATGCATGCTTCTAATGATCTACTTGAGAATGTTTTGTTGAATGAGAATGAAGTAGGCGATCAAAAGGAGATGCAATTGTATGAAGAAATACTTGATGAGAAAGAGAAGACAATCACCGACCAAGAGATGCTCCAAACACATGAAATCTTCAAGGTAAAGAAGGAGGAGATCTCCAATGGTAAGGGAGCTCCGAAGGTAGAATTGAAACCTCTACCTTCGGGCTTGAGGTATGTCTTTTTGGATGCTAATGATACTTCCCCGGTTATTGTCAATGCTAACCTCACGGAAGAGCAAACCTCCTCATTGCTAAATGTCCTGAAAAAGCATAGGAAGGCTTTGGGTTATACTCTTGATGATCTCAAGGGTATAAGCCCCTCCCTATGCATGCATAAAATTGATTTAGAGGAGGGTGCTAAGTCGCGTAGGCAACGGCAAAGGAAGCTTAATCCTTCCATGCAAGAGGTTTTGAGGAAAGAGGTTTCCAAGCTACTTGAAGCAGGGATCATCTATCCAATTGCTCATAGTGATTGGGTATCCCCGGTTTAAGTAGTGCCGAAAAAAGGAGGTATGACGGTAATGGTCAATGATAAGCAACAATTAGTCCCAACCCGGCTTGTTACGGGTTGGCGTATGTGTATTGATTACCGCCAATTGAATGCCAACACTTCCAAAGACCATTTTCCATTACCGTTTATTGATCAAATTCTTGAGAGGCTTACAAAGCATGCCTTCTATTGCTTTCTTGATGGATATTCGGGATTTTTCCAAATCCCGATTGATCCCAAGGATCAAGAGAAGACAACATTTACTTGTCCCTATGGTACCTTTGCGTACCGTAGGATGCCTTTTGGGCTTTGTAACGCTCCCGCTACATTTCAAAGATGTATGATGTCAATCTTTAGTGATATGATTGAGGATGAGATAGAGGTCTTCATGGATGATTTCTCCGTTGGAGGGACCACCTATGAAAATTGTCTATCTAACTTAACTCGTTGTTTGGAAAGATGTGAGATGGCTAATCTTGTGTTGAATTGGGAAAAATGCCATTTCATGGTAGAGAATGGGATTGTTCTTGGCACAAAATTTCCCATGCCGGAATCGAGGTGGATAAAGCCAAGGTGGAGGTCATAGAGAAAACTCCCACCCCCTACCAATGTAAGGGAAGTGAGGTCATTTCTTGGCCACGCCGGGTTCTATCGTCGTTTTGTAAAAGATTTTTTCTTTAATTGCTAAGCCACTCACATCTCTCTTGCAGCAAGATAAAGATTCTGTATTTTATGAAGCTTGCCATGAGTCATTTTGTAGGTTAAAAAAGGCTCTTTGCACCGCCCCCATAGTCAAAGGACCGGTTTGGTCTTTACCATTCGAGCTAATGTGTGATGCAAGCGACGAGGCCATTGGATTGGTTCTAGGACAAAGAAAGGATGGGAAACTTCATGTTATATACTATTTGTCCAAGACTCTCAACGATGCTCAACGGATTTATACAACTAGCGAGAAAGAGTTCTTGGCGGTTATTCATTCATTTGAGAAGTTTAGAACCTACCTCATTGGTTCTAGGACAATAGTGTATACCGATCACTCGGCTCTCAAATATTTGATAAGTAAGAAGGAGGCCAAACCGAGGTTGTTGAGATGGGTCCTGGTCCTTCAAGACTTTGATTACGAAATGAGAGATAAAAAGGGGGCCGAGAACGTGGTGCGGACCACCTTTCTAGGTTGGGAGGTGCAAGAATACACGAGGATGGTTTGCCAATTGAAGATGCTGATGAGTGACATTTATGTCGCTCTTAGGATAGTCTTTTCTAGTAGTTTTAGTAATAATTCAGTTCATTTTAGTATGTTTTTGCTATGATCCTCCTATTTCGAGTATTCTACCTTTGTGGCGCGTAATGTGTATTCATGTGGTTTAGGTAGTCTATACTCCCCTCCCCTTTCGTTGTATCACGCCTTGCCTTCCTGTTCCATGATTGCAGGCGTATGCTGTTGATTCAGAGATGGAAGGGATAAGGGCAAAACAGGAAGAAGTCCAAACCAGACGAATGGCGCGGGCGCGCAACCAAAGGAGCGGGCGCGCATCTATAGAGCGCGGGCGCGCTGATGAGCGGGATCAACCATTAAATACCCTCTTTGGAGCGGGCGCGCATTTCTAGGAGCGGCCGCGCCATCATTTAACGCGCGGGCGCGCCACTGTTGGGCGCGGACGCGCCTCTCTGCTGCTGATTCAAATCCCGATTTCAGCCCAAGTTAAAAGGGGAGGGGGGGAAAAGATAAAAAAAAAATAGCATAGAAACCCAAGGAGAGAGCTCAAAAAATATCAATTCCTAGGTCTTTGATAGAAAAATTTTGTATTGAACAATCATATAGCTTTTAGTGTAATTCTCATTGTCTATCAACATTAGTTTTACTTTTAGTTTTTGAAGAAGTAATTTTGCAACATTGATGTATGGTCAAGCTTGGAGATTGAAGATTGAATGATGTGTGGCTCTTTATTTGGATTTCAATGAAGGTTTTGGTATATTTCTCTATTGTCTCTTGCTTTTATGATTAAAGCTTCTACTCTTGTTAATTTAGTTGATAAAAACTTTGTCTTTCTTACCATTTCATTGGTTATAATGTTGCTTAGCATGATTGTAGTTGTAGTTATGACTAGTGAGTAGTTTCTTGTTGCTAGGGGTTTGGTGAAGATATACTTTGAGTTTGATGTATGTTAGGCTAGGTTAATTTGGAATATTTGTGATTAAATCTTCCTTGTGCTTATACTTATTAGTCACTCCATGTTTATGGCCATATGCATGTTGTGGTTGAATGACGTGAACTAAATCGTGACGATAGTGCGATTTAGGAATAGTCATTAGGTGATTGATTATTGCATGACCTTAGCTTGTATGCCTTACGACGATAGTGTGAGCGTATGTTAGCTAGGAAGGCTCTTAATCCCGATAGGTGATTGGAGAGTATTCTTGATATTGCCTTGTATGAGTCGCTTGGGTTACATGTAAACCTATTTTCCGATGCCTAACTTCGTTGAAATCAAAGCATGTTTGATCCTTCCCCCTAGTACCTATTTTAATTGTTGTTCTATCCCCTTTAGTCATTACTTTACCCACCACACTTCTTGATCGAATTAGATTAACATTAGGAGATAAATAGCGGTGCTTAATCGTTTCCCTGTGTTCGACCCTTAACTTGCCTCTATACTCTTTTAGTTGCATGTTTAGGACTACAAATATCATTTGATAGAGGTGTCTTAGTGACGACCTAAAATACCGCCTGTCAAATTGGCGCCGTTGCCGGGGAAACGGTTTCCATTGTACGTTTATCCCTTCGTTGAGACTAGTTCACTTGTTTAATTTTCCTACTACTCCTTGCTTGTCAGTGCTCACTTTCTACTTAGCTTTGTATATGCGCAGGAGGCAACGAAGTTCTAGTCCTTTGGCGCCCATAGACCCAGAGCTGGAGCGCACCCTTGCTCAATTGAGGAGGGAAATTAGGGATAGTGTGGAAAACCCTTTCCAAGAGGAAGTTAGTAGCTCTCCTACTCCTTCACCCTCTTCTAGTGAGGATCGTGAATCATTTGCAGGTTTAACTCCCAACCCATTTGCCCAATACCATAATCAACAAAGCATGGGTGATCAAAGGTCACTAAAGCAACTTGGAGCACCCGAACCTTATGCCTCACAAAGTGGGATCTTAGCCCCCACCACTCAAGCGAACAATTTCGAGATAAAGCCTAATTTCATTTCAATGATAGAGAAGAGGCAATTTACCGGTGGGAAATTTGAGAATCCCCATGAGCATCTCAAAGAATTTCTCAAGTATTGTGACACTATCAAGATCAACGGGGTGTCCCAAGAGTACATAAGATTGAAGATGTTTCCGTTCTCACTCATGGGAGCGGCGGAACATTGGTTGAACAAGGATGTTCCTCCCGGTTCCCTCACGACTTGGAATGAGGTAACTACGGCGTTCCTAGGAAGGTTTTACAATCACAAGAAAACCGCCGAGGCTCGCTCAAAGATTCAAAGTTTCCGCCAAAGAGGTGGAGAGTCTCTTTGTGAGGCATGGGAGAGATTCAAAGAATTACAAAGGCAATGCCCACACCATGGGATTCCTAATTGGCAAGTTCTCCAAACATTCTACGGAGGACTCTCCCCTCAAAGTAAGACTAGCCTTGATGCCGGAGCCGGAGGCCCAATCATGAACAAAAGGGAAGATGAAGTGGAGAGTATCATAGAAGAAGTTGTGCGCAATTATGAGGATTGGTACGAAGGTGAGAGGGAAGCCACTTCTAGCAAAGGAACGGTACATTCCGTCGAGCAAACCAATGCCATCACAAATCTTTCCAACCAAATGGCAAAGATGGCGAAACAAATGGAGGAGTTCATGAAATCAAGTTCCCAAAATGCTTCCTCCCCTTCTCCCAAGGGAGGCCATGGTATGAATCCTTCTACTTCTTCTCCCTCTAATTACAATGCCATGCCTCCTGGTTGTATGTTTTGTGATATATGTGGAGGCTATGATCATAATTCTCAACAATGTATGTCCATAAGTGAAGGTCCCCCTCCCCATGAAAATGATGATAATGTTGAAGATGTTAATGCCATGAATTTTGTGCCCCGTGAGGGAAATAATGGAATGCGACCAAATTGGAATCAAAACCCAAACCGTAGTTGGAATCAAAACCAAGGTTGGAATCAAAGTCAATGGAATCAAAGTGGTGGTGGTTATGATAACCAAGGCCAAGGTAGGGGAAACTCTTCCAATTACAATGGAAGAAGTTACTCAAACCAAAGACCCAATTGGAATCAAAACCAACAACACTATTCCAACAACCAACAACGTTTTAATTCCAATCAGGGTTCCGGGGGTAATAGACCTCAAAATGCTTCTACTTTCTCACAAAATAGTAGACCCCCCGGTTTTGACCAAGTAAGGCCCCATTCTCAAATTCCCCCTACTCAACCCCTCCAAATAGAAGCCCCTCCTGATCCTATGATGGCTATGCTTCAAAATTTCATTAAAAATCAAGAAAACCATAATAAGAGTCAAGAGGAAGAAAAGAAACAAATCAAGGCACACATGAAAATGCTTGAGACCCAAATCTCTCAAATTGCCCAACCAAGTTCTTCATCCTCCCCTTCTTCATCTTCTTCTTTACCTAGTCAAGGTGTCAACCCCAAGTCTATGTATGCCATTACTACTAGAAGTGGGAAGATCCTTGAGAGTGAACTAAATGTTGAGAAGAGTCCCGATGTGAGGATAGGACTTGAGGTTGAGGATGAATCATCAAGAGAGAATGAGATTCTAGAGGGAAGTGCCGGAAAGAATGAGAGGGGTGAGAAAGAGAAAGAGAAGGAACTCGAAAAGGAGAGCACCAAAGATCAAACATCTTTACCCCTTAATCTCCAACCTAGGAATGAGAGGTTGCCTTTTCCCCAAAGATTTGCTAGGTCTAGGCTTGATGTCCAATTTGGAAAATTTTTAGATGTAGTAAAGAGCTTGCATGTTTCTATACCCTTTGTGGATGCTATGAAAGAGATGCCACACTACTCTAAATTCCTAAAAGACCTCCTGAATGGAAGGAGAGAAGTTGAAACCGTTAGCTTAACCGCAAATTGTAGTGCTATTCTCTCCAGTAAGCTACCAACTAAATTGCAAGATCCCGGTAGTTTTTTCCATCCCTTGTTCTATCAATGAAGTTCATTTGGGGAAAGCTTTGTGTGACCTAGGTGCTAGTGTGAGTTTAATGCCTTTCTCGGTCTACCAAAAGCTTAATGTGGGAAACCTTTCACCTACAAACATCACCCTCCAATTAGCAGATAGGTCCACAAAATTGCCTATAGGGAAAGTAGAGGACATACCCCTTAGAGTCGGTAAGTTCACTTTTCCGGTGGACTTTTATGTTCTTGAAATGGATGAAGATGAAAGAATTCCTATAATCTTGGGTAGGCCATTCCTAGCTACCTCTAAAGCAATTATTGATGTCAAAGAAGGCAAGATGACCTTGAAGGTTGACAATGATTCTATCGAATTTGATTTGAATAAGGTGATGAGACAACCTTCCTCTGACAATGAATGTTTTAGAATAGATACAATTGAAAACTTGATGAATGAGTTTAGATACCCTTATATGCATGCTTCTAATGATCTACTTGAGAATGTTTTGTTGAATGAGAATGAGGTAGGTGATCAAAAGGAGATGCAATTATATGAGGAAATGCTTGATGAGAAAGAAGAGACAACCCCCGACCAAGAGATGCCCCAACCGTATGAAGTCTTCCAAGTAGAAGAGGAGGAAATCTCCAATGGTAAGGTAGCTCCGAAGGTAGAATTGAAACCTCTACCTTCGGGCTTGAGGTATGTCTTTTTGGATGTTAATGATACTTTTCCGGTCATTATCAATGCTAACCTCACGGAAGAGCAAACCTCCTCATTGCTTAATGTTTTGAAAATGCATAGGAAGGCTTTGGGTTATACTCTTGATGATCTCAAAGGTATAAGCCCCTCCCTATGCATGCATAAGATCGATTTAGAGGAGGGTGCTAAGCCGTGTAGGCAACGGCAAAGGAAACTTAATCCTTCCATGCAAGAGGTTGTGAGAAAGGAAGTTTCCAAGCTACTTGAAGCAGGGATCATCTATCCAATCGCTCATAGTGATTGGGTATCCCCGGTTCAAGTAGTGCCGAAAAAGGGAGGTATGACGGTAATGATCAATGATAAGCAACAATTGGTCCCAACTCGGCTTGTTACGGGTTGGCGCATGTGTATTGATTACCGCCAATTAAATGCCAACACTTCCAAAGACCATTTTCCATTACCGTTCATCGATCAAATGCTTGAGAGGCTTACAAAGCATGCTTTTTATTGCTTTCTTGATGGTTATTCGGGATTCTTCCAAATCCCAATTGACCCAAAAGATCAAGAAAAGACCACTTTCACTTGTCCCTACGGAACTTTTGCTTACCGTAGGATGCCTTTTGGTCTTTGTAATGCCCCGGCCACCTTCCAAAGATGCATGATGTCAATTTTTAGTGAAATGATCGAGGAAGAAATGGAAGTTTTTATGGATGATTTTTCCGTTGGTGGAGGCACGTATGAGCAGTGCCTAATGAATTTATCTCGTTGTTTAGAAAGGTGTGAGAGTGCCAACTTGGTGCTCAATTGGGAGAAATGCCACTTCATGGTGGAAAACGGCATTGTTCTTGGCCATAAAATCTCCCAAGCGGGCATCGAAGTCGATGGTGCGAAGGTTGATGTGATCGAGAAGCTTCCTCCTCCCACAAATGTGAGAGAAGTGAGGTCCTTCCTTGGTCATGCCGGCTTTTACCGCCGCTTCATCAAAGATTTCTCTTTGATTGCTAAGCCTCTCACATCTCTCTTGCAACAGGATAAAGAATTTGTATTTGATGAAGCTTGTCATGAGTCATTTTGCAGGTTGAAAAAGGCCCTTTGCACCGCCCCCGTAGTCCGAGGACCGGATTGGTCTCTACCATTCGAGCTAATGTGCGATGCAAGCGACGGGGCCATTGGATCGGTTCTGGGACAAAGAAAGGATGGGAAACTTCACGTTATATACTATTTGTCCAAGACTCTCAATGATGCCCAACGAAATTATACAACTACCGAAAAAGAGTTTTTGGCGGTTATCCACTCATTTGAGAAGTTTAGAACCTACCTCATTGGTTCTAGGACAATAGTGTATACCGATCACTCGGCTCTCAAATATTTGATAAGTAAGAAGGAGGCCAAACCGAGGTTGTTGAGATGGGTGTTGGTCCTTCAAGATTTTGATTACGAAATGAGAGATAAGAAGGGAGCCGAGAACGTGGTGGCGGACCACCTCTCTAGGTTAGGAGCTGCAAGAATACATGAAGACGATTTGCCAATTGAAGATGCCCTAATGGATGATGTCTTATATGCTCTTGAGGCGAAATCGGAGCCTTGGTATGCGGATATTGTGAACTACTTGGCTTGTAGTTCCATACCTCCGGATTTCACTCCTCAACAACATAGAAAGCTCAAGCATGAAGCAAAGAAGTATATATGGGATGACCCCATGTTGTTGAAGAGAGGGGTGGATGGACTCTTGAGAAGATGTGTTCCTAATGAAGAATTCCAAGATGTGCTCTCAATGTTCCACTCATCCCCTTGTGGTGGTCATATGAGTGCTCAAAAGACCGCTTCCAAGGTTTTGCAATGTATGCTCTTTTGGCCGTCTCTATTCAAAGATGCTTGGCAATTTGTTAAGACTTGTGATAGGTGCCAAAGGACAGGGAACATATCACGGCGCGATGAGATGCCCCAAAATCCTATTCTTGAACTTGAAATCTTTGATGTTTGGGCAATTGACTTCATGGGCCCTTTCATCTCATCCCAAGGAAACCGGCACATTCTAGTTGCCGTTGATTATGTCTCCAAATGGGCGGAAGCCGTGGCATCTCCCACCAACGACTCAAGGGTGGTCATCAATTTGTTCAAGAAAGTCATCTTCCCAAGATTCGGTGTTCCTAAGGCAATCATAAGTGATGGAGGCTCACACTTCAAGCACCATGCATTCAACAAGCTTCTTTCAAAGTACGGTGTATCTCACAAGCGAGGCCTTGCTTACCACCCCCAAACAAGTGGTCAAGCGGAGGTCACAAATAGGGAGTTAAAAGTCATCTTAGAGAAGACTGTTGCTAGAACAAGGAAGGATTGGTCCAGTAAGCTCATTGATTCATTGTGGGCATATAGGACCGCCTTCAAGACTCCTATAGGGACTACCCCCTATAAGCTTGTTTATGGGAAGAATTGCCATTTACCCGTAGAGATGGAGCACCGAACGCATTGGGCAATCAAGCAAATCAACTTTGATCTCCACAGTGCGGGTGAGCAAAGGCTTCTAGAGCTTCATGAGTTGGAAGAGCTGAGAATGAATGCATATGACAGTGCAAGCCTCTACAAAGCAAGAACCAAGGCATGGCACGATGCTCGAATTTCCAAGAAGGAATTTGTGGAAGGACAAAAGGTCCTGCTCTACAATTCAAGACTCAAGCTCTTCCCCGGGAAATTGAGATCTAGATGGAGCGGTCCATTTCAAGTGTCCAAAACCTTTCCTTATGGCTCGGTTGAGATTTTCAATGACAAGTACCCTCCATTCAAAGTGAATGGGCAGCGTCTCAAGCCATACTATGAGGGTCAGCTAATTGAGAAGCCAGAAAATTTATCTCTCATTGATGTTTCCAAATCACCATGATTCCGTGTGAAGTACGTCAAGCTAGTGACGTTAAAGAAGCGCTTACGGGAGGCAACCCGGTTTCTAACCTCTTTGATTTTATTTTCTTTCAAATCGCTTGAACTAATTCACCTAACGCTCTCCCCAACCAATTCTGATGCAGGCGTGATTGCGTGTGTCCACGAGGAAAGAAAGGCAAGAGCAAAGCAGAAAAATTAAAAAAGAGAGGAATTTTGAAATTTGTGCTCGGATGAATTCTAAAGAAACAGAACCTCAGCGCGATTTGAACGCGGCTGTAGCGCGATCCGCAGCAGCATTAAAGCGCGGGCGCGCCTGGTTTCGTCGCGGGCGCGCAATTTTTATGAATGAAAATTTCTCCAATTCCAGGGAGTTGGAGCGATTTTATCGCGGCTGAAGCGCGATCCGCAACAGCAGTAAGGCGCGGGCGCGCCTGGTTTCATCACGGGCGCGCCGTTTTTGTGAATGTAAATTCTCCAATTCCAGGGAGTTGGAGCGATTTTATCGCGGCTGAAGCGCGGCCCGCATGAGCAGTAAGGTGCGGGCGCGCCTGGTTTCTTCGCGGGTGCGCCTGGTATACGCTTGAAAATTACTTCCATTCCAGGAGGCAGGAGCGATTTGGCCACGATTGCAGAGCGGCTCGCGTTTTAAAGAAGGCGCGGGCGCGCGCTGTAGTTTTACTGATTTCCAGGAAGTTGGAGCGATTTAGGCGCGATATAGGAGCGGCTCGCGTTTTCTTTAAGGAGCGGGCGCGCCTTAATCGGGAGCGGGCGCGCCTTTCTGGTTATCAGAAAAAAAAAATATGGTGGCTTCTTATATTCCCGCAATTTCCAAATCCTCACAAACATAAACCAAACCCTCTTTGCCTTTCTCTCTCTTCGCGGCCGCTCCTCACCACCATAGCCAAGATCATCTTCTTCCACCTTCATAAATCAATCATTCTCAAAATATAAACCACATCAATCATCCTCAAGCTTCAATCAATCATCCTCTCCGTTTGTTCATCTTCAAAGGTAGCAATTGGGCATCAAGGGCACAACCGCAACGAACCCCCCCCCCCCTTCCTACTCAAATCCTTCACCAAATCGACACCAAAACAGCAATCTTCCGCATAAAGGTAAAGGTATTCGATCTCCTTAGTTAATTATTCTCTTGGATTAATTTTAAGTAAGGATTTTGATTATCTTAGGTTATTAGCGAAATTTGGTTGATTATTGTTGAAATTATTGCTGGATTCTGTTGAACTTGTTGTTGTTGATTAGTATCTTAGGCTATATTCGTTGCGTGGTTGGATTATTATTGCTTGTGAACAGGTACATTGTAGTTTTGTGGAGGTTAAGGGTGGAAATAGCCGGAGTTGGCTTTGAAAAGGAGTGAAAAAAAAAAAAAAAAAAAAAGAGGTGGGCAGTCATGAGTCTAAGAATTGGGAAGAAGAGAAAAACTGCAAAGTCGGGACAATCGTCCCAAAACCAAGAGTCAGACCAACCCAATGCCTTACCCACCCTAAAATTTTTACACAAAAGCCACTCCTCCATACACTCGGAAATGCAAAAACGTAAGTTGCGACCTTCTAGACACTACCATCGTGGAGACATGATAAACTCGGTATTAATGATGATTTGTGGATTCTTTTTGACAACCTTCGATTAGGGTCATTCATAAACTCCTCATTCATGACCTACAAAGAACCCACATTAGAGTTTTTCTCGTCTTTTCAAGTGGATAGTCTAGAAAATGACGACTTTCGAATTTCTTTCCAACTCTTCAACAACCCCCACACCATGTCATTGGCAGAGTTCAACCGAGCCCTCGACCTTCACCCCGATGCCGACATTCACTACCCTCTATATGAGAGCTTTGGGGAGTATAGTGAGTACGCTTGGTGGCGTTCCATTTCAGGCAAAAATGAGTTTTACACCCGGACTTCCTTAGCCAGTGAGATTTGGCACCCTGCCCTTAGGATCCTACACCGTTTATTAGGGTATTCTATCATTCCTAAGCAGGACCTAGGGAAGCTGACTAAGGAAGAGGTCCTTTGCCTATGGATAGCCACAAAGCCAGAGCATGCTCGGAGGTTGAATTTGGGTTTCCTCTTCATGCAAACCTCCCAAGCCATAGCAAAGGGGAAAAAGCCAGGGGAGATACACTGCGGGGCGATGGTCACTAGACTGGCCACCAAATTAGGTTACACTGACCTTCTACCTCTATGCACGGCCGTAGGTAGTAGTGGGGATATTTACCTTGATTTGGACCAGCTTCGCCGTTCTGATTTTATTACCCCCACGGCGAACCCCAATGCTTTTAGGTGGCTAGTTAGAGGAGCCCACCATTGTTTCCTCCCCAAGCCTCACTTCACTTCTCTCACGCGTCAGTCCCCTAATGTGTGGAGAGTTTTGAGAGATAGCGGGCGAGTGCCCGATGTCGATGGGGACGATGAGGTTGGAATGGGTAATGAGGAGGAGGTTCAGGAGGAGGAGCAGCAGCAGCAGCCGGTTACCCAGCAACCCGCAGGTACAGGTACATTTCAGCTATCTGATATAGCTAGGCAGTTGCAGGCAATTTATGAGTCACAGCAAGGCCACCATCTGCAGCAGCAGGCCCTCTATGACTCCGCTGTGGATAGAGGAGAGATTGCCCCCCCCCCCCGTGAACTACCCCAATTAGCCACCTCAGCACGGCCCTGTTCCTTCTTGGGGGGGGGGACAATCTCCCCACTTACCCCTACTGGCAAGGTCCTTCCGAGCCTAGTAGGGAGCTCCGCAGCTTCCCAGAGGACGGGCAGTACGATTATCGTGTGCCCGGCGGGTGTGACTTTAGAGGGGACCCTGCGTACCCCTATGCACATCCTGATCACCCCGCCCCTCTGTACTCTCAATCCGAGGACACTCCCTCTGATCCTTTGCCTAGTTGGCAAGAGGATCTTTACAGAGGTCACTACGGTTGGCCGCCGGGCTTTGACGGTGGTTGGGGCCTTTTCGGCCCCCCTAGTGGCTTCACTTATGACGAGCCGCCACGTCGGTCTGGCTCACCTAGTGAGCCCGGCTCTAGTGGCCAGTAGGCTGCGTCCTTGAGTATATCTCTCTCCCTTGTTTTTGTACGCTTATTTTGATGAGTTGGAGATATACTCTTGGTAGGGAGTGACTTGGTTGGGATTCTTACTTGCTCGCCTGCCGGTCTTTCATTGTTTTCCCTGTACCTTCATGCTGCTGATTCTACTGAGTTACATGACTGTTTTCTTTGGTTGACTTTGCCCCTGTTCACTAATACTGTTGATGAGTTTTTGATATGGTTTTGATGATGATGCTGCTTTGGGGACGCTTCTCTCGGTTTGATGGATACCGCTGAGTCCGCCCCCCGTTTTCCCTGTCGATAATGATGATTACTGGTATTCGCCAACATGGCGATTCACCAGTGCAGGTATGTATTTATGGCTTGATGATTTTTGAGGTAATGTTGATTTTGGTGAAGATCTAGAAATTTTGTCAAGGGTAGATTAGTTTATAGCGAAAAAAAAAAAAAAAAAAAAAAAAAAAAAAAATTAATTTGACTTGCGTTCTTGAATGTCTTTATTCCTAAGGATTAAGAGTTTCCGCGTTCTTGGATTGCCATTGGTTGACTCTAAGATATGTCTATGCTAAGGTAGTTGCTAGAACTCGTAAGGCCCACCGAACCCAAATTCACTTGTTTGTGGTAAGATGGCGTTGCCCTCTTTGGGGGATTTGAAGCCCTAAAGGTAGTTTTTGTAACCCATGTCAGATTTATTGTTCAAGCCTCCACCACTTATTGTATGAGCGGCATAGGATCCTTACCAAGGCATGCTTCGATCGAGAACTTGTTGTCTAGCTACCCGAGATCGCGACCGAACTATATCTAAGGACGATAAAAGCATTTTCTTCGGTGACTATTTTGCTTTTCTAGGTTTATCTTTCCTTTTGTTGCTTCTTGATAAATTATATTTATTTTTTTATTTTTTTTTTCTTTTTTTTCTTTTTGCGTTTGCCCCTTGCTAGCCATGATTGAGCCTGCACCTCTTTGTTCATAAACACATTCAAACCCCATGACCTTTTGTTTCACTTTTCGCCCAATGACTTGTGAAGTTTGAGACATGATAGTTTGTAATGATTTAAAATCGGAACGTTGCAAGGTGATGGTTTGGAATTTGAAATAACAAGCAAGGACAATGGAAGTTCCCCATAAAAAAAAAAAAAAAAAAAAAAAAAAAAAAAAAAAAAAAAAAATTGTATATAGTTTGAGCATTGAGGGCACTGCTCATTTCAAGCTTGGGGGAGAGGTTCTACGCATTTTGTATATACTTTTGTGAGTTTGTGCTGAATAAGCTTGGGGGAAGATGTATTTTGTTTGGAAATTGGTGATATTCTACTTTGTTATGAGAATTGGCGACATCTTCTGCTTCACAATTAGGATTTACCACCAAATTTTCATATTTACTTATTTTATTTTATTTATTTATTTATTTATTTCTTTCCTCACCCTTACCTCCTAGCCTGCATTACAACCCTAAGTCCTTTTAACTTGGATTGGTTGAGTCACTAGTCGGTGGAGGGAGCTAGATTTCAAGCATATGGAGAGAGCATGACTTGGTAAGATGTCGGGTCACCCTTGTTTCATTTGTTCCGGCTCCTTCGTGGAGTCATGAGATACTACCTTGAAGGGTGGATTTGAATCCAGATGAGGGAACGCGGTAAGAATGTATGGAATGCGGGTGGAGTGGAGCATATTAGAGTTCTCTATGCTTAGAATAACTTATCTTTCAATCAACCATTGGCATCCAAAAATGTGTTTACTCTTAGTACCTAGAAAGATTGTCATCCATCTATGCTTGTTTGTAGTTGATTTTCTTCTTTATTTGCTCCTTTGTTTTGGTTTGTCTTGAGCATGTCGCCAAGAGTTGTGGGTTAAACTCTTTGGAAACCCCCACGAGAGCATACTCGTCCTCATTGGCGACTTTGAGGTTTAAATGGCTTGTTGTTTATGTTAAAAACAACCGTGATTCCTACGAAAGTGAGTTAGTGTAAATTCCTTCCCCCCCTCTTTTTATTTTATTTTATTTTATTTTATTTTATTTTATTTTTATTTATATTGCTTGTGTTTGGATAATCGTTTCTCAATCTTCTTTGCCTTTAGCTTTGCTCGAGGACGAGCAAAGGTCTAGCTTGGGGGAATTTGATGAGTGACATTTATGTCGCTCTTAGGATAGTCTTTTCTAGTAGTTTTAGTAATAATTCAGTTCATTTTAGTATGTTTTTGCTATGATCCTCCTATTTCGAGTATTCTACCTTTGTGGCGCGTAATGTGTATTCATGTGGTTTAGGTAGTCTATACTCCCCTCCCCTTTCGTTGTATCACGCCTTGCCTTCCTGTTCCATGATTGCAGGCGTATGCTGTTGATTCAGAGATGGAAGGGATAAGGGCAAAACAGGAAGAAGTCCAAACCAGACGAATGGCGCGGGCACGCAACCCAAGGAGCGGGCGCGCATCTATAGAGCGCGGGCGCGCTGATGAGCGGGATCAACCATTAAATACCCTCTTTGGAGCGGGCGCGCATTTCTAGGAGCGGCCGCGCCATCATTTAACGCGCGGGCGCGCCACTGTTGGGCGCGGGCGCGCCTCTCTGCTGCTGATTCAAATCCCGATTTCAGCCCAAGTTAAAAGAAAAAGGAGGCAAAAACGGCTAGGGGGGAGGAAAAAGAAAAAAAGAAAAACTAGCATAGAAACCCAAGGGGAGAGCTCAAAAATATCAATTTCCTAGGTCTTTGATAGAGAAATTTTGTATTGAACAATCATATAGCTTTTAGTGTAATTCTCATTGTCTATCAACATTAGTTTTACTTTTAGTTTTTGAAGAAGTAATTTTGCAACATTGATGTATGGTCAAGCTTGGAGATTGAAGATTGAATGATGTGTGGCTCTTTATTTGGATTTCAATGAAGGTTTTGGTATATTTCTCTATTGTCTCTTGCTTTTATGATTAAAGCTTCTACTCTTGTTAATTTAGTTGATAAAAACTTTGTCTTTCTTACCATTTCATTGGTTATAATGTTGCTTAGCATGATTGTAGTTGTAGTTATGACTAGTGAGTAGTTTCTTGTTGCTAGGGGTTTGGTGAAGATATACTTTGAGTTTGATGTATGTTAGGCTAGGTTAATTTGGAATATTTGTGATTAAATCTTCCTTGTGCTTATACTTATTAGTCACTCCATGTTTATGGCCATATGCATGTTGTGGTTGAATGACGTGAACTAAATCGTGACGATAGTGCGATTTAGGAATAGTCATTAGGTGATTGATTATTGCATGACCTTAGCTTGTATGCCTTACGACGATAGTGTGAGCGTATGTTAGCTAGGAAGGCTCTTAATCCCGATAGGTGATTGGAGAGTATTCTTGATATTGCCTTGTATGAGTCGCTTGGGTTACATGTAAACCTATTTTCCGATGCCTAACTTCGTTGAAATCAAAGCATGTTTGATCCTTCCCCCTAGTACCTATTTTAATTGTTGTTCTATCCCCTTTAGTCATTACTTTACCCACCACACTTCTTGATCGAATTAGATTAACATTAGGAGATAAATAGCGGTGCTTGATCGTTTCCCTGTGTTCGACCCTTAACTTGCCTCTATACTCTTTTAGTTGCATGTTTAGGACTACAAATATCATTTGATAGAGGTGTCTTAGTGACGACCTAAAATACCGCCTGTCACTAGGGTTGTAATGACTTAGCTAAAGGTAAAGGTAGGGAGATCATTTGAAATAGTGGTGGAAAATCCTAAGTGAAGCAAGAGAATGGCCAACTCTCATAGACAAAACTCAAGAAACGACCACAACTCAAACAAACATCCATCATTTAGATTTCATTACATTACCACCCTTATTCAAGGGAAAGGAACTTCAAAGATCTCATTTTTTTTTAAACTTCATTTGATCCTCTTACATTGCATCTTTCTTCTCAAACTTTTCTTGCATGTTCATATACAAGCTCAATTTTCAACTCTTTGCTTAAAACCAATTCTCAACATAATTCTTGCTCATATTCACTATGCTCACTACATTACCCTCACATACCAAATGCTTCACTAACTAAAAGGGTTGGTAAAACATAGGTTGTTAGGCTTGTAATGCGGTTAAATCAAGAATGGGAAACATTAGGCTCAAATTGGCTAGCAAGTAGGTTGGTGCAAAATAGAAAATCAAATTTGTAACTAAACAAAAGAAAATATAAATGAAAATGAGAAAAGGTGCCCTTTTCCTACTCTAAAAGTGCTAGGTCACGATCTCGGGAGCTAGAAATCAACACAAGGATTAAGACACACATAGTTGAGGATCCTAAAATGTCGCACAACAAATTGATGAAGGCTTGAATAAAATAAACCTCACAAGGGATGAAAAAGGTAAGAAAATGCCAACTAAAGGGCTTCAAATCCACTATAGGGAGCAACTCCATCTTACCACTTCCCATGAACTAAGGATCCAAACGTCCTCACAAGTTCTTAACCTTGCTACCTTAGCTAAGATTCGTCTAATTCAACCAAAGGCAATCTCAAATTGTGCATCTCATCATAAAGATAAGAAGAAACAAGCATTCTAAGGCGCATCATCAAGGAAATAGAGTCCAAATGTATAAGCAAATTCCAAAACACATTCATATCATCTTGCCATAATTATGTTTGTCACACAAAAATGAAAACTAAACAAGAGAAAGAGGAAAAAATCAAAAGGGTACGCAAATGAGGCATATAAATCCAAATAAATCCTAATCGACATACAATGATCGTTCGGTATCAACACCAAAGATCCCAGGTTCCTTAGAACCAAATGCAAACAACCTCGAACCATTCAACTTCTTCCTATACTAGTCCTAAACTAAGCACGCCAAAAGAAAGAAAAGAGAGAGTGAAGGAAGGATCTCACCCATATGTCTCTTGAAGAATAACAAAGCAACCTTACGATTTACATGGCTCCAAAAATTGCTTCCAATTTTCTTCACAGCTACAAAAGAGAGAGATAAAAGCAAAACAAACACTATACAAAGAAAAAAAAAGTTCGAAAGAAAAAGAGAGAAAGATCTATCAACTCAAATTCTTGGGCATAATCAATTACCCAAACCCAACTCATTCTCGAATCATCATCATCAAGACATCATTGACCAACAACAAGTGAAAACAATGCTACCAAAAAGCTTATCAAAAACACCCAACAACAAGACCCAAACCCAAATCCCCTCATCATTCCCATGAGTCTTTGGTGCCTTCCCCCACAGTTACCCAAAAACACTCCCTTTTGACTTAAACACCCCCCCACACTAGATAAGAGCATCGTCCTCGATGCTTCACATGCAAATGGATTGAAAGGGAGGGACCAAAAAGGGAGGGAGAAACAAATAGACTGAGGGGAGAAACTATTGGCCACTAGGGCCGGCACCATCGTCATCCGCATTCCAACTATCGTATGAAAAGCCCGAGGGGGGGCCATGGGGTCTCAACCTCCGGTGTAACCGGGAGGCCACCCATAATGACCCTTGAAAAGGTCTAAATGGGATGCGAATAACTGGTCAAATGGCTCGGGTTGAGCTAGAGGCAAGGGGTGAGAGGGATCAATGTAGGGGTAGTTAGGGTCACCCCAATAATCACTCCAACCCGAAACCCGGTAGTCGTTATGACCGGACTCATCGGGAAAGTCAAGCCTTGGCACATTGGGGTTTGAGGGACCCTGCCAATAAGGGTACGTAGGTTGGTTGTCACCCCCCTAAGGGCCCTTGTTGGGCCGACACATAAGGGTAGTTAACCGAGGGAGTGACATCCCCTCTACGTACGCTAGCATCATATAGGGCATTGGTTTGGAAAAAATGAGTTGTTGGGTGGCGATCATACCTTGCACGCCGAGTTGCATGCTCTCCATTTGAGCCCGCATCGCCGCCATCTCTTGATGGTAGTCAAATTGTTGTTGATTTTGTTGTTGTTGTTGTTGTCTTCATCTTCCATGTTGATGTTGTTGTTGTTGTTGCTGCTGAAACGGAGGGAACTCTTCCACCTCATTATCATCCACCTCATTACCATCATTATCCTCATTACCTTTTTCCAACTTGCATTCTCGCAACCGGGAAGACACCGGAATCCTTTCTCACCCACCACGGGTGATTAACTCCCTCCCTTGTAAAAGAAGTGAACTCCGGTTTGGGGAGGAGCCAATGATGCTCATGGGAGACAAGCAAGCTCTAAGTCCTTCCTCTATCCTCCATATCCCCAATAAAATTCACCGTGTTCAATTGGTCAAGGTCTAACCAAATGTCACTTCCATCACTCTTTCCAATGGGGGTGCAAGAACGTAACTTGTCCATATGACCCAACCTTTCGGCCAACCTCGTGACCATCCTTCCACAATGAATTTCCCCCTTCTTTGTCCCCGAGAGAATTCCTTCAATGCACTTGGTGAATAGAAAACCAAAATTCACTCTTCGCCCCAATTCCGGCTTTGTAGCTAGCCACAAAATTCGGATCTCTTCAGCGGTGATCTTTCCCAAGTCATGCTTATTGAAAACCATGTACCCAAGTATTCGGTGAAGAAGTCTGATAGCGGGCTGCATGATTTGACAGGCCAATGAATATTTGGCATTGAAGGCATCCATCATCGAGATGCATTTCCACCACTCAAGGGGGTTATAATCATGAAGGGACTCGTGCTCCAGGAAGAACATGTCGGCATCAGGGTTAAGGTCGAGTAGTTGGTTAAATTGGAGAAGGTTTATGGTTTTTTTATTAAAGAGATGGTGAGGTCCCTTTATCCTGCAGCGTGGCATTCGAAAGAGGCTAGAAACTCGAGAGTGAGCTCTTTGTATGTTCGGTAAGCACTTGACACAAAAGAGCCTAGCCTTAGATTGTTGAATAGGAACCAAAAGTCGTCATCGATGTCAAGCTTGGTTGTAGTTGGTTGGTGGTAATTTTTGGTGGGTCAAAACTTGCGATTTTGCAAGTTGCGTAGATGGTTTTGTGATTTTTGTTGTGAAATTTGAGAGGTGGCAAAGGTGGTGGTGGTTGTTCTTCGTTTTGGGGGTTTTGGGAGGTAGAACTTTGGGGTCCCTTCCCACTCTTTCTCTTCTTTCACCCAAACACCATTTTGACAGTAATCAAGCTCAATCAAATACAACTTAATCTACCCAATTCAACAAGCTTTCACAAATACCACACCTTGAACTTCACTCAACAACACCAAACAACCAATAATACTCTCCAAAAATCAACAATGACAGCAAATAATTAACAAATAACCAAGCTATGAAGACAATACAACATGAATCGGCATTTAATCATCAAAAATTTTCAAACAACATCTAAAGAACAACAATGTTTCTCATCAAGAAATTACTCCAAATTTTAATTGAAACTAAAGAAAAAGTAAGATATACCAACATAGAATGATCATACTCCACTCCACTAGCCCTTTTGAAGAAGAAATTTGAGCTACCTTCAAGAAATCAACAATGGAGCCCCAAAAGAAATCCGCGAGAAAATGCCCCGTAGCAAGCCTTGAATGGTAGAAATTCCGGATTTTTGATGAGGAAACCGAAGGAAAATGAAGAAATTTGATGATTTTATGATGAATTTGTGATGAAAATTGATGGATTTAAGAGGTTTGAAGGTTAGGGTTTGAAGGGGATGAAGCTAGAGAGAGAATTAAGAAGGAGATGTCGAACTGGGAAAAATAAAAGAGTGTGAAAATGCTATTAAAATTTCAGAGAAAATCGCAAACCCGCAGTGTCGCGTCCGCAGGCTTGAATGTCGCGCCCGCGGGTTTATATACCGCGCCCGCGACACGTAGACTGCGCCCGCTCCTAGGGCGCGGTGAGGCATCTTCAGAATGTTTTGAGGGGGCTTACTCTTCTTGTCTGTGCTCGCGGGTCTTTCTGTCCGTGCCCGCGGGTTTAAGTGTCGCGCCCACGGGCCTTTGGTGAAGGCTTTTCCTTGGTGCACTTCTCCTTATAGCTCTTGAAACATAAAATTCGACCCTTCCTTCTTTCATAACTCCATCTTGACTCTTCAAAAGGACTCCCTTGAGATGAAAACATCCTCAAACCTTAATCCACAAAAGTATTGCCCAAAAATTCAAGTACATACAAAATAACAACCAAAGATCATAAGACACAAACACTTAAAAGAAATCAATCAAAAACGACCAAATAGAGGAAATAAAGAAAATAAAGAGTGGAGAACTCGAGTTGCCTCCCGAGAAGTGCTTGTTTACGAGGTCACTAGCTTGACCATGAGAAATTATCATCCAAAGGGTGGCTCAAGATCCATCGGATCAAGCCTCATACATTCAATCAAGCCAACTTCTTCCTTGCAAAAGTAGTGCTTCAAATGATGACCATTAACCATGAACTTGTTGTCACCCGCCTCTAACTCAAAAGACCCATAAGGAGTAGTCCTTGAAATTACAAAAGGCCCCGACCATTTGGATTTGTGCTTTCTGGGAAACAAACGAAGCCTAGAGTTGAACAACATAACCTTGTCCCCAACCTTGAAGCTCTTGTTCCTTATATGTTGATCGTGTCATTCTTAGTTTTCTCCTTGTATAGCTTCGAGTTCTCGTAGGAATCATATCGAAGCTCCTCAAGTTCATTGAGCTTGAGCAATCTCTTCTCACCGACCAACGACATATCCATGTTAAGCTCCTTGATTTCCCACCAAGCTTCATACTCCAACTCAACCGGCAAATGACAAGCCTTCCCATAGACCAACCGATAGGGGGTTGTACCAATTGGAGTCTTGTACGCCGTCCGCAAGGCCCAAAATGTGTTGTCAAGCTTAAGGCATCAATCCTTCCTAGACTTGTTCACTATCCTTTCGAGAAGGTTCTTGATCCCTCTATTTGACACCTCCACTTGCCCTTGAGTTTGAGGATGATAAGGTAGACCAACTTTGTGATGAACTCCATACCTCTTGAGAAGAGCCTTGAAATTTCTTCTTGGCGAAATGAGAACCTCCATCACTAATTAGCACCCTAGGAACCTCAAACCGCGAAAATATAATTTTCCTGAGAAGTTTAAGTACAACCTTATGATCATTGGTAGGGGAGGATATAGCTTCAATCCACTTAGTCACATAGTCCACCGCTACCAAGATATATAAATTCCCACATGAAGAGACAAAAGGCCCCATAAAGTCGACACCCCAAACATCAAAAGGCTCAACTTCCAAAATATTTTGTTAAGGCATTTCATCTCTTTTGGTTATGCCACCACTTCTTTGGCACTTGTCTCATCTTGAAACAAACCTTTGGGCATCCTTATGCATCGTCGGCCACCATAGGAGAGATTGAGAAATCTTTCCCACCGTCTTATCAACTCCCCCATGTCCTTCACATGGCAACGAGTGGCAATGCTCAAGAACTCCTTCGATTTCATGGTCCGGAACACATTTCCGGTAAAGGCCATCTCCACACTGTTTAAACAAGTAGGGGTCATTCCAAAAGTACCTCCTCACTTACTTGAAAAACCTCTTCTTTTGTTGAGAAGAAAACTCTGGGGGAATGACCCCGCAAGCAAGATAATTGGCTATATCCGCATACCACGGGCTAGATGTTGAAGCCATAACCATGAGAGTTTCAAATCCTACTTCTTCATTGATTAGCACATCCTCCTTGTTCTCAAAAGGAAGCCTAGACAAATGATCCGCCACATAGTTCTCCGCTCCCTTTTTATCTCTCATCTTCATGTCAAAATCTTTGAGCGAAAGAACCGAACGGATGAGGCGTGGCTTAGCTTCCTTCTTGGTCATAAGATACCAAACCGCTATGTGATCCGTGTACACAATCACCTTGGAGAAAATAAGATAGGACCTAAACTTGTCCATGGCAAACACAACTGCAAGCATTTCCTTCTCCGCCGTTGTGTAATTTTTTAGAGCTTCATCAAGTGTTCTACTTGCATAATAGACATGAGATATTCCTTCTTTCTTTTGCTCGAGCACTGCACCTACTGTAAAATCACTCGCATCGCACATTAGCTCAAAAGGCAAGCTCCAATCCGGAGCTTGCACAACGGGAAAGGAAATGAGAGCTTCCTTGAGTTTTTGAAATGCCTCAAGACAAGCCTCATCAAAGTTAAACATAACATCTTTCTTGAGTAATTCGGTAAAAGGTTTGGCAATTAATGAAATTTTTTTGATAAACCTCCGATAAAAAACCGACATGCCCTAGAAAAGCTCTCACTCCCGTAACGGAAGTACGAGGGGGCAACTTTGCAATCACTGAAACCTTGGCCGAGTCAACCTCAATGCCCTTCTTTGACACTTTATGGCCTAGGAAAATTCCCTCCTCAACCATAAAGTGACATTTCTCCCAATTTAAAACCAAACTCGTCTCTTGACACCTTTTCAAAACTTTTTCAAGATTATAAAGGCAAGTGTCAAAAGACGAGCCACCAACGCTAAAATCGTCCATAAAAACTTCAATCTCATTTTCAAGCATTTCCGAAAAAATGGAAGTCATGCATCGTTGGAATGTTGAAGGAGCATTACATAACCCGAATGGCATTCTTCGGTACGCAAATGTTCCATATGGGACATGTGAAAGTAGTTTTCTCTTGGTCATTTGGGTGGATAGGGATTTGGAAAAATCTGGAATATCCATCTAAGAAACAAAAGAAAGCATGGTTAGAGAGTCTCTCCAACATTTGGTCCATGAAGGGGAGAGGAAAATGGTCTTTCTTTGTATTTTTGTTCAACTTCCTATAATCAATACACATTCTCCACTCGGTTACCGTCCGGGTGGAGATTTCCTCTCCTCCTTCTCCCTTGACGATGGTCATTCCACCTTTCTTTGGAACCACGTGAACCGGGCTAACCCACTTGATATTGGAGATAGCATATATTATGCCCGCTTCACGCAATTTCAAAATTTCCTTCTTGACAACCTCTTGGAGGTTGGGGTTCAACCTCCTTTGAGGCTCATCGAGGTGGATTGATCATCCTCAAGATGAATACGATGCATGCACAAAGAGGGGCTAATACCCTTGATATCATCAATGTTATACCCAATCAGATTTCTATATTTTCTCAATACAACAAGCAATTTTTCCAAATCAAGACCATCAAGGGTAGCATTGACAATAATAGGGTATTCCCCTTCATTTCAAAGAGGGGGGGAGGGGTTTGAGTCCTACCGTGGGAGGAGGCTTGGAACTCTCCTCCATTTTCTCCTCTAGTTCAAGCTCTTCTTTATCCTCTTGTTGTTCATGGTCTTCCTCCATTTGAGTTTCCTCCATGGCCATGACAAACTCTTTTGCTTCTTGAGAGTGATACTTTCCTTGCATGTAAGAGCTTTTGGATCTTGAGGCTTCATCATAACCCTTCCCAATCGATCCAACTCCTCATTCACAACATCAACCCTATAGGAATTTTTCAATCATGGGGGTCTTGAGCAACTTAAAGAACTCAAACACAATCTTTTCATCGGCAACCTCACATGTAATGGTGTTGTTCTTGCAATTGATCACCGCCCCCAAAGTCTTAAGAGCTTCACGACCCAAAATCAAAGGAGTATCAACATCTTCTTCCATATCCATCACTACTAAATCACAAGGCACATAAATATTCCCAACTTGAATAGGAACATCTTCAAGCTCACCACAAGGCAACTTCACCGAACGGTCGGCCAATTGGATAGTATTCCTTGTAGGGATCATTTCAATGTTAAGCTTTTGAGCAATGGATAGAGAAAAAAACTAACACTCGCCCCAATATCGGCTAAGGTGCCCCTAGCTTCCATGTTCCCAATCTTCACTAGCAAAGTAAAACTTCCCGGATCTTTTTGCTTCTTAGGAATCTTATGTTGAACAAGTGCACTCACTTGATGGGGAAGAGTGATAAGATCATCATTGAGATTCCTCTTGTTGGTGAGAATATCATTGAGGAACTTGGAGTATGAAGGCATTTGTGTGACAACTTCGATGAAAGGGAGGTTGATGTGCAAATTCTTCATCATACTAAGGAACTTTGCAAACTTGTCATTCAACTTCCTCTCCGCAAGTTGACTGGGAAATGGAACCGGCCCATCAAGATTCCTAGCTTCACTAGGAGTGGAAGTTGTATTCTCATGTTTAAGATTCTTCTTCTCCATGCTTCTTTCTTTCTCTACAACTTTCTCTTCTTCAACTTTCTTGTCTTCACTCACACTCTCTTCTCCTTCCTTCTTTTCCTCACTATCCCCCTCCTTAGGACCCTCATAAGATGTACCCGATCTCAATGTGATTGCCTTGCAAGAGTCGGGTTTCATAATGTTGGAAGGGTTAGTTTGTGATTGTCCGGGTAGAGTAGAAGGTGAGTTGAAAGGGACTCTCTCGGCCAATTGAGCTAGTTGTGAATCAACCATCTTGTTATGAGCCTTGACCTCTTGCATTTTCTGATTCATGGCTTGAAGTTGTTGAAGAATTTGGGTTTGAGTAGAATCGGGTTGAGATTCTTGCTCTTGACTCTTTTGAGCCGCTTGATTTTGATTGTGGTAATGGTTTTGATTATTGTGTTGGTTGTTTCTTGGGTAGTTTCCTCTTGGGTTTTGGGATTGAAATGGAGGTGGGTTTTGGTATTGAGGGTCGGAGTTGTATGATTGTTGAGCTTGTTGATTCCATTATTGAGGTTGGTGAGCAAATCCGGGTGGTGGTTGCCTCCAAGCTACTCCACCGCCACTTCCCCTATATCCATCTTGCCTTGTGTTGTATGTCGGCACATGCTCGGGGCTCAAACCTCCACAATAAGATGTATCGTGGTTCGTTCCACCACAATTTTGACAAGTGAACAAATTGATTTGAGAGGAGCTTGCCCCACTATTGACACTCGTATTCAACTTTGCAAGCCCTTTTGTCAAAAGCTCAATTTGATGTTGCAATTGATCAACCTTCTCCGATTCATATTTTCCACCCTTCTTTGGTGCATTCCTCCTTCTACCACCTCAAGAGTAGTTCTTCACTACCTCTTCAATTGTTGTTTCAACTTGATTTTGGGGGACCTTAATCAATTGGCCGCCCGCCCCTGCATCCAAGTTAGCTCTAGACATAGGTTTCAATCCATCATAGAAGAATCGCATGAGCAAGCTTTGATTGTATTCATGGTGAGGACATGCTTGTACAAACTCTTGGAATCTTTCCCAAGCTTCACTAAGACTCTCATCCGCTTCTTGTTCAAATGATGTAATCTTCCTTCTCATCTCGGCGGTCTCTTCTGCAGAAATGAACCTCTTCAAAAATGCCTTGACTATATCTCTCCATGTTGTAAGAGAATTTGGCTTAACTTGTTTTAGCCACTTCTTTTCCCTACTCGAAAGAGATTGTCGAAATAAGTGCATACGGATGTATTCTTGAGAAACTTGATTGGTTTGAATCATGGCACAAAGCTCAAGGAATCTATCAAGGTGATCAATAGGATCTTCACTTGGAGAACCCGAAAATTATTCCGCTTGTACCATTCTAGTGTATTGAGGATGAATGGTAAAGTTGGTTTCCGTGACGGGTAGCAAAATCCCTCCCGTGAGCTCGTAATCCTCAGGATTCCCAAACTCACGAAACAAAACATCATCTTCTTGCCTCACCATTTCCTCGCTTTGAGAACTTGAAGACCAAGAATCACTCTCACTATCAACAATAGCACCAAGACCTCGGACCTCTTCTTGAAAAAGTCTTCGGACTTGTCTCAAAGTGCGGTCGATTTCGTGGTCAATGTAGTGTGTCGGAGGTCCTTGAGATCTCCTTTGAATCCACCAAAGCTAAGCAAACAATTAGAAATGACTAGCAAGAGAGTAAAGGAACAAAATAAAAAGCAACAAATCCAATAATAACACAATAAGAGTGCAAAAACAAGTCGTTTCCCCGGCAACGGCGCCCAAAAATTTGATCGAGGAACAATAGGTCGTTAGTCTACTACCCAAGATCAAATCAACAATTTATAATCCTAACCTAACTCTACAATTTTACACTAGATAGCGGTAAGCTAGGGTCGAACCACAAGGAAACGGGGTATTGCACAATCAAGGTGAAATAAAGAATCTATTGCAAGTAACAAGGGGTATATTGGTTTGTTTTTGAGAATATCCAAGATTAAACTATCTACTAAGAAGTGATTAAAACAAGCAAATAAAGGAGTTAAACTAGAGCCACTAAAATAAAGATGAAAGACAAGATTTCAATGGAAATATGATCAAAAACACTAGGGAGAGGAGGTCCCAATCATGATCTACTAAGACAACTATGATAATCATCATGGATTTATAATAAGGAGTATAAACTCTACTAAACATGATAATTCTCATGCAATCACTGAAAGCAAGTCAAGGAAATCGATCAGACCTAAACTAGATCATTTTCATGCATCTAATCTAGAACTCAAATATTGGGGCTAAAGGTGCACAACAATAGCTCCAAGCATAATAAGCACAAAATCATCAACTAAAGACAAAACCCAATCAATCATCAATGTAAACTCAATCAATTATGATTTTCACCCCCTTCCCTAGCTAGAAATCTATGCTAGAGAAAGGAAACTAGCCATATCAACTACACTAACACATGTATTCAATCCCAACAAAACTAAACATGATTCAAAAGCAAAGAAAAGGCAATAAAATAAGTAAAAAGCAAGAATCTTTATGGAAATAAACACTATTAAGCGCAATAAAACCAAATAAAAGATAAGGGATAAAGAGATTACTATTATTAAACTTGAAGGATTAAGCAAACATGGACTAGTTGTATTGAAAAGATGAAAGCTTGAAGAAAACTTGAAAATATCTTGATTACATCAATGGAAACTTGAAGGTTAAGCTATTTTCTCTCTCTAAAATCTTGATGTTCTCTCTCTACAATGTTTTTCAATGGAATAGTGAATGATAGTCAAAAGTTGTCATCAAATTCAAGCTAAAGACTATATATAGTTTCTTGCTTAAAACAAAGAAAATGGGTGAGGGAGAGGCCTCTCTAGCAAGGCTGTCGCGCCCTCTCTGATGTGGGTACGTAGTGAGAAAAACCGAGCTCGCCGCGCCCGCGACTTTGAATGTCGTGCACGCAGCCACCTATGCTGCGCCCGCAGCCTTTAGCTGCCGCGCCCGTGGCCATCAGGGTCGCGCCCTCTCCTTGCCATCTCCCAGCCATCTCCAGAAACTAGGTGTTTAGCTCAGGACCTTTGTCCGCTCCCGCAGCTCTAACACCCGCACCCGCGGCTTGCTGTGGCAGCGCGCCCTCTCCCCTTTTGCATTTCCTTTCCTTGGAACAAGCAACTCTAGCAACTTCGACTCTGCTTAGAATTTTAATTCCGCTCAAGATTGCTAGGAGCTATCAAAGCGATCAAATAAAGGGTAAAAAGCAAAAGAAAAGATAAAAGGAAAGGAAAAACACGAGAAAGAGTGAAAGTAACTAAAATAAAGGTAAAAATGGTAAGAAGAGGTACAAACAAGTGACAAATAAGGGGAATTCACTAGTGAAAAAGGGTGAAATGGTGGCATAAACATCACTCATCAAGAGGGAAGTTTTAGGGGTTGGTTTCGTGTTTGCTAATTAGGGTTTGATCTTACTGATCACTGAATATTCTATTTAACCCTAGGCACCTAGTCTGTTTATAATCTCATTATAATAAGACTAGGAAGCAAAGCCTAAACCCTCTAAACCTACCCACATGGTCGACCACCTAGGGGATGAGGCCCATCATCGGCCTCTTCCTCCTATGCTTAATCTAGGCCCTTTGTATGACTTTATAGAATCCGTTCAATTAAGCTTTGGCCTATTTTACTAGCCCAAAGATCGTTAGTGTATGGGATAGCTCCCGCTAAGCTATCACCAGGCTCCCGGCCTGACTCATGGGGTGCGCACTTACCGCTAGAAGGACACTCAAAGGGGCTCACCAGCTCGATAGAGTCAGCCCGCAGGTTGACCAAGTAAGACTCTCCACAAAGGAGATCGTACACCTATAAATAATGGATAAAGTACAACGGAAAAGAGGTTAGACACACAAGTTATTACACCTTCTCTATCTCTCTAAGTACGCTTTTTCTCTCTAAACACATTCTAACTTAAGAATCGGAGGGGGGTTCCTCGAGCCACCCCTGAGGGCACTCACGTGTGTTACCTTGCGCAGGTTTCTAGCTGGACCCAGCTTGCCCCAGTCAGAACCATTGGATCCGGACCCGGAATAATTGACGCTAGAAGGAGGGGACGGATCATCACAACCTTAGGTTCGCCAACTGAGCAGGGACCAGCTAGTTAATCGCCATGGCCGGAGAGGAAGCAGCGCAAACACCAGTTTCCAAAGTCATTGAAACCAGTCAAACACCACAAAAAATAGCGTCAGTAACCATCAATCCTAAAGGATCAACCGAAAAACCCAAATCAAATGTATCTTAGAAAACCAACCCCGTCGGATCAACATCTGGTATGATTAAAGCAGTGGTAAAACCAGTAGATCCGGTAGGATCCATTTCTTCTTTTAAGTTCGGAATTCCAGTGACAGGTCCGAACAATGAACCTATCATTCAAACGCCAGTAACCTAGAAATCTCAGCCTGTCAATATGCCAGCCATCCTTCAAAACCTCTCTAAGTTCATCAAGGAGTAATTAGCGGCGATGACGGCAGTACTCACCAATCTTGGCAAAGGGAAAAGCTCCACATCAGTAGCTGCTGCTACAAAACCATTCGCTAAGAAGGCTGCATCTCCAACTCTCACCCCAGAGCAAAAGGAGTTGATCTAGTTAAGGAAGAGGGTGCTAGAGCTGGAAGCCTGAAATCTGAACCAGGAGTAGGGAGAAGATGCAGACACGGATAAGGGCATCCTAGAGGTACGAGCCACTTGTAGCAGGTCACCGATCTCAGAGCGAGGGCCAAGCCAGGATAGGGAAAAACGTGCGCGGATCTAGGTGATTCCAGATTATTCCCCATTTTGCAGGGAGATTCTGGAGGAGTCGATGCAATAGATCAAACTGCTAAGCTGTAAGTACAATGGTACAACAACACGTAAGAACCATGTCTCAACCTTCGAGAATCACATGATGCTATACACCATGACGGACTCAGTCTGGTGTAAGGCATTCCCACCGACCCTGGAAGGACTGGCCGTCGAGTGGTACGACGCCATTCCAAAAGGATCTATCTATTCTTACAGCCAGCTGAAGAGGATGTTCATGGAACACTTTGTCACATTGGTATATCGGACTAAAAGATTACCGAGCTGATGTCATTAGTTTAGGGAAAAGATGAACCTCAGTGGGACTTCATCACCCGTTCAACAAAGAGGCAACAACCATCCCAAACATGAGCCAGGAGGTAGCCCTGCTAGCAATGCAGAGTGGTCTCCTACCAGGCTCACCATTTAGAGCATACATGGGACGAAAAAGCCTCAAGACACTAGATGAAGCGCTTGGAAAAGCGCACGAGTTCATAAAGGCAGACGAGATCGACAGAGCTTTGTTGAGCAGAAGAGCACCTAATGACCTAGTTAAGCGGGCTGAAGTCACCCGGGCTGAGAACACAATCAAGGTGGACCAGCCTAGTAGGGCTGAACAAGGTCACAGAGATGTAGATAGGTCAGTGGGAATCAGAAGATCTGACCAAAAACGAGGAGCACGAGCCGGGAGGTTCGATCAATATACTCCACTCACCCATTCAAGATCTCACATCTTCAACGTGAACAAAACTGATGATTAATGGTAGAGGCCACCTAGAATGGTGAATAGAAATAGCAACCCCAGCATGTGGTGTGACTTTCACAAGGACCACGGACATACCACTGATGAATGTATGCATTTGAAAGACAACATACAGGACTTAGTCCGACGTGGGTACTTGAGCCAGTTCAAACAGTACTCTGACTACAGCCGACGAAGAGAGGAGGATAAGTCTGACAATGACCACAGAAGAAGTCAGAGAGACCAAGATGAAGGCATAAACTGAGATAGTAAACCAAAGGGCAGGGTACGGTGTATGTGACCAACGGTGGACCAGTGCATCGAGGAACAGTGAATAGGGCAAGGGCCGACCTGTGAGCAATAATTTACCAAATAAATTACAATGGAAAGTGTAGATGGCCACTACTCCCCCCACGGCCGCGAGTAGTATTTGACGAGTATGACCAAGAAGGCATAGTCTATCCTCACGATGATCCTCTGGTAGTCAAGGCGAGAATTACGAATTGGGAAGTGGATAAAGTACTGATTGATGGTGGTAGTTCAGCCAACATAATATACATCAGCGCGTTTCAGGAACTGAAATTAGACAGGAAAGACCTGAAAAGGGTGAGTTATGAAGTCACCGGTTTCAACAGGTCAGGTCTCATTCCAGAAGGCATAATGGAGCTGACAGTCCGTGTAGGGGAAGGGTCTAGGCGATGCAATGTTCGGGCTGAGTTCTTAGTAATAAACTCACCTTCACCTTACAATGTGATCATCGGAAGACCGCTCATTCATAAGATAGGTGGGGTGGTCTACACTTACCACCTTGCTATGGCATACACTGCCAACGATGGAAGATCTATAAAGCTCAGAGGGGGCCAAAAGATAGCACGCAAGTGCTACATCACAGCCCTGAAGCAGCCAGCCAAAGCAAAACTGCAATCCAGCTCAGAGCCGAAGCTAGAGGGCCAGGGTGAAAGAAAGTTGAGAAACAGAAAACAAGAACAATACCGTAGGGAAAAAGATAAGAAAAAGCTGGCAATGGAAAACTTTGAGCCTGCGAAGAAGGAGGCACCTAGGCCAGCACCTAGTGGCGAGCATGAAACGGTTAAGCTCGCAAAGGGAGATAACTCTAGAACAGTAAAGATTGGAAAAGACATCGAGCCACAAGTAAGCGTGAATCTTGTGGAGTTGCTGAGAAAAAACAAGGACATTTTCGCGTTTCAGCGGATGAAATGCCTGGAATTAACCCGGAAGTCATGGTTCACAGGCTGAATGTGAAGAAGGAAATTAGACCAGTCAAGCAGAAAAAACGAAGTTTCTCCACAGAAAAGAACCAGGCCATTCAAGAAGAAGTGGACAAGCTGCTAGAAGACGAGTTCATTGAGCCTTGTGATTACTCGGAGTGGCTTGCAAACGTGGTCATGGTCAAGAAAGCAAATGGTTAGTGGAGGATGTGCGTTGATTTCACATATCTCAACAAAGCATGCCCGAAAGACTGTTACCCGCCGCCGCGAATTGATCAGTTAGTAGACGCAACAAGTAAGCACGCATTGCTAAGCTTCATGGATTTTTTTCAGGATATCACCAGATCAGCCTGCACAAGCCAGACAGGCAGAAAACTGCATTCATCACTTAAGGGGGACTGTACAATTACATAACTATGCCCTTCGGGTTGAATAACGCAAAGGCCACATTCCAGAAAACAATGGATAGGGTGTTCATTCATCAAAAGGGGAGAAATGTAGAAGTGTATGTCAACGATTCAATTGTCAAAAGCATCACACAAGCAGGGCGCATCCTAGACTTAGAAGAAACTTTTCGCCATATTGAACAAGTATCATGTCAAGATGAACCCGAAGAAATGTGTTTTTGGGGTGAATTCTGGAAAATTCTTAGGCTTCATGGAAGTAGTTTTCAGTCTCCTAGAGCCTAGATGTACTAAAGACATTATGTGCCTGATAGGGAGGAATAACAAAGGATAGTGGTGCTGACCCGTTTCATTAGCAAGTCAGCCGACAAAGTATTGCCACTTTACCAGCTGCTGAAGGGAAACAGAGAGTTCAAATGGGGTGAGACAGAAAGGAATGCTTTTGAAGGAATCAAGGAGCACCTAACCAAGCTCCCTACTATGATCAGCCCGGAGCAGGGTGAGAAGCTCTAGCTGTACATTTCAGCCTCAGTGCAGACAATGGGATCGATCCTCCTAGTTGAAAATCACTAGCAGCAGAAGCTGGTATATATATTTTGTAAGCCATGTATTAACTAATGCTGAACAAAGATACCTGCTGGTAGAAAAGCTAGCTTTGGCAGTGGTAACAGTAGCGAGAAAGCTGAAGCCCAACTTCTACACGCATATAATCCAAATTCTTACAAATCACCCACTGGAGAAAGCCCTGCAGAAAATGGACGCTTCGGGAAGGCTCCTAAAATGAGCAATCGAACTTTCTGAGTGTGAGTACGAAGTCAAACCTAGAGCAGCTATAAAAGCTCAAGCTTTGGCTGACTTCATAGTAGAAGTATCGTATGAAGAAAAGGAGGATGAAATAAGAGTTTAGAAGGTAGCAGTGGATGGATGGATCATCAGCCCAAACAGGTAGCGGAGCTGGAATAATCTTAACATCACTAGAAGGCAATGTATTTGAATATGCCATCAGGTTTAAGTTCAAGGCATCGAACAACGAGGCTGAATATGAGGCAACCTTGGCTGGATTGAGAATGAGTATTGCAGCCGGAGCCAAGAAAGTGCACTTGCAGACTAACTCCCAGCTAGTAGCTAGCCAGCTGAAGGGGGAGTATGAGGCTAGAGAGCCCAAAATGCTGAAGTACACAATAAGAGTAAAGAGTTAGCAGCCCAATTGTTACACTTTCAAGTGGATTTGGTCCCCAGGGCAGAAAAACTCTTAGGTCAATGCATTGTCAAAATTGGCCAGCTCCACTCTTCAAAGCCTCACAAGGACAGTTATGGTGGAAGTCTTAGAGGAAAAGAGCATCGTTGAAAGCAAGCAGGTGAATTATACCACGCAGTAGCAAGCATGGTTCTCTGACATATTGGCATATAAAATGCACGGCGTGCTGCCAGAGGACATAATGATGTCTAAGAAGGCCAAAAAGGATGCCAACTGGTACGTTGTAATGAACGGAGAGCTAAACAAAAAAGGTCTCCAAGCCACTCTTGAGATGCATCCTAGAGTGGGAGCAATAAGGAATCATGGAAGAGGCACACTCATGAATTTGTGCAAACCATATTAGTGGAAAGGCTCTAGGATTTTAAGTACTCCAAAGAGGAGCAAACTGGCCAACTTTAACACAAGACGCTTTAGCATATGTCAAGAAATGTGAAAAGTGCCAAAAGTATTCCCAAGTCATCAATCAACCAGCTAACGACCTGACCCCGATTCTCATCTCGATCCTGTTCGCTCAGTGGGGAATGGACATATTGGGACCTTTCACCACTGGGTCAACGGGTAGGAAATATCTCATAGTGGCAATGGACTACTTTACCAAGCGGATTGAGGCTGAACCCACAAAGTACATAAAGGTGTCCCAAATCAGAACATTCATATGGAAGAATATCATTACAAGATTTGGGTGCCTCAATGCATAGTTTTCGACCATGGTTGTCAGTTCGAATGTGACACCATCAAAGACTACTTAGAAGAGATGAGCATCAAGTACACAACCGCTTCAGTCTGTTACCCGCAGAGCAATGGCCAGGCAAAAGCAGCAAACAAGCTGATACTAGTAGCCTTGCAGAGAAAGCTGAGGAGCACAAATGCCTTTAGGCTAACCTAATGGCAGAAGTGATGTGGGAAAACAGGACAACGGAGAAAGAGGCCACTGGAAAGAGCCCATTTGCTTTAGCTTACGGAACAGACGTTGTTGTCCCAATAGAAGTGCAAATTCCCAGCCTAATAATTTAATATTACGAACAAAAAGGAAATGAGAAGCGCCTGCTGGAAGAATTGGACTTCCTTCCAGATATGCGGTTGAAAGCAGCTCTCAGACTGGCAGCCCAAAATAGCAGAATCTCGAAGGCTTTCAACAAGAGAGTAAAGCACCGAGAATTACTGCCTGGAGATCTCGTTCTCAGAAGGACTGCGGCAGTAGGAAGAGGAAATCAGCACGGAAAACTGTCAGCTAATTGGGAAGGCCCTTTCCTCATTCATGAGCAAGTAGGACCAGGTGCTTTCCTCCTCTCTGATCAAGAAGGTCAAGTTTTAAGGAACTGTTTCAATGCAAATGTGTTAAAGAAATATTTTGTTTAAAGTCGTATGACTAAGTGGAAGCATAGAAAAACTTTATTTAAATAATGCAATGTTATTCAAGGCAATCTAAGCCATTTGAATTCAGTGAAATACGAGCCTTTGCGTGAGGAGTATCCTACATAAACCTGTCTGAGCATGTTTATTCGTTGCATTATGCTTTAGCATCATACAATAACATGCAGGAATATAAGAACAGACCTAAAGTCGTCGTGTCAAAGCCAAAAACGTCAAAGCAAGAAGCGGGAAGACACGTTAGAATCACTCAAACTCAAGAAAATCGTCACTGCCTAAATTCAACCTGCCAACTCAAAGTAAAACAGGGTACCACCTCGGGAACGCCTGAGGGGGAGGCCTGGCACGTTCAACTTGAGCTGGGAGGCACGAATGAAAGACAAGAAATAGAGCTGAGTGGGAACCACCAAGGTTCTCTTGGTCTCACCCATCTCGTTTTTTGTGGGGAATAGAAGCGATGGATCATGGACAAGCCCCCACATAAATTAAGTAAGGAGCATAAGCAAAAAGTCACAGCCAAACAAGCTGAATGACATCCACACAAGCCCTCACATAAATTAAGTGAGGGGCATAAGCAAAAAGTCACAGCCAAACAAGCTGAATGACATGTACACAAGCCCTCACATAAATTAAGTGAGGAGCATAAGCAAAAAATTCACAGCTAAACAAGCTGAGTGACATGCGCACAAGTCCCTAAAAAACTAAGTAGGTGACATAGAATGCAAGCCCTCGTCACAAAAGATGAGTGGCACAGACTTAAAGTCCTCACCTAGTTATGTGAGTGACAAAACAAATAAAGCCCCATACAACCAAGTAAGGGAGCAAAAGATTAAGTGCAACAAGAAACCCAACCTTTGTGGTTTCACCCGGAAGAAGAGAGGGAATGCTGAGTTAAGGTTTAGGTGCTACTATACCATGACTCAACAAAAGACCTCAGCAGGGAGGATGAGAGCCAATAAAAGAAGGAATAAACAAGGTAAAAACAAACGTTATCAAATACATACATTATCAAGACAAACCTCCACCCACCAGGGTATAGAAACATTCAGCCAGAAGTTAAACATCCACAAGCTGAACCCTCACCCACCAGGATGAGGAAACTTTCAGCAAAAAGTTGAAAAAACAAAAAAATCAAGTTAAGCTAGAAAAATCCAGCAGAACAGAAGCAGAAAGTGTTAAGTACAAACATATAGACAATACAATCTTTGGCGGCTATACACCCCAAAGACAGAAACAAAAACTACCTAGTGACTACAGACCTAGGTGAGGGAAACTCTGAAGAACCACTGGAGGATGGGGAAGACAGCCGCCAAAACCTTTATTGCTCATCAGCCAGAGTCTCCACTCCAATGACAACAGCAACGTTAGGGCAGAAGGGCACTTCCAAATTCAGCATAGCATGGTTGGGAACATTGCAGTTGACAACGCGGGGGTGGTCAGCAGGAAGATTATGGCAATCAGCTTGCCCAGCAAGGTCAACCGAGGCCCAAAAGGCATTAAATGAGCTTGCTGCTCCACACTTCTCCTGTACAGACTGCTCACGCAACGGGCTGCCGCTTCCCTGCCCCCATCATGACGGTTAGTGAGCAACTTGGCAAAAGCTTGCGAAAGCATAAAAGATTTAAGTGCTTCCCTCCTGGCTGCCTCAAGCTCGCTCTCTCGCCCGGCCTGCAGACGTGCCATATCAGCCTCCAAAGATTGCACCCTGGTTGGAGAAAATCCCAACTCCCTCTCACAGTCTACCAGTTTAGTCTTAAGGGGCAGGAGTTTTTCTAGCTGAAGTTGTAGGGTACCCACTCTCTTTTTCAGAGGAACCACCTCACTAGCTAGTGCATCCCTCTCAGAGTTGACCCGCTGAATCTCCTTGCCCTTCTCAATAAGAGTCGCATTCTGATTCTGATACTCTTTCTCCACTGTGAGCAAGGCATTGGCTAAGTCACCAACAAAAGTTATGGGTGTCAGTATCCTTGGCAGCATTCTCACCAAGAAGCCCAATATTGGCAGAGTGAGAAGCAAGGGGATCTAACATAGAAGAGGTGCGAGCCCTTTTGGTAGCAGGCTGTCCATCGCCAATCGAGGGCGAGATCACTAGGTCATCCTCCAAATCGATAACTAGATGAGCCTGCTGATGCGACCCCGTAGGCTGAGAATGACCATCTCTGTTAGCACTTCGCAGGCGGCCTCGAAGCCCAGTTGAGCAAGAAGTAATCTTGGGGAGCTCCATGATGGTCTCATCAGGCAACTCAAATCAAGAGTTTTAGTATGGGATCAGCAATTTCCTTGGCAACAATGGTAGTACCAATACTAGTAGAGAACATAACATGTTCAGCAGAAGTTGTGAGTTTCTCACCCACCACAACATTAGCCTCAACCTTCCCCTCAGGGGGAAAATTGAGAATGCTATCAGCAAAATTATCAGCATTGTCATTTTTGGGATCATTAGAAGCTTGTATCTCTGGTTAGTGTACTTGGGAGGACTGAGGTGCCACCTGGCCGGAAGCCGCAGCAGGATCCTTCATAGAAGATGAAGTACCCTGCGGCACTAACGCCTCAGGTCCCGAAGTAACTTCTTTCGGCATATTACGAATTCCCCGCCGACTTCCCACAGTAGAAGAAGAAGGCTCAGCTTCAGCTCTGCCAGACCCAGCTTGGTCTGCAGCGGTCATAGTACCAAAAATAGACCTCAATTCAGCAGGAGCTAAACAAATTTCACCTTTTAAGGCACCAGCATGAACCTCCATAGTATCAAAGAGCTCAGGAGGATTGTCAGGGGTGGTAGTGATAGGATCTTTCCAATTGTCCTACAGGCTAAGGATTCGCCTATCCAACTTGTCATAACCTGAGATATCAATCAAGCAATAGAAAAGGAAAAATTTAAAGACAAGGCCAGATAGACGCAGGAGAAAAGAAAACACTTAAACAAAATAAAAGAAAACATACTAGACTCATGAGTAGAGCACAAGCACATGGCAGAAAGCTGCGCGTTGCCTACAATGTAAAGAGAGTAGGGTAGCCGAATCTTAGGATACATGGAATCGCCTGTACCCGCTCCATGCAGCGCGTCAAGTGTCTGCGCTTCTCAAGCAGCCTCAGTAGGAACAACAATAACCGAAGCCATATTAGTACGAATGAACCTGAAGTTGCATGGTACAACAAAAGGGGATGGGATAGAAACCCAGAACAACTTGCCAGTCTAGTCCCTGAAGCGACCAAGCTTGGGATAAGACAACACTCTCCCTTCCTTAGGAGCCACGTAATACCAGCTGGACTTAGGGGAGCTGGAGGACGTTTGCTTCAGGCTCATCAAAGACTTGAATAAGTTCAACGATTTTGGATAACGCCAGAATTGCGAGAACCACAACAGACATATCAAGGTAGTAAGGAGGCAGGGTGCAACAAGGCAATGCAAAGATTGAAAGCGCGAAAGACCTTATCCAAAGTTTGGTCTAGAGGAAAGCGCAATCCCAAAACTAGCAGGATGAGTTGGCAGCACTAGCATCAACCCGCAAGTATGCGAGCAAGCAGATGCTAGCAGCGCTAGCACTAGCCCGCAAGCATGCGAGCAGGCCTAGTAGTAGCTCGCTAGCGCCCAGCAGCTCGCGTGGGCTTACGGCGTGCTAGCAGGCCCAACCAAGGGCAAGGCTGCCAACTGGGCGTGCCTTGGAGCCCAAGGCTTGGGGCCTCCAAGAATAACTTCCTTTCCTTCTAGGATCCATCAATGATGATTTCAACATGATCATGAGTCACGCCTTCTAAATTGCCCTAGCTTAGGTTGTTACTGATGCTGGTACTCCTTTGATTTCCAGCATGATTATTTGCGTTTCCTGCAGTCTAGGCGGCGCCTTTGCTCCATCTATTCTTCCAGTGTTGCCCAAGGTAGATGATGTTTTCTGGTTTGACTTTTTCACATTGTTGAAGGTAGCCTTGTTTCTTATAAGCCAAATGCTCCAGAGAGTACTAACAAAATCCATAATAATGTCATCTTGGTTGTTGTCCAAAGAGAAGAAGTAAGTGATGAAGTTCTGGATCCATGTTCCGATGTCGAGCTCTTCGCCGTTGTCGGCATTGATGACCAAGCTGCTGCCTTTCCAAATACTTTTAAAGGTGTCGCAATCTCTAAATATATGTCCCTGAATTATGGCCTGTGATTTACATAATTTGCATACACGATATAGAGATAGAAAGAGTAACTTTTATTAATTATATACACAATATAATCCATATTTAAAAGTTTAGTCCATAAAAATTAAGCTACTAAGCAACATATTAGAGGAAATAATAGAAGCAAGTTGAAAACTTGAAATCAACAATAGTTTGATTTTCCTTTCTTTAAAAATGGGCTGAGGAAAATTCTAGAACTCCATCTAACTGCCACCCATTTCCCTTGTTTACCTCCTCTTAAAACCCTCCCTTTTCTTATCCTGTCCTCACTTCTCTACTCACTTCCCTCCTCTCTCTTCTCTTCTCTCTCTCCCTTACCTTCCCGCAAACCCTAATTCTCTCTCCCAATTCTCCATTTTAAGAACTGATTATACCTTCTCAATAAAAAATGGCGTCTTCAGCAGCCCATATTCATGTTCTTGGCGCCACCCCCTTTACCACCTCATCTTCCAAACCCTCTTCTTCGAGGCCAAACTCTATCTTCTTCGGCCAGAAGATGAGCCCTAGCACAGCCTCTTTTGGCACCCCTAAATCGGCGTTTTTGAGGCTAAGGAAGAGCTCCGGAGGTCGTCGACGGAGCGCCGGCGTTGGTCCGGTCAGGGTTGTTGCTGAGAAGGTCGTGGGAATTGACCTTGGTACAACGAATTCGGCGGTTGCTGCTATGGAAGGTGGGAAGCCGACAATTGTGACAAACGCCGAGGGTCAGCGCACGACGCCATCCGTGGTGGCGTATACGAAGAATGGAGAGAGATTGGTGGGGCAGATTGCGAAGCGGCAGGCGGTCGTTAATCCCGAGAACACGTTCTTTTCGGTGAAGAGGTTTATTGGGAGGAAGATGTCGGAGGTTGATGAGGAGTCGAAGCAGGTGAGCTATAGGGTTGTTAGGGATGACAATGGTAATGTCAAACTTGAGTGCCCTGCTATTGGTAAGCAGTTTGCTGCTGAAGAGATCTCTGCTCAGGTAATTACTGTCCTTCACACCATTTTAATGGACTTTTCTTTACATAATTTAATGTGAGTAAATGGTTTCTATATTGAGTAATTGAGTTGATGCTTTTTTCCTTTCTCATATTGAGCTAGAAATGATTCTTAAGTTTGCCAATGTTAGCTTTTGGATGGTTCATTATGTTTAAGAGTAGACAAATTATAGGCATATGGGTTTGTTATTGACTTGTTACTTTGTAATTGTAGTGTTATTTTGTCTTATTATTTGTATTTCCTTTCATATTTGTTTTTAACTTTATTTTTTTTAAAGGGTAAGGAAAAAGACAACATTAGGAACCCCTCCTCACGAGGGGATTTCCTTTCATATTTTGTGGTGGTTGGAATTTTAGGGGGGTTTGGTTCTGGGTGGTTGAAGTTGGTGCACATTTTAGTTACTTTAATCAACCTTTGTAATAGTTATGTGCTTTTTCCCATTGCTTTTTGAGATGGAGGAGAGGCGATGACGGCCGAGTTGTGGTGTTGGGTCCTTAATGGTAGTTGAAAGTTATTTTAAATCTAAATATTGGAATTGAACTGTGTTTTCATGGTGTAGGTGTTGAGAAAGCTTGTAGATGATGCTTCAAAATTTTTGAATGATCAAGTAACCAAGGCTGTTGTCACTGTGCCTGCTTACTTCAATGATTCACAAAGGACCGCAACAAAGGATGCCGGGCGCATTGCTGGATTAGAAGTTCTTAGAATTATTAATGAGCCTACTGCTGCCTCTTTGGCTTATGGTTTTGAGAAGAAGAACAATGAGACCATTTTGGTTTTTGACCTTGGAGGTGGTACATTTGATGTTTCAGGTACTTCCTTCCCCCTTTTCTGTAGCTGTTCTTAAAACTAGGCATCCATTTAATTTTTCAGTTTTGTATTTATATGTTCTTTTGCAATGTGCGGACATCGTCTTCATCTATTTGGTCAGAATTTTTTACGGTAGTGTTATTTGCCTAATAAAATAATGTTGTTTGTTCTATTCCAGTCCTTGAGGTTGGTGATGGAGTGTTTGAAGTATTATCAACCTCTGGAGATACACATCTGGGTGGTGATGATTTTGACAAGGTAAAGTGGAAGATTAATTGCTTTTTTTTTTTTTTGCAGTATTGATTTCCTGAATTTGTGTCCTATTCATCTTTAATTAAAGTATGAATGCTGGATTATTTACTGTAATAATGATTGAGTTTTGGGTATAAACAGAGAATTGTTGATTGGCTAGCTGGAAACTTTAAAAGAGATGAAGGAGTTGACCTTTTAAAGGACAAGCAAGCTCTACAGCGTCTAACTGAGACAGCTGAGAAAGCCAAGATGGAGTTGTCATCTTTAACTCAGGCAAACATTAGGTATTATCAACTTTTATGACTATATTTTGCCTTTTAAGGTTTCCCCAAATCTTCAGACTGTTAAACACGTGGTACTTACAGCTTACACTGTATATGTTCTTCTCAGCTTGCCGTTTATCACTGCCACTGCTGATGGACCTAAGCACATTGAGACTACTTTGACAAGGGCCAAGTTTGAGGAGCTGTGTTCAGACCTTCTAGACAGGTGCTGCATTTTTCTTTGCTCTGTGCTTTGGTTATTTGCTGCATTGTGAATGCTGTTGATTTAGTATCAGTGTGGGCATGATTTAGTTCCTATGTTTATGGTATCTTAGATATTAGACTGCTGGACCCTGGTGCCTCAAGTCATGCATAGAGAAATTTTGTATTTATAGATATTATATTTCCTTTTTTTGGTTAAAAAATACTTCATATTTTGTAATATTATTAGAATATTTGAACAAAACAGTGTAAGAAGTTTTAAATAGATACAAGTATTTGTTTAATAAGTTGTAAAATAATCTCCTTAATAGATTTAGTTGAAAATAACATTATGGAAAAAATTATGTACCGTAATATTTGTAGTCTCAAATAGTTTCCATATTGTGTTAAGATTCCCTTCCATTAAGATGGTATGACTTATTCAGCTCCATGTATATATTTGTATGTAATTAGTGATGATTATATATGAACACCACTTCTGTTTCTATCATATTCAGATTGAGAACACCTGTAGAGAATTCACTGAGAGATGCAAAACTCTCCTTCAGTGATTTAGATGAAGTGATATTAGTGGGTGGCTCAACACGTATCCCAGCTGTTATAGAGTTGGTAAAGAAGATGACTGGAAAGGACCCTAATGTGACAGTTAACCCTGATGAAGTTGTTGCTCTTGGAGCTGCAGTGCAGGTTTTACTCCAGATAATCTCTCTGACTAATTATCTATTTTTGGTTTAATGTCTACCTATATAACAAAAAGTCAGCTACAGAAATGTTATGTGATCAATTGTTTGTGAATTTCATTTACTGAGTAGAATTTTTATGATGTTTTCATGTTTGGTTCAATGGTTATACCTCAATATTTTTGGTGTCCCATTGCAATGCTTATGGTTATGCTACAGAATGGCTATAATGTAATCCTGGTGTGTGATGTCATGGATGGGGGTAAATTTTTGGGTTGACATTTACTACCGTCATTGCCTGTTTGTTATTTTGTTATTTGATGTTCTCTCATATTGTAGGCTGGTGTCCTTGCTGGAGATGTAAGCGACATTGTACTTTTGGATGTTACACCACTATCTATTGGTCTTGAAACCCTTGGTGGAGTAATGACCAAGATTATCCCCCGAAACACAACCCTGCCCACATCCAAGTCAGAAGTCTTCTCAACAGCTGCTGATGGACAGACAAGTGTTGAGATTAATGTCCTTCAGGGAGAACGTGAGTTTGTAAGAGATAACAAATCTCTTGGTAGCTTCCGTCTAGATGGTATTCCACCAGCTCCTCGAGGTGTTCCTCAGATTGAAGTCAAATTTGACATTGATGCCAATGGAATTCTCTCTGTTACTGCCATTGACAAGGGAACAGGAAAGAAGCAAGACATAACAATTACCGGAGCAAGTACACTGCCTAGTGATGAGGTTTGTGTTCAAGCGTGATACATATAAGCTTCTGCCAAAATACTGATTCTCTTTTTATTGCTATATTAATTATTATATTTCTGCTTTGAAGCATACTGGTAACTTTCTAAGCAAGCAATGACACTAACGTTGGGTATCAATGTTTCTAGGTAGAGAGAATGGTTAGTGAGGCTGAGAAATTTTCCAAGGAAGACAAGGAAAAGAGAGATGCCATTGACACAAAGAACCAGGCTGATTCTGTTGTCTACCAGACAGAGAAGCAGTTGAAGGAACTTGGCGAAAAGGTTCCTGGCCCTGTTAAAGAAAAGGTAGAAGCTAAACTGGGAGAGCTAAAGGATGCTATCTCTGGGGGTGAAACTCAAGCAATTAAGGATGCAATGGCTGCTCTCAACCAGGAAGTAATGCAACTTGGCCAGTCCCTTTACAACCAGCCTGGTGCAGGAGGAGCACCAGGTACAGACCAAACTCCTGGAGCTGAGTCCAGCCCCTCAGATTCAACTGCCAAGGGACCTGAAGGAGATGTCATCGATGCTGACTTCACAGACAGCAAGTAAGCTTGTGGAATTTGTCATACGGGTTAATCCTTTTTCAACAGCTGTGTATAAGATTTTTTTAGGCAGCAAAAGCCTGTGTTTCGTTCCAGGTTACCTTGTTAGCTCTGAGGAGAGAAATTGGTAGGAGAAAATAGTTGTCAAGGCTCATTTACGAATTTTGTTATAATCTTGTTGCATATTTTGAAGCTTATAGAACCTGGGTGATTCATGTAATCAGAATTTGAGATCAATAATAGGCCTAGTAGAAGGGTTTTTTTTTTCTTTTTTCCTCCTTTTTTTTGAACAAAATATAAAAATCACATTAGCTCCGAGAACCAGAACATGTTCTAGCTAACGTTGCTGAGTCATGAGCCCTCTTCACTTGTGATCTAGGTACATGATTAACAGAAATATAACTGAAATTTAAAACATTTATGGACTCAAGGATATAGTTGACCAGCAATTGAAGATCTGTTTGGGCAGTCTCTGGATTCCGCGGTGCCATAATCAACTCCCTGCAATCTGACTATACTTCTACCTTGCACGTGTGTTGAGCAGCAGCCTTCAGCCCAAACAAGATAGCAAGTAGTTCTGCTTGTCACGCTGAGCTCGCCAGAATCTTGTCCCACCCTTCGAAGACTTCATCAAATTGAGAGCATAGCTTCCACCCTATCCCTGCAGCATCTAAGTCTCCTTCCACCTATTTCCAAACACCATCCGCCTCCAGGCTAGCCACCTGTCCATCACCTTTCTCCCCTTTTGACCAACTGAGAGCTTCTTTAGCTGACAACTTCTCCAAACAATGCTCTGGCTTTCTATCAATGATCATTTCTCCCCATAAGCTTCTCAGTTGTCTTCATGGTCCTTATTGGAGAACAAATACCACCTTTAAAAAGGATGCTATTTCGCTCCACCCAAATGCTTCATATTGTAGCAAAGAAAACTTCTATGCTCGAGGAGTCAGAATCAATCCTTGGATAGTAAAATGATACGTTTTTTTCTAGATACAATCATTTCCATTGTTATGATTAAACTTCAAATAACTCAAATTATATATAAATGGATTCGCGGGTTATGTGAGTATTTCACATGGGTTTTGTGCGCGAGCTACAGGAGTAGGTGTTTGTGTGGGTCTCATTATAGTCATTTACGTCACTTTCTTTTGTAGTAATTAACTTTTTTAGCACCAAGAGTTCTTATTTGTAAAGAGTTTACTTACCTTAAAAATGTAATTTTTAATGATAAGACTAAAGTCAGCTTAGGTACCACATAGATAAAAGGTCTTGGAATCACTTAATTCAATGGAACATTTAGATTTAATCTAAGTGTCATAGCTACCAAGTTTGTTATGGTGCTTTATTTTAAACATAAATTTTGAACTTTGCCTTATTTAGTTTGTAGATGAATAGCAACAATATTAACAATGTTTCACTTCCAAACGCGATGGAAACAAAGCTCAATTTTACTAACTTCAGCGATTGGAAAAGAAACCTTAAAGGGATCACAAATTGGAATATCCCTTGGAATGTATCATTCCCAAGCACGCGAAGGCATGACAACTAATATACATCTGAAAATTCTTTCGGATCACAACAAGGACATGACGCTGATGCTAAACTCAATCCTTAGGAGTTCAGTTGAGAGGTTTGTTTGCTATGCGCATTATACATGCTACTCAAACACTTGTGTGATATTTGTAGAGGAGTAGTTCGTTCCTTTGGGAATTGGAAAACTGATGGGCACGTTGAGGAAATCGTTAACTCGATTTCCAAGATTGACCACTCTTAGAGTGACAACTTGAGGTATGAGGCTTACATGACTCATGGTAAGATTATCACTAAGAAACACAAGCATGGTGACTGTGCACGATCATCTGACAGAAATGATAAGATTATCTGGTCAAATGAAACTGCCAAGGAGACTAATAGATGATATTATTGCTCATGACATTATAAAGCATTCTTTCCATGGTGGATTCGACTAAGTCAAGCTCGTGCTTGATGATGAAGACTCTACATGTAAGCTTATTGATTTGATCACTAACCATTGCACACTAGAGAGTACTTGAAGGTAGTTACGAGCAAGTGTTTAGGTTTAACTACCATCCGTCCTGAAGATTCTGCGCATAACTCTCAGAGTCGTGCGCAACATGTTGCACGCAAACAAACTAAGTTGCGCGGATTGGTGCAGCGCAACATGTAATGTTGCACTCGCAAAAAGATCTCGTATTTCTCAAAGATTCAGGATAAGATCTTCCTATAGTGTCGCACAATTTCCGAACTTGCATAACAATGGCAGGCGCAACTGAAGATATTATTGGCAATGCCTCGTGCGACTTTCAATCCTGTGCAAGCCCTCTATTGTTGCATCAATTAATTAACCCTAACCTAGTCATTAGCTTATAAATAGGGGTCAATTAACAACCTAATGATGAGGAAAAAATTAGAGAATTTATGTACAAAGAGTAGCTTGAATATTATGGACTATTATTGGGACTTTTAGACTTTTGTACTTAAACACTTTAACCCAAAATCAATAATCATAACGTGTTGGAGGTTCCATCACTAATCTAGTCCTAATACATGTTTAGATATGTAATGGGCCTAATTTAAAGAGCGGACTTGGTTTGTTTAGATTGTTTGACATGGTTTGAGCTCACATAGATGGCTATAATTTGAAATAGGTTTTGAACATTTAGAAGTCCATAATTGTTCTAAGCTTGATCTGTAAGGCGTCAATCAAAGCGCGCCTACTTAAGCATGTTGTGAATAATGCTTCACTATCATAGGAAGTGGGATTTGACATTGTACGATAAGGGACAAAAAGTAGGGAGCCGCCAACAAGTTTTTAAAGGAACTTGTAAATCGTTTTGGTCATTAAAGACAACCATGAAAAGAGATCAAACGAAATGCAACAACAATCTGATCTGTGAGGGTTACACTCCATTCGTAATCCATGAGATTACTAACTCCATATGGTTACGAACCACAAATGAAGGATCGGGGATGATGTTACTAAGTTGAGTCATGGAAGTCAACTTCGCATGTATTGGCCTCTACACGATTCTTAAAGTGAAAAGTATTACCTGTGATCTCAAAGGGATACAAACAAAGATTCAATTTGTTCCCAACTAAATTACGCTAAATTGGCTGAATATTAATGCACACATAATTCTAAATATTTGTGATCATTTTGATTAACAATAAGATTAAAAATACCTAAACCGGTTGTTCAAATTATCTTATTAGTTGTGATTTTCAATTACATGTTCCCATTAAGCATGCGAAAGGTGATAAACAATACGATAGAATACACAATAATATTGGAAGCAATTTAACCATAACATAACGATTAATATATCAAAATTATAATAGCATATCGTTAGTAATATAATAAAGAGCATGATGTCCTACTTTGACTGCATTTGTTTGCAACAATAAAATTAATTAATGGAATGCATTTGTATCATTTGTCATATATTCATCTACTCGATCGTTTCTTTAAGCAGTGTAACTTGTTTTACTTTCTTTGGGAAATCTTGTTGGGTTTTACGGTGTGCGAACATCGCGCGGAACCAAAACCCGCCCAAGGACCACATGCATAAATTAAAGCGACTAAACTAAAACATGCATATAATTAATAAAACAATAAACACATAATAGAGAGAGATAGAGAGAAAGAGAAAGAGAGAGAGAGAGAGAGAGAGAGAGAGAGAGAGGAGGGAAAACACGTTCATACCCTTGAGGCGTGTTTTCCACCTAGCACGAACACGAACCCACAAACGGAGCTAGAGTCTCAGATGCGACTCCTCCAACGAGCTCCACCCGCGCGCCCAAACTTTGGTCAATATTACCGGCTAGGGTAATATTAACACTATTAACAAGAGGATGTCTTTATAAGGTTTTCTCAATGGAGATGCCTTTTATAGAGTTCAACTCTTGCAAATAATTCCCAAGGCATACTTGGGTATTTATAAGCATGGCATTTGATCTCCCACAATAATCTTTCTATGTGGGAGATGTGGTAAAGTGAGAAAAGCTAGTATTTAATTTAATTCTAAATTAAATTAAATAGCTAGAAAAAATATTCAAGCAACACTTGTCCAACAATTAGAAGGGTTAGGTGAGGACCACAATTCACTCCTTGATCCCCAAGCAAAACCTCCACCAATCACAAGCACTTATGACCGGTTAAGGCTTGGGCAACAAGGCTTGCCAAGGTGGTAGCCTTATGCCTCGGTTGGGCTTACTAGTCGCAACAAGCCATGCGAGCATTTGCTCACTGCTGACTAGTGGGCTGGGCCGGTACGCGTGAGCAAGCAAGCTTGCTGCTAGCTACTGCGCTGCTGTGTTACTACTGCTAGTGTGAGCTCGCTAGCGGGCTTGTGCTAGCAACGCTGCCAGCCCTGCAAGCATGCTCACACAGCATGCCCCGCATGGCAAGCATGCTTGGCAGGCAACAAGGCCAAGCGAAGGTCCAGCACCCCATGAGCCTTGCCCTCACATGGCTAGCGCTTTGCTAGACCATTGAGAGGCTATGGCTAGGGGTTTTGACTAGTGACGTGTTGTTTGACTTATTTGTTCGACTCGTTGATTCTTCGAATCGACTCGACATTCGACGCTCGGCTTCGATGCTCTAAGCTCGGAATCCGACGTCGGAATACGTATCCTCTTGTTTGACGTATTAAGAAATTCGGCTTAATTCGTCGACTTAGTTCGGTTGTACGCTTGGGTGAACCCGTTAGGTTCAATGAAAGGAAAGCTGTGAGATTAATTAATCTCAATGATCAGAGATGGCCTCTAGCCCGACTGTCCGATCACTTGACTTCACTGAATAATTAACTCTGTAATTAGTTCTGCACCCTCTATCGGAATAATACAGTTGTTCGAAGGACACCATTTCTTTCAAATCTTCCTTATTGTTTGTTTTTTTTTACGTTAGAAAGGTTATCAATCTTTGAAACCGGTAACTCAAGGGGTAGCCCCCTAATACTCTAGAAAAAGATAGGGTATTTGCCTTGTTGGCAAAGAACAATATCTACCTCAACAAGTTTTTTGGCGACCACAGTGGTAGATTACTAAACTAAATCTATTTAACTCCATTAATTGGATGTTTTTTCTTATGGCTCCTAAGCGTTCAACACGTAAAGGGAATACTCAAGAAGATGTTAATTCAAACTCAATCCTGAGACCATTTTAGAGGATCAGCAAGATCTAGAAAATCAACTACCAATTGAACATATGGCACACTCTTCTAAACAATTTGAGCCTCACACTCAAAGGCAAGACGAGTTAATTTTAGATGGAGCGGAAGGCTGTTCTCCCACCAAAACTTACTCAATACAACATACACGAAATACGTGGACATTGTAAAGGGTCTAATGGAAGATTTAAAATAAAATAATAGAGAGCAGTTTGATAACTGCTATCGTGTCATGGTAGAAGAAATTACGAAAGTGGTAACTGTCGAGTTAAGAAATTTTGACTCTAATACCAGACAAGTGGATAGGATTATTCTAGATAGTAATGAAACTATGAACGCAACTAACGTGGCTTTATCAAAAAGTGTAGCAATCGAAGTAGTTACAAGGCTTGAACCTTTAGTGGAAAAACATAACTAACTAAATGAGAAGTTGATGAATGTTCTAACTGCTTTAGGTAGTGGGATTACTGAAGTAAATCAAAGGGAGAATATCCCTTTGGGATACCCTAGAGTAGAAAATATGACTAGATCTCATGCAAATTTGCCCCCTCTGTCGGTTCCAAGATGTATCCCTCCTATTGGTTCTGATGAGGGGTATCGGGGTTAAGGGAGAGTTAATGGTTTAAGGCCAAGTTATGAGTCAGGCTATAACCATAATGGTCAGGGTCCATCTTCCTCATCTTTGCCCTCACTTGTTACTGCACACCCATTAACCTCTTCAATGAGAATATATCTCTTATGGGAGCAGATATTATTGTCAGTTATGCCAACAATGGTATTTAAAACCTTCCAGATACATGCTATACACAAGTTGCTGCATCTGCACAAAGGGTGCTTGTAGACACCTGATTGTGTCTCCCCACAAACGAAACTCAGTGATGAGTACCTTTCATGTCTTTGATTAACGAGTTCGGTAAAGAGTTGAAGAGTCTTGCGAAGTTTCCTTAAGCCTTGACCATATTCTAACCTTTCCTAAATTGTTTTAATCCAAAATAATCCATTTCGTGTCTTTTGATCCAAAATCATCCTTCGTGTCTTTTATCAAAAATCATCCATTTCGTGTCTTCTAATCTAAAATCATTCATTCGTATCTTTTAACCCAAAATCATTCATTTCGTGTCCTTAGAAATCATTCATTTCGTGTCCAAGTCATAAAAATGTCCAAACCTGATTATTTTGGTCCATGATCCCAGTCCAATTATTGTTTAAATGGGGCTTGAAAAGAGATTTCCAACAATATATTATAAGCCTAAATCAGACTTAAAACGAGTAAGTTATGGCCAAAATACTAAACCGAGCCTAAAACGAGCCAAGGTCTACCTTAGCTATGACCCAATTGTTGTGTGGAGTCCAAGTATCTTATTTAGGCCCCATATGATCATATTCCTAATCCTAAACCAATTAGGACTCTGTTAGAAGTCTCTAGAAGATTCTAATTTATCTTTTAAAGATTAAAGAGTTTGAAATCAAATAAAACTTCTCTTTTTGATACTCGTCATTCTCAGACGATATATCTCATGACACAAGGCGGCATCGCCACTGTGCTCCGGGAGTGAATCCAATGCTAGACGCATGGCCTCCCAATTAGCCTCTTCATCATAGAGCATGATTCAAAGTGTTGGCTCATAAAGTTCAATAGGCAGGATGGCTTCAGTGCCGTAGGTCATGAGAAATGGGGTTTCACCGGTTTCCCTTTTTTCAGTTGTTCTGATGGCCCATAAGACATGAGGCAACTCATCTTCCCATAGACCGCCAGCCCTTTCAATTTTCCTCTTAATGCCGTCTGAGATGAGCTTGTTGAAGGCTTCAACTTGGCCGTTTACTTGGGGACGACCGACTGATGCAAAACAATGTGAGATTCCTTGATCTCCCAACCAACTCTTGAGGGTAGGCGTTTCAAATTGAGGGCCATTGTCAAAGACCATAGACATAGGTACCCCAAACTGGGTGATGATGTTTCTCTAGATGAAAGAGATGACATCCTTTGTCTTGATGCCCTTGACCGCCTCTACTTCAACCCATTTGGTGAAGTGATCTACAGCCACCAAGATATACCTCCGCCCGCCTGTAGCAGGCGTATATGGACCCAAGATGTCCATGCCCCAATTTGCAAATGGAACCGGGCTATAGATAGCCGTCAAATCAGTAGTCGGACGCTGTATGAGTCGGCTAAATATTTGACACTTATCGCACTTCACCATTTCTATGGCGTTTGCCTCAAGAGTGGGCCGAAAGTAGCCTTGCCGCCTGGCCCTTTTTGCTAGGGTTTTGCCGCCTATATGTGATGCACAAAAGCCCGAGTGCAGATCCTCTAGAACCCCTTTTCCCCTTTCAGGGGTAACACATTTTAGCAACGGCTGGAGGTAACCCTTCTTGAAGAGTTCCCCCTTGTAGATCTCAAAACTTGTGGCTCACTTCTTCAATGTAGCCGCTTCTGAAGGGGCATCCGGCAAGGTGTCGTCTGCCAAGTAAGCCCGGATGGCATCCATCCAGGTAGAGCTTCGGTTAAGAATTCCAACGGGATCATGTTCAATGCTTCTTTTTTCCATAACTTCCCAAAAGACTGACCTAGTCGCATCACAAGAGGCGGATGATGCTAACTTAGACAGTGCATCTGCATGGTTATTTTCTGACCTGGGCACCTGACTTAGATGGAATTCGTCAAGTGTCCCGGCCTCGTCCTTGACCGCATGCAAAAATTTGATCATAGCCGGATGGATGGCCTCGTAGTCACCATGGTATTGGTTAACGATCAACTGAGAATCTGAGCAGGCGTCAACTTTTCTTGCCCCTGCCGCATTACACATGTGGATACCAGCTAGCAGGGCCTAATACTCCACCTCATTATTCGAGGCTTGGAACTTGAACCGTAGTGCATATTCATATTGATCCCCTTCCGGAGATTTGCAAATTACGCCTGCACCACAACCGTTCATAGTAGAGCTCCCTTCTACATATACCTTTCAGACCTGATCAACATTGTGCGGCTGTTTCGGCCTTGTCATTTCCACAATGAAGTCGAACGCTAGACCCTTCACTGCCTTTCTTGGTTCGAAGGTGATTTCTTGACTTTGCATTTCAATAGCCCACTTGAGCATTCTACCGGATGAATCCAAGGTTGTTATTGGCCGCTTGAGGGGTTGGTCTGTGTAGACCACCACCGGATGCGTCAACTTCTTGATTGCCATGAACAAGGCGAGGCTAAATTTTTCAACCAAGGGGTACCGCAGCTCAGCATTTCGAAGAACTTGGCTAATGAAATAGACCGGGATATGAATGTCGTCTCTCTCAGCTAGGAGAACGGCACTAAGGGCATGATCTAAGACGGCCAAATACATATAGAGAACCTCTCCTGCTAGAGGGCTGACCAGCCGTGGCAATGAGTGAAGGTGCTCTTTCAATTTCTGGAATGCTGCCTCATCATTTTCTCCCCATTCGAATCTAGTCTTCTTTTTGATTGCCTGGAAGAAGTAGAGGCACTTGTCGCCTAATCGGTTGAGGAATCTCCCCATAGCCGCCAGACAACCGTTAAGTTTTTGGACTTCCTTGACAGTGCAGGGTGACTTCATGTCTATTACCGCCTGTACCTTTTCCGGGTTGGCCTCTATCCCCCTTTGATCAATAAAAAATCTAAGAAACTTCCCAGACTCAACACCAAAGACACACTTTTTGGGATTAAGCATGACCTTATGCCGCCTTAGGGTAATGAAGGTTTCTCGGAGGTCGGCAAGGTGATCCGTCTATAGCATAGATTTGACTATCATGTCATCAATGTACGCCTCTACATTCCTCCCAATTTGATTAATGAAGACTGTATTAATCATTCGCTGGAAGGTAGCAGACGCATTTTTCAGCCCCAACGGCATCACCGTATAACAGAATAACCCTTGATCAGTGACGAATGCCGTCTTCTCTTGATCTTTTTTCCACAAGGGTATCTGATGGTAGCCTGTATAGGCGTCCATGAAGCTCATCAAGGCATGACCGGCTAGAGAGTCGACCAGACTGTCGATCTTTGGAAGCGGATAGCTATCCTTTGGACATGCCTTGTTCAGATCTATGTAATCAACAAACATCCGTCAGGTACCATTCGGCTTTTTAACAAGGATAACGTTTGCTACCCAATCCGGGTAGTAACATTGCCGAATGAACCCAGCTTCCAGCAACTTCTTGACCTCGGCGGCTGCCACATGAGATCTTTCCTCGCTGTGGTTCCTCTTCTTTTGCCTAGCCGGCTTCTTTTTTGGATCTACGGCGAGTTTGTGGACAACAAGATCCGGGCTGACGCCTGACATCTCTTCCACTTCAACGACAAAAATGTCTTTGAATTCCTTCAGCAGTTGGTGCAAATCTGCACCCAACTTGGCAAAAGCAACCGTCCTCATTTTTACGGTTCGTTCCGCACGGCTGCCATCTAGAACAATGTCAATATTTTCACCAGCTAGCTAGGGACGGAGATCATCTGACTGTTCCCCAATCAGTGATTGCTATTGCTTCTCTTTTTTGACAGCCACCAAGTGGTCCGCCTTTCTCTTTTTGCCGGCTGCTTTGGGAGCAGGCGTGGCTTCCTTGAAGTCATCAAGGTCAATGGGCTCATCGCCTTGGCCGGCTGCGGCCACAGCAGGCTTGACGTCTGAGAGATAACACTCCCTTGCCATCTTCTGATCCCCATTCAGGGAACCCACTGACCCATCATCCCTCTCAAATTTGATCAGCATGAGGGATGGGATGATGACTGCCTTGGACTCGTTGAGGGTCGGACGACTCAAAATTAGATTATTGGTAGTTAATTCCTCGACCACCAAGAACTTGAAGACCATGTGCCGTCCCTCCCTCTTTTCTCCTAGCCGGATGGGTAGGTCAATCCTCCCCACCGGATGCACTACCCCTCCCCCAAAACCAACTAAGGGGTGAGAGAATTCGTGCATGTTGCTAGGCTTGTACTTGAGCTTCGCCAAGCACCGATAGCTTATAAGGTCAGACGAGCTCCCGGTATCAATAAGGATCCGACCCACTAGTTGGTTGGAAACCTTGCATTCGATGACTAGAGGGTCATCATGAGGCCGCCTGACCTTGTCCCGGTCATTCTCAGAGATGATGACCTCAGGGAAGGTGTCTTTTGATGCCTTGCCCTCATCCACTGGACCTCCAGCTTTCTGATGTTGTCCTTGGTACCCCGGATGGTAGGACCTCCTCCTGCGAAGCCGCCTGCTATAGTAAAGATGTGCTCTTCATCAGTGTCAGAGCTTATAGCAAGGTTGTTAGGCTTCTTGGACGGTTGTCCATTGTTTGTTTTGGGGTTACCCTTGGACTTCAGCATATGGGACTTCAAAGCCCCCTCATCAGCCAGACGGTCCAGTAACCGCCTGAGGTTATAGCAGCCATTGGTGTCATGGCTTATATCCTCATGGAAGTGACAATGCTTGCTCTTGTCCCGGATTTTGATGGGACTTTTCATTGCTGACGATTTTTCAATGGTCGACCGTTCTTTGATCTTCATGAGGATGGAGGAGCAGTCCTTGTTGAACTCATACTTGGGGACATACGGCTTCAACTCTCTCTTTTTCTTCTGGGACGGCTAACCAGAATGGTCCGCCACCCAGACTTCTTTTCTTTTCTTGTTCTCTTCTTTTTTAACCGGCTGAGCAGACCGACTTTCTTTTTTGTCGGACTTTTTAGGGTTCGACGGCTGCTTGATGGCATAATGCTACGTCGCCTGTATGTAGGCTTCGGCTTCCATCAATGCCTCTTGGAGGGTAACAACCCTCTTCCTGACCAGGTCAAACTTAAAGGTCGACCCGTCCTTCAGACCCTTGAAGAAGTCTGTGTAGGCAACTTCGTCAGACAACCCTTGAATCTGAATTCTCATCAGATTGAACCGCCTGATATAGGACCTTAGTCCTTCTCTATCTCCCTGCTGAATAGCCCCCAAGTCGAGACTTGTCTTTTTGGCAGGGATGTTCATAGAGAAGTTGGACGCGAACAGGTATGCAAGCGTGTTGAAGTTGTTGATGCACCCGCCTTGCAGATTGCCAAACCGTCGTTGGGCTATGCCCTTTAATGTCGCCGGGAAGCATCGGCACTAGGCGGCGTCATCTAACCCCTGTAAGTACTTGAGGTTGGTGTAAGCCATTAGGTTGTCTTCCGGGTTGGTGGTACCGTCATAGGTACCAACCAATACATTCTTAACCTTTGCCGGCTAAGCCGCCTCGGTTATCTCCCTGGAGAACGCCTACGACTATTCCCCAAGGTTTTAGCAGCAGGAGCTGCTAGTCCATGGGCTGGACATGTTGTGCCGACTGACCCCCAAAGAGGGCCGGCTGCATGTATGGGGATCCATACGGCATGTATGGCTGTTGGGACACATACGGAGCCGGTTTGATAATCCGAGGACCAGTGCGTGCGGACATGCTGCGTAACTAACTCTCTCGGTTTGTTTCCGAATACTTCATTGAAACATTTTGGAAACTGTCAGGGTATGTCAACGTTGAGGCCGACTTAGACAATTGCTGACTTCACTTCTGCTGGATTTACATCCGGGCATCTGAGTAAGTCCTTTTTGACCCATCCGGCTGAACTTGCCGGATGACCTTCCTTTGCCCTGATTCAGGGAAACGAAGTTTGGACAGGTCATTCATGGGCCCGTCCGCCTCCTTTGGTTTAGGGTGTGGAGTAGGCACACGATCTTTCACATGCTTCTTCCCGGAGGAAGAAGGCTTCTTAGCCGACTAACCCTTGTTGGTGCCAGTTGACTTGTTTATCAGGTCCTTGATCTCCCCTTTGAAACTGGTCATGAATTTCATGAGTTCGTCTCTAGTTACGGGGGCAGCACCCTCCGCCGCCTGGGGTCGCCCAGCCGGCTTGACGGTTGGGCTGCTAGGACTAGCTTTGTCTTTGCCCCGTTCCCTTGTTTCCTTGGAACAGGTGCGCCTCGTTCTGAATGACCTGTCTAGGGCCACATAGGTGTCGAATTCAAAGTCGTCACCACTATCTTGGTCCGTGTGGACCTTAGTTTCGGCCATAGGCCGTTTGCCTTCACCAGGAGATACAGACTATGATGCCATCTAGGAAGTACTCTCCCCACAAACGACGCCAAATGTTTTGGGGTTTTGGAGTCCCTCGGGAGAGTTACAACTCCAAGAATGCTCGTCGACCGTCTGTACCTGCAAAACCACGGAAACTCTGGTTGGGTGGAGTTCCGCCTCCGACGATCAAGTTAGAACGTTTCCGGATGTATAAAAGTGCGGAATGTAAAGGTTTTTCTCTCGGATTTCGAGAGAATTCTCCTATTAATATTGCTTGGGTTTTGTGTGTATATTTATGAATATGTAATAAATGAGGATTTTCCTTTATTTATAGTGAGAGGGGATCAGTTCCCCTTTCATATGCTAGAGTGCCACGTGTCGCCAGAGGATTGGCTCTCTCAGAACCCCTCTGATGCTGACACGTGTTAGTACGTGATTGAGCCACGTGGATAGAGTATTTTTACCCTAAACACGATACATCTGTCTTTGAATAATGTTTAGAAATTTGAATTAAGATACCATGTTTTAATTTTATTGTAAATATAAATTCTTAATTATTTTCAAAATTATCATGCATCTTCATATACTTTATTGCATAAACATTTTTTTTTACGAGTATTTCTTTAATCTAATTTAATCTTTTAGGGGTTGTTCTCTTCACCTTATAAAAATAAGTTTCAGGTATGATAGGTTCAGATCAGCTACAATAAGGTCCAATAAGTTTAATGAGTTCTAATAAGTTCAATAAGGTCTAATAAGTTCAATAAATTCTAATAAGTTAGATATGGTCTAATAAGTTCCAATAAGTTAAATAAGGTGTAATAAGTTTTAATCAATTCTAATACTAAGGTCCAATAAATTTAGCCAAACTACAGTTCCCTGAGCCAGGGAAGAGGAAGGCCATCCGGCATGTACAATCGGATGATTCAAAGAAAACATATTCTGATGCCCAGATGTTAATCTAGCAGAAGAAGAACATGTAAATGTCAGAGTCGGCTTCAACGTTGAATTTGCAAGACAACTTTCAGGATACCTCAATGAGGTATTCACAATCAAACCGAGAGAACCAGACAGGCGGCATGTCCGCCCACTCTAGTCCTCAGATGCTTCATACGGCCTAGTATGCGCCTCAACAGCCATATATGCCGTATTGACAACCTTACATGCAGCCGACCCTCTTTGGGGGACAGGCGACACATAACGTCCAACCTTTGGATTGGCAGCTTCAACTGCTAAGACTTGGAGAACAACCCTCTGCGTTTTCCAAGGAAATAACTAAGGCTGCACAGCCGGCCAAGGTGAAAAATGTGTTGGTAGGTACCTATGATGGTACCACCAATTCAGAAGATCACTTTATGGCATACACCAACCTCGTGTATCTACAAGGGTTGGATGATGCCGCATGGTGTCGATGCTTCCCGAACACAATGAAGGGCGTCTCCCAACAATGGTTCGGCAACCTACCAGCCACATGCATCAATAATTTCAAGACGCTTGCATACTTGTTTGCGTCCAACTTCTCAATTAATATCCCTGCTAAGAAAACAAGTCTTGACTTGGGAACAATACATCAGGGAGAGAAAGAAGGGCTACGGTCATACATCAGGCGATTCAATCTGATGAGAATTCAGATTCAGCAACTGTCTGATGAAGTGGCCTATACAGACTTTTTCAAAGGTCTAAAGGACGGGTCGGCCTTTATGTTCGACCTTGTTAGAAAGTGAAAGGAATGGTGTCCTTCCAAAAAGTGTATTATTTCGGTAGAGGGTTCATAATTATTAGAAAGTCAATTCTTCAGTAAGGTCAAGTGATCAGAATGCCTAGGTGGAGGCCGTTTCCGATTAGTCATATTAATGTACAATTCATATTACAGCTTAATCTTGACTGAACACTTTGGGTCGAACGTAATCGAACAACCGATCCGAGACGACGAATCAATCCGAAGGATTTGATAAGTCGTCAGAGTTTTAAGAACAAAGACGTTGGATATCGAGCTTAGAGGGTCGAGACCGAGCGTTGCAAGTCGAGTCGAATTTAGAGTTTGACGAGACGTGAAATCAATAAAGTTACAAGTTCGAGTTAGGACGTAGCTTCGCATTGGCCTAGCCAAGCGAGGGCTAGGCTATGTCAAGCTAGCATGCGCATCGCAATGCTAGCCGCAAGCCTAGCATGCTAGGCGTGCTAGGGCAATGCGTGCTAGCTAGCCATCCCCTAGCCATCGCAGCCAGGCACCAAGCTTTAGCATCGCACAACGCAACACATTACATCGCAAGCAATGCGTGTGTGCGAGGCTGTGCGTGCTAGCTTGGCAAGGCATCGCTGCACGCTACGCGTGCTAGGCCTTGCATGGCAACAGCCCAGCGCCTCCCACATCGCAAGCAACACGCACAAGGCAGCAGCATGCTGGGCTGTGCTTGTGTGCTAGCAAGCAGCACCACGCCACTCGCACAGCAGCATGCAGCAAACAGCAGCGATGCATGCGTGCTGGCTGGCAGTGTGCTGGCTGGTGTGCATGTGCGTTAGCAGCACAGCCTTGGTGCTAGGCACCAGTTGGCTGCCTTGGTAACCAAGGCAGGCTGCAAGCGAGCCACTTGGAAGGGAGGTCCAGTTTTGCTAAGTGGGGACCAATGCATGGTCTTTGCCTTGGGGAGCAAGGTGGGATGGTCCCCTCCCTTGGTGGTCCTTACCTTCTCCCTCTCCTCTTATTGCCACTTGTAACTTGGTGATTGAATTGCAAATTTATTTGTTTTGATTAAAATAAAATGGGGAAAATTGCAAATCTCCCACATTGATTGAGAATGGGAAATCAAGGTTCATTTCCCTATTAATACCTAAGTTTTGGGGTTTGGTAAGAACACTTGAGTGGAACTAAAAAGGCATCTCCTTAGAAAAGTGAGAAAACTTGGCCTTAAATTCTTAAAACTCCAGTTTTTATTGGTCAAGTCCCGACTAACCTTCGGGACTAGGACCGTTCGGGTCGGGTTCGTGGGTACAAGCTGTTGGAGACCTTCGCATTTGCGAGGTTCAAGTTTTGAAGTAAGAGCTCGGGATCGAGCGAAGCATGCGCCAAGGGTATGAATGTCTTTTTCTTATCTCTCTTAATTGTTGTTTAATTGTGATTGCATGCTTAGTTGCCTTAATTAGTGGGCGGGTTTCTCTTCTGTGCAGAGTCGGACTCTACGGAACCCAACAGAAAGAGGGTTGCTACCCTCCAAGAAGCACTGATGGAGGCGGACGCCTATATATAAGCGACCGAACTTTGCAATGTTAGTAAACAGCCAGACTCCAAGAAGTCTGACAAAAGAGAGAGTCGGTCATTACAGCCGGCTAAGAAAGACGAAAAGAAAAGAAAAGAAGTCTAGGCGGCCGACAACTCTGAGTAGCCGTCCAAGAAGAAAAAGAAAGAATCTGAGCCATACACCCCCAAGTATGAGTTTAACAAGGATTGTCACTCTATCCTCATGGAGATTAAAGACAGGGTGACCATTGAGAAGCCGGCTGCTATGAAAGGTTCCGCCAAAAATCGGAACAAAAATAAGTGCTGTCATTTTCATGAGGACGTTGGCCATGACACCAATGACTGCTATAGTCTCAAGCGGCTATTGGACCCTGTGGCTGATAAAGGAGTGCTCAAATCCTACATTCTGAGGTCCAAGGTTACGCTACAAACTAACCCTGGGCAGTTGTCCAAGAAAAATCTCTACTTGCTAATAGTTCTGATACTGACGAAGAATAGATTTATACAATAGCAGGTAATTATGCTGGAGACAACCCAACCACTCGAGGAACCAAAGATTACATCAGGCGGCTAGATGTCAGCTCAGTTGATGAGGGGCAAGCGTCTAAGGAAACTTTCCCTGATGTTTTCATCTCTGAGGGAGACAGGGGCAATGTCAAGAGGCTACATGATGACCCCATTGTCATTGAATGCAAAGTGGCCAACCAAAAGGTTAGCCGAATCCTCATTAACACCGGCAGTTCCTCTCATCTCATCAGCCACAAGTGTTTGACCAATCTCAAGTACAAGCCTGAGAGCATGCACAAAGTCTCTCATCCCTTCGTGGGATTTGGGGGCGGAGTTGTGCATCCGATAGGTCGAATAGACTTACCCATTCGGCTGGGAGAAAAGGGAGAGGGACGCTACAAGGTGGTCTGGTTCTTAGTTGTTGAAGAGCTGACCGCCTATAACATGATTTTGGGTCATCCCACCCTAAATGAATCTAAAGCTGTTATCATTCCTTCCCTTATACTTCTCAAGTTTGAAAGGGATAATTGAACAGTCGGCTCCCTACGGGGAAACCAAAAGACGGCTAGGGAGTGCTATCTCTCTGACGTCAAACCCACTGTCATCGCATTCGGTCCTAGTGGAGAAACTATAGAACTTGACAAAATCAAGGATGAAGCGCCTGCTCCCATAGCAGGTGGCAAAAAGAGAAAGACCGACCAATTGGTGGCCGTGAAAAAAGAAAACCAATAGCAATCACTCACCGGAGAACGATCGGATGAACTCCGTCCCCAGCCGGCTGGTGAGCACATTGATATTGTTCTGGATGATATTCGTCCAGAACGTACTGTTAAGGTGGGGACAGCTGCTTTTGCTAAATTAGGTACAGACTTGCACAACCTATTGAAAGAGTTCAAAGACATATTTCCCTTTGAAGTGGATGAGATGCCAAGCATCAGCCTAGATCTAGCCATCCACAAACTTGCTGTGGATCCTAAAAAGAACCCGGTATGGCAAAAGAAGAGGAACCATGGTGTAGAAAGAAGTCAGGCAGCAGCCGCCAAGGTTAAAAATCTTTTAGATGCTAGGTTCATTCGGCAGTGTTACTTCCCTGATTGGGTTGCCAATGTTGTGCTCCTAAAAAAGCCGAATGGTACCTGACGTATGTGTGTAGATTACACGGACTTAAACAAGGTATGTCCGAAGGATAGCTATCCCCTTCCAAAGATCGACAGTCTGGTCAACTCTATGGCCGACCATGCCTTAATGAGCTTCATGGACGCCTGTTCAGGCTTTCATCAGATACCCATGTGGAAGAGAGATCAAGAGAAGACGCCCTTCGTCATAGATCATGGGTTATTCTACTATACTGTGATGCTGTTTGGTTTGAAGAATGCGCCTGCTACCTTTTAGCGAATGATTAATACAGTCTTCATTAATCAAATTGGAAGGAATGTGGAGGCGTATATTGATGATATGATAGTCAAATCCAAACTACAGACGGATCATCTTACAGACATCCGAGAAACATTTGCCACACTCAGACGGTTGATGAGTGGCATTTATGCCACCATTTCAACCTCTTTCACTAGCGAATTCCCATGATTTGTCACTTGTTTGCACCTTTTCTTACCGTTTTTACTCCTATTTCAGTCTCTTTAGCTCCTTCTCGTGTTTTTAGTTTCCTTTTATCTTTTCTTCTACTTTTTACCTTCCATTTGTGCGTTTTTATAGCTCCTAGCACTCGTGGGAGAATTTTGGATTGCTAGACGAAGTGGAGTTGCTAAGGAGGGTCGTCAAGGGAAGAGGAGATGCTGCAAAGGAGAGGGCGCGCTGCTCCAGCAACCGCGGGCGTGGACAGGGGGTTGCTGAGCTATAAAGCAGATTCTATAGATGGCTGGGAGATGGCCAGCCGCGGGCGCGGCAGAGAAGACCCACGAGGGTGGCAATCAAGGCCACGGGCGCGACGCTCTAGGTCTGGCGAACTTCTTACTCAGCTAGGAGAGGGCGCGGCAGCCTGTTCGGAGAGCCCTCTCCCTTGCCCATTTTCCTCATTATAATAGAAGACTATAAATAGTCTTGGGCTTGAGTTTTCAATCATCAACCATTTCTTTGCCTTCAAAATCACTTTGTAGAGAGAGAAAATGCATGTCTTTTGAAGAGAGAAAACACTTAGTCTTCAAGATTCAGTCTTGTAATCAAATATTTAAGTTTTCTTCTAGATTGTTGCAACTACTTTGATAATTGGGTAATCCTTCAACATTTATAATAGTAATCTTTTCTCTTATTTCTCTAGTACTTAGTTTTATTGTTCTTATTCATATTATCTTCATCAATTTTTATGCTTTATTAGTTTTATTGATTTCTTTTTGACTTAGAATCATGCTAGATTGTGTTAGTATTGAATATATGTTTAGCTTATTTGTCATGGCTATTTTCCTTTCTCTAGCTTAGATTTTTAGCTAGTGAAGGGGGTGAAAATCATGTCTATTTGAGTCCCTATTGATTATTGATTGGATTTTACCTTGAGTTGATGATTTGTGATTAAATATGCTTGGAGTTATTGTGTGCACCTATAACCCCAATGTTTTAGTCCTAGATTAGATGCATGAGAATGATCTAGTTTAGGGTTGATTGATTTCATCAACTTGCTTCGAGTAGTTGCATGAGAATGAATAACTTTGAGTAGAGTTTGAACTCCTTGGTATATTTCCTTATTGATTTTCATTAGTATCTTGTTGGTCATGATTGGAACCCCCTCTCCCTAGTGCTTTTTGCCAATTTTACTTGTATAATCTTGCACTTCATCTTCATTTTAAAGTGTCTAGTTTAGTCTTCTTAATGGTGGTTTAATTTATTCTCTTTTGATAGATAGTTTGATCATAGAACTCTTCAAAAATCAAACCATAAAACCCCTTTTTGTTACTTGCAATTTATCCTAGAGTTTCCTTGGGATTCGACCCTAACTTGGCACTATCTAATTTAAAATTGATAGATCTAGGTTAGGAGATAAAAACTGTAAATTTGATCTAGGTAGTAGTAACGACCTATTATCCATCGATCAAAATTCTGGCGCCGTTGCTGAGGAAGCGACTAGTTTTACACTTTCATTGTGTTATTTTGGATTTGTTGCCTTTTTATCTTGTTCCTTACCCTCTTGCTAGTCATTCCTAATCGTTTGCTTAGCTTTGGTGGATGCAAAGGAGATCTCAAGGACCTCCCTCACACTTCATTGACCACGAAATCGACCGTACTTTGAGACAAGTCCGAAGACTTTATCAAGAAGAGGGGCGAGGTCTTGGTGCTATTTTTGATAGTGAGAGTGATTCTTGGTCTTCAAGCTCTCAAAGCGAAGAAATGGCGAGGCGAGAGAATGATGTCTGGTTTCGTGATCCGGAGGATTATGAGCTCACCGGAGGGATATTGCTACCCGTCATGGAAACCAATTTCACCATTCATCCTTAATACACTAGAATGGTTCAAGCAGAGAAATTTTCGGGTTCTCCAAGTGAAGATCCTATTGAGCACCTTGATAGATTCCTCGAGCTTTGTGCCCTGATACAAACCAATCAAGTTTCTCAAGAATACATCCGAATGCATCTATTTCGACAATCTCTTTCGGGTAGGGCAAAGAAGTGGCTCAAACAAGTCAAGCCAAACTCTCTCACGACATGGAGGGAGGTAGTCAAGGTATTCTTGAAGAGGTTCACTTCCGAAGAAAAGACGGCCGAGATGAGAAGGAAGATTGCATCATTTGAATAAGAAGCGGATGAAAGTCTTAGTGAAGCGTGGGAAAGATTCAAAAAGTTGGTACAAGCATGTCCTCATCATGAATACAATCAAAGCTTGCTCATGAGGTTCTTCTATGATGGTTTGGAACCTATGTCTAGAGCTAACTTGGATGCGGGGGCGGGTGGACAATTGATTAAAGTCCCTCAAAATCAAGTTGAAGCAACAATTGAAGAGGTAGTGAAGAACTACTCTTAGGGTTGTAGAAGGAGGAATGCACCAAAGAAAGGTGGAAAATATGAGTTGGAGAAAGTTGATCAATTGCAACATCAAATTGAGCTTTTGACAAAAGGGCTTGCAAAGTTGAATACTAGTTTCAATAGTGGGGCAAGCTCCTCCCAAGTCAATTCTTTCTCTTGTCAAAATTGTGGTGGCACAAACCACGATACATCTTATTGTGGAGGTTTGAGCCCGGAGCATGTAGCGGCATATAACTCAAGGAAAGATGGATATAGGGGAGGTGGCGGTGGAGTAGCTTGGAGATAACCACCACCCAGATTTGCAACCCAACCTCAACAATGGAATCAACAAGCTCAACAACCATACAAATCCAACCACCAATACCAAAACCCACCTCCATTCCAAACTCAAAACCTAAGGGGAAACTACCCAAGAAAAAACCAACATAATAATCAAAACCAATACCATAATCAAAATCAAGCGACTCAAAGGAGTCAAGAGCAAGCATCTCAACCCGATTCTACTCAAACCCAAATTCTTTAACAACTCCAAGACATGAATCAACAAATGCAAGAGGTCAAGGCTCACAACAAGATGGTTGATTCACAACTAGCTCAATTGGCCGAGAGAGTTCCTTTCAACTCACCTTTACTCTACCCGGACAATCACAAACCAACCCTTCCAACATTGTGAAACCCGACTCTTGCAAGGCAATCACATTGAGATCGGGGACATCCTACGAGGGTCCCAAGGAGGGGGATAGCAAGGAAAAGAAGGAAGGAGAAGAGAGTGTGAGTGAAGATAAAGGAGTTGAAGAAGAGAAAGTTAATGAGAAAGATAGAATTACGGATAAAAAGAAGTCTAAGGATGTGGTGACATCCTTAACTTCTAGTGAGGCTAGAAATCTTGCAGGATCGGTTCCCTTTCCTGGTCGACTTGCGGAGAGAAAATTGAATGATGAATCTGCAAAGTTCCTAAGTGTGATGAAGAACTTGCACATAAACCTCCCTTTCATTGAAGTTGTCACACAAATGCCTTCATACTCCAAGTTCTTGAAAGACATTCTCACCAAAAAGAGGAAGCTTAATGATGAGCTTATCACTCTCCCCCATCAAGTGAGCGCACTTGTTCAACATAAGATGCCCAAGAAGCAAAAAGATCCGGGAAGTTTCACTTTGCCGGTAAAGATTGGGAACATGGAAACTAGGGGCGCCCTAGCCGATCTTGGAGCAAGTGTTAGTTTGATCCCTCTATCCATTGCTCAAAAGCTCAATATTGAGATGATCCCACAAGGAAATCCATTCAATTGGCCGACCGTTTGGTGAAGCTACCTTGTGGTGAGCTTGAAGATGTCCCTATTCAAGTTGGGCATATCTATGTGCCTTGAGATTTTGTAGTGATGGATATGGAGGAAGATGTAGATACTCCCTTGATTTTGGGCCGTGAAGCTCTTAAGACCTTGGGAGCGGTGATCAATTGCAAGAATAACACCATTACATGTGAGGTAGCCGATGAAAAAATTGTTTTTGAATTCTCTAAGCTACTCAAGACCCCCATGGTTGAGAAGTGTTATAGGGTTGATGTTGTGAATGAAGAATTAGATCGTTTGGGAAAAGTTGTGATGAGCCCTTAAGATCCAATATTTGAAGCTCTTACATGCGAAGAATAGTACCACTCTCAAGAAGCAAAGGAGTTTGCCATGGCCATTGAAGAAGCCAAAAAGGAGAAAGAGGATGATCTTAGGGATGATGAGCTCGAACTAGCGGAGGAAAAATTGGAGGAGAGTTCCAAGCCTCCTCCCAAGGGAGAACTCAAACCCCTTCCCCCATCTTTGGAATATGCTTATCTTGGAAATGAAGGGGAATACCCTATTATTGTCAATGCTACCCTTGATGGGCTTGATTTAGAAAAATTGCTTGATGTGTTGAGAAAATATAAAGATGTGATAGGGTATAGCATTGATGATATCAAGGGTATTAGCCCTTCTTTGTGCACGCATCGTATTCACCTTGAGGATGATCAATCCACCTCAATTGAGCCTCAAATGAGGTTGAACCCCAACCTCCAAGAGGTTGTCAAGAAATAAACCTTGAAATTGCGTGAAGCGGGCATAATCTATGCTATCTCCGATAGCAAGTGGGTTAGCTCGGTTCACGTGGTTCCAAAAAAAAGGTGGAATGACCATTGTCAAGGGAGAAGGAGGAGAGGAAATCTCCACCCGGACGGTGACCGGGTGGAGGATGTGCATTGATTATAGGAAGTTGAACAAAAACATTAAGAAAGACCACTTTCCTCTCCCCTTCATGGGCCAAATGTTGGAGAGACTCTCCCATCATGTTTTCTTTTGCTTCTTGGATGGATATTCCGAGTTTTTCCAAATCCCTATCCATCCAAGTGATCAAGAGATAACTACTTTTACATGTCCATATGGGACATTTGCATACCGAAGAATGCCATTCGGGTTATGCAATGCTCCTTCAACTTTCCAACGATGCATGACTTCCATTTTTTCCTGAAATGCTTGAAAATGAGATTGAGGTTTTTATGGATGATTTTAGTGTTGGTTGCTCGTCTTTGTACACATGTCTTTATAATCTTGAAAAAGTTTTGAAAAGGTGTTAAGAGACGAGTTTGGTTTTAAATTGGGAGAAATGCCATTTTATGGTCGAGGAAGGTATTGTCCTAGGCCATAAAGTATCAAAAAGGGCATTGAAGGTGATTCAGACAAGGTTTTGATGATTGCCAAATTTCCCCTTCCTACTTCCGTTACGGGAGTGAGAGCCTTTCTAGGGCACGCTGGTTTTTACCGGAGGTTTATCAAAAAAATTTCATCAATCGCCAAACCTTTGACCGAACTACTCAAAAAGGATGTTGTGTTCAATTTTGATGAGGCTTGTCTTTAGGCATTTCAAAAACTCAAGGCAGTCCTCATTTCCTCTCCTGTTGTACAAGCTGCGGATTGGAGCTTGACTTTTGAGCTAATGTGCTATGCGAGTGATTTTGCAGTAGGTGCAGTTCTTGGGCAAAATAAAGAAGGAAGATCTCATGTCATCTACTATGCAAGTAGAACGCTTGATGAGGCTCAAAGGAACTATACGACAACGGAGAAGGAAATGCTTGCGGTTGTGTTTGCTATGGACAAGTTTAGGTCCTACCTTATATGTTCCAAGGTGATTGTGTACACGAATCATGTGGCAGTCCTCTATCTCATGACCAAGAAGGAAGCAAAACCGCGTCTCATCCGTTAGGTTCTTTCGCTCCAAGATTTTGACATGGAAATGAGGGATAAAAAGTCAGCGGAGAACTATGTAGCGGATCATTTGTCTAGGCTTCCTTTTGAGAATAAGGAGGATGTGCCGATCAATGAGGAGGTGGGATTTGAAACCCTCATGTGGCTTTAACATCTAGCCCTTGGTACGCGGACATAGCCAACTATCTCGCTTGTGGAGTCGTTCCTCTGGAGTTCTCCTCCTAACAAAAGAAGAGATTTTTCAAGGAAGTGAGGAGGTATTTTTGGAATGACCCTTACTTGTTCAAGCAATGTGGAGATGCTCTTTTTCGGAAATGTGTCCCGGACCACGAGATCGAAAAAGTTCTTGAGCATTGCCACTCATTGCCGTGTGGAGGACATGGAGGCGTAGAAAAGACGGTGGCGAAGATCTCTCAATCTCTTCTATGGTGGTCAACAATGCACAAGGATTCCTACAAATTCGCTTCAAGGTGTGACAAATGCCAAAGAAGTGGTGGCATAACCAAAAGGGATGAAATGCCTTAACAAAACATTTTGGAAATGGAGCCATTCGATGTTAGGGGCGTTAACTTCATGGGTCCTTTTGTTTCTTCTTGTGGGAATCTATATATCTTGGTGGCGGTGGACTATGTGACCAAATGGATTGAAGCTATACCCTGCCCCACCAACGACCACAAGGTTGTGCTCAAGCTTCTTAAGAATGTCATATTCTCGCGATTTGGGGTTCCTAGGCTGCTAATCAGCGATGGAGGTTCTCATTTTGCCAAGAAAAAATTTGAAGCTCTTCTCAAGAGATATGGGGTTCATCACAAGGTTGGTCTACCTTACCACCCTCAAACTCAAGGGCAAGTGGAGGTGTCCAATAGAGAGATCAAAAACCTTCTTGAAAGGATGGTGAACAAGTCTAGAAAAGATTGGTCTCTCAAGCTTGATGACACGCTTTGGGCCTTAAGGACGGCATACAAGACCCCCATTGGTACAACCCCCTACCGGTTGGTCTACGAGAAGGCTTGTCACTTGCCGGTGGAGTTGGAATATAAAGCTTGGTGGGTGATCAAGGAGCTTAACATGGATATGTCTTTGGCGGGTGAGAAGAGATTGCTTAAGCTTAATGAACTTGAGGAGCTCCGATATGACGCCTACGAAAACTCGAGGTTCTACAAGGAGAGGACTAAGAGATGGCACGACTGACATATAAGGAACAAGAGCTTCAAAGTTGGAGACAAGGTGTTATTATTCAACTCTAGGCTTAGATTGTTTCCCGAAAATCTAAAGTCCAAGTGGTTGGGGCCTTTCACAATTTCGAGGACCACTCCTTACGGGTCCTTTGAGTTGGAGGCGGAAGAGAACAAGTTAATGGTCAACGACCATCGTTTGAAGCTTTACCATTGCAATGATCAAGTTGATATAATTGAGTGCATGAGGCTCGATCCATCGGATCCTAAGCCAACCTTTTGATGATGATGTATTATGGTCAAGCTAATGACCTCATAAAGAAGCGCTTCTCGGAAGGCAACCTGAGTTCTCAACTCTTTTGGTTTTGTGTTTCTTTTTTTTAACCAATCTTGGATGATTATTTTTATTTAGAATCTTATTGTGTGTGTTTTTCTCTTCTAATAGGTACTTGAATCTTTGGGGAAATGGTCTACTAAGTTGAGTTTGGAGAAGTTAAGGAGAAAGGAAGAAATGAAAGTGGAGATGCCTAGGAGATGGCCTGGACAGGGCACTTCATCAAGGCCCGCGGGAACGGACAGGGCCATCTCAGAATCCAAAGGGAAACAGGAGATGGCCTGGAGAGGGCGCGGCCCTGGTACCCGCGGGCGCGGCACTTAAAGCCGCGGGCGCGTCCTTCCATCCCGCGGGCGCGGCAGGCAGCATTTTAGAATTGCCCAAAAGTAGGAGATGCCAGGGAGATGCTAACCCACGGGCGCGGCATCAAGACCCGCGGGCGCGGCATTGCGGGTTCGAAATTCCCGCGTTATTTCTTCAGCAAATACCCGAAAATCTTTTATCTCCCAAATCAAAATTTCCACCTCTTTTTCTCTTTAAACTTCACTCCCTTTCAAAACCAAACTTAAACTACATCAAATCTTCACCCCAAATCGTCAAAGTCCATCAAATTCCCTCACTTTCCTTCAAATTTTCTCACCAAACTATGAAATTCCACCCTTTAAAACCCCTAATTTTGGTGTTCCTCTTTGAACGAGATTTGCTTCCGCCATTGAAGGGTTCTTGAAGGTGTGCTTGATTTCTCCTTCAAAGGCTAGTTGGAGTAATTTTTGGTATTCGTTGTTGGTATATATTTCTCTCGTACTCTAATTTTCCTTTAAATTTGAAGTAGTTCCTTGGTTGAGAAAATTTTGTGCTTGTGATTTTCATGTGGGAATTTTGATAGTTGCATGCCTATATTAAGCATCATCAATTGTTGAGTTGTTGTTTGTGTTAGTTGTTTGTTGACATAGATTTCCTGGTTGTGGGTTGTGTTTGGTGATTCTTGGAGGTGTGCTCTTTGTGGTGGTTGTTTGATTTTGGAGAATTGTTGTGGTGCATTGTTATTGTGATTTGTTGAGGAGTGTATCTTGGTGATTGTATCTTGGTGTTGGTAATCATGGTTTTCGGTTCAAAAAAAAGGAAGAGCGGGAAGGAACCTCAAGGTTCATCACCCGCAACCCCCCAACCAAATGAACAACCTGCTCCACCACCTTTACCACCCCTCAAATTCCACAATAAAAACCATAGACCCATCTATGACAACCTCTAAAACAGAAAATTGAGACCCACAAAGCACTACCATCAACCCTCCACCACGAAGCTCGGCATTGACGACGATTGTTGGTTCTTATTCAAAAATCTTCGGTTAGGCTCATTTGTGACAAGTGCCTACCGAACCTACAAGGAGCCCACTCTTGAGTTCCTTGCCTCTTTTGAGTGTCATGCCGTGGGAGATAAGGACCTCACCATCTCCTTCCAACTCTTTAACAAAAAAGAAATCCTCACCCTCCGCCAATTTAACCAATTGTTGGACCTAAACCCGGACGCTGATATGTTCTTTCCCGAGCATGAGGGCCTTCATGCTTATGAACCCCTTCATTGGTGGAAGGTCATCTCAAGGATGGACGCCTTCAACTCCAAGTATTCCTTGGCCAGCCAAATCATGCACCCAGCCATCAGACTTCTACATCGAATTCTCGGGTACATGGTCTTTAATAAGCAGGACTTAGGAAAGATTACAACTGAGGAAATCCGAATATTATGGCTAGCTACGCAGCCGGAGTTGGGGCATAGAATGAACTTCGGCTATCTTTTTACTAAGTGAATTGAAGGTGTCCTCTCGGGTACAAAGAAAGGGGAGATCCATTTTGGTGGGATGATCACTCGGATAGCCGAGAAATTGGGCTATATGGATAAGCTGGAGTCTTGCACCCCCGTGGGGAAGAGTGACGGAAGTGATATCTGGCTCGATCTCGAGCAGCTAAAAACAAGGAAATTCATAGCAGATACGGAGGATCGAGGGAGGACTTGGAGTCTGCTAGTCTCCCACGAGCACCATTGCTTCCTCCCCAAGCCGGAGTTCACTTCTTTCACAAGGGAGGGGGTTAATTACCCTTGGTGGGTAAAGAAGGATTCGGATATCCTCTCTAGTGAGAGAATGGAGATGGGTGAAGGGTCTGGAGAAGGTCTTGGTCATGAGGAGGATGAGAACGAGGAGAGGGTCGTCCGTCTAAGTTAACAACAACAACAACAATTTCAACAAAGGCAAGGAAGACATCGACAACAACAACATCAACAACAATTTGACTACCAATAAGACATGGCGGCGATGCGGGCTCAAATGGAAAGCATGCAACTCGGCATGCAAGTTATGTTCGCCTCCCAACAACACCATTCTTTCCAAACTAACGCTTTATACGATGCTAGTGTACGTAGAGGGGATATCACTCCCCCAGTTAACTACCCTTATGTGCCGGCCCAACAAGGGCCCGTGCCATCTTGGGGGGGTGATAACTAACCTACGTACCCCTATTGGCAGGGTCCTTCGGACCCTAATGTGCCAAGTCGTGATTTCCCAGACGAGTGCGGTCATTATGACTACCGGGTTTTGGGTGCGAGTGATTATCGGGGTGACCCTAACTACCCCTATGTTCATCCCTCTCACCCTTCGCCCCTAGTCCAACCCGAGCCATATGACCTGTTGTCCGCACCCCAACTTGACATCTTCATGGTCATTATGGGTGGCCTCCCATCTACACTGGAGGTTGGGACCCCTATGGCCCCCCCTCGGGTTTCTCCTACGATAGTTGGAGTGCGGATGACAGTGGTGCCGGCTCTAGTGGCCAATAGTCCCCCCTCGGTCTGTTTTTTCCCTCCCTGTGTGGTCCCTCTCTTTTATTTCATGTGCATGTGAAGCATCGGGGATGATGCTTTAATCTAGTGGGGGGGTGTTTGGGTCAAAAGGGAGTGTTAGGGAATGCTTTGGGTAAGTGTGGGGGAAGGCACCTACGACTCAGGGGAATGTCTAGGGTTTTGGTTTTGGGTGTTGTTGGTAAGCTTTTGGTAGCATTGTTGTTGTTAGTTGTTGATGATGTCTATCTTTATGATGATGATGATTTGATGATGATAGTGATGTGTTGGTAGTAGGTTATACCCAAATATTTTTCTCTCTGTAGTGTTTGTTTTGTTTTATTTTCCCTCGCTTGTAGCTTAGAAGAAATTTGGAAGCAACATATGGAGAAATGGTAAATTGCAAGGTTGCTCTATTCTTTTCTTCAAGAGACATGGGTGAGATCTCTCCTTTACTTTCTCTTTTCTTTCTTGTGTTGTATTTAGTTTAGGAAGGAGTTGAATGGTTCGAGGGTGTTTGCATGCGGTTCCAAGGAACCTGGGATCGTTGGTATTGATACCGAACGATCACTTGTATGTCGATTGGGATTTATCTGAATTTATATGCCTCATGTTTGAACCTCTTTGATTTCTTCCTTCTTTTGTTTTGTTTTCACTTTCTTTCGTGTGGCAAACATGACCATGGCATGATGATATAGTTGTTTTTTTGGAATTTGCTTGACACATTTGGACCCTATTTCCGTGATGATGCGCCTTAGAATGCTTGTCTTTTCTTAACTTTGTGATGAGATGCACGTTTTGAGATTGCTTTTGATTGAATTAGACGAGCCTTAGCTAAGGTAGCAAGGGTAAGAACTTGTGAGGGCGTTTGAACCCTTAGTTCATGGGATGTGGTAAGATGGAGTTGCTCCCTGTAGTGGATTTGAAGCCCTCTAGTTGGTATTTGCTTACCTTTCTCGTCCCTTGTGAGGTTCAATTTGTTCAAGCCTACATCAATTTGTTGAGCGGCGTTTTAGGATCCTCAAATATGCATGTTTAAGTCCTTGTGTTGATTACTAGCTCCCGAGATCGTGACCTAGCACTTTTAGGGGAGGAAAAGGGCACCATTTCTCATTTTTGTTTAGTTACAAATTCGACTTTCCATTTTGCATCAACCTTCTTTCTTTAGGGTTTTGTAGAGACCCACTCTACGCGGAAATAAACCCAACAAGACCCGCCCCGATAACTAAAGCAATTAAAGCATGCAAAACATAATTAATACATAATTAAGAGAAAGAGGGATAAAGAATTATACCCTAGACGCGTGCTTCTCCCGCTAAAAGAGCTCTTACTTGAACCCCGCAAATGCAAGGTTTCCGACGGCTCGTACCCTCAAACCCGACCCGATCGGCCCAAGCCCCGAAGGTTAGTTGGGGCCCAACCTAAAAATATTGGAGTTTTACGAACTTTAGGTATTCTCAACAATGGAGATGCCTATATAGTTCCACTCAAGTGTGTGTTCTCAAAATCCCAACCAAGTGGGTATTTATAAAGAATGGGGACTTGTATACCATTTCATGATCAATGAGGGATCATGTGCAATTGCACTAATTTATTTAATTCCAAAATAAATTATTTAGCAAATGCAATCTCAAGGCAACAAGTGGCAAGAGGAGAGAATAGGTTAGGTGAGGACCATTTCCCTTGGGGGGGACCATTGCCTTGCTCCCCAAAGGAAGTCTTGTGGCCTTGGTCCCCACTTCTCCCAAACCGACTCTTCACAAGGCAGCTAGGCTGGCAGCCAGCTAGCACGCAAGCACACCAGCCAGCTCAAGGCGCCAACACGCACTGGCCCTAGCACGCCCAGCATATGCGTGATGCGTGATGCTGGGCGCTGCTGCCTAACCTCTCGCACACACTCTCGCATAGCCAGCATGCATTATGCTAGAGAGCCATGCATGCTGGGCATTGCCTCGCCAGCCACACGCACAAGCATTCTATTGCTTGGTGCTGTGCTAGCGATGCACACGCACATGGCTACGCTGCCTAGTGCTGTGCTATATGCTGCAATGGTGCGATGAGCTGTGCAAAGGCACACACGCTAGTGCCTGGCACTTGTGATGGTGTTGTGCTTGTGCGAAGGCACACACGCACGCACACACGCTAGTGTCCTAGCACTTGCGATGCTGCTGTGCTGTGCGAAGGGCTGCGATGGTGCGATGGGCGATGCTAGGGCGCATGGCTTGCTAGCATATGCGCAAGCACCTAGCACGCCTAGCATGCTAAGCTTGCGATGAACTAGCCTGGCCTAGAACTCACATGGCTTGGCCAATGTGATGCTACGGCTGTGCTCGTACTTGTTGCTTGTGATTTTGCAACGCTCGGTTTCGACGCCCTAGGCTCGATATCCGACGTCTTTGTTAGTAAAACTCCGACAACTCATCGAATCCTTCGGATTAATTCTTCGTCTCGGATCGGTTGTTCAATTGGGTTCGACCCGAAGGGTTCAGTTAAGATTAAGCTGTAATATTAATTGTACCTTAATATTACTGATCGGAAGCGGCCTCCACCTAGGCATTTCGATCACTAGACCTTACTGAAGAATTAGCTCTGTAATAATTCTAAACCCTCTATCAGAATAATACACTTGTTGGAAGGACACCATTCCTTTCAATCTCCCACTTGTCCTTCTGGACAAGTCTGCATACAGTGTATAGCCCATTTCCTATGTCGCTTAATGTCTCTTCGTGAACTATAAGGTAAGATTCATCGTCAACCTTATTACATTCAGAAGTGTTTCTCGATTTTTGAGTTCGACTGTCAATAAGCAGATGATTTCTAAAATCCATCTGAGCATGACCATGCATTTTCACAGTCTCGCTCTTCGAGCGGCCTTGTAAAAAACAAAGACATGTTTCCTATTATTAATAGGGGGACATTCCCAGTCTTGTACTGTAAGTTTCTCTTACTAAGAGGACCTAATCTCCCGAGTGTTCCTGTTATGATCCCCAGTTACGGCAGACGTTAGGCAACATCAAAGAGACTAGTACTCAAACAAGAAAACTTCACAATAATCATGGTTGAGGAAACAGGTGCTAATAGCTATAATGAGAAATGTACTTATGACAATTTGAATCTCTTAAAGTACTCTTATAGGTCTGTCTAGTGCAGTTCTAAACTAACACCTGTGCAAATGATTTGTGACAATTACGTCCTTGCAGCACAAGAAACGGTGCTGTAAATCATACTACACACTAATATTTGGTGGTCATCAATCGTCCATGAGTTAGATGACCTTGATTAGAGATAATTTTCGATTTAAATATTCAATGTTCACTTAACAGGTGTTTCTTTATCCAAGACATGGTCTTGATACCCTGTTTTGAATATTTCCATAAATCGAATGGACTCATTATTTAATTCTAAACCGCAATTAAATAACAATGGAGTGAATATAAAATATAAAATTCATTACTCCATAAATGAATGGTTTCAACACAGTGTCTTACATTAAAACTTCTAGTTTAATTAAAACACATGTACATGGAATTTCAAAGCCAATCTCCAACCTGCTTGATTCCCATTGCCTCAATGTTCTTGTTGTGCTTCACTTGAGGCAGAGGTTTAGTCAAAGGATCGGCCACATTATCATCCGTTCCGATCTTGCAAATTCAAATTTCACCTTCGAATTTCCATTCCCTTATCATGTGAAATCGCCTCTGGACATGTTTGACCTTCTGGTGCTCTCTTGGTTCTCTATCCTGATCGATAGCTCCACTGTTGTCATAGTAGAGACCTATCGGACCCTTGATGGAGGGTACAACACCAAGTTCACTGACGAATTTGCGAATCCAAACAGCCTCCTTAGCGGCTTCAAAAGCTGCCAAGTATTCGGCTTCAGTTGTAGAATCTACAGTGGTGCTTTGCTTGGCACTGTTCCAGCTAAATGCTCCTCCATTTAGGCAAAATATGTACCCTGACTGTGACTTGAAGTCGTCTCTATCAGTCTGGAAGCTAGCGTCGGTGTAACCTTCAGCAACCAAGTCTTTGTGGCCACCATAGACCAGGAATTTCTCCTTGTTCCTTTTCAGGTACTTCAGGATGTTTTTGGTCGCAATCCAATGCGCCTCTCCTGGGTTTGATTGGTATCGGCTCGTAGAGCTTAAAGCATACGATACATCTAGCCTGGTACATATCATGACATACATGATCGACCCAATTAGCAAAGCATATGGAATCTGATCCATTCTCTCTCGCTCAACACGTGTCTATGGACACTGTTTCTTGCTCAGAGTCACGCCATGGTGCATGGGTAGGTGCCCTATTTTAACATTCTCCATGTTGAATCGTGACAGTACTTTATCAATGTAAGTACTCTGGCTCAATCCAATCATCCTCTTAGATCTATCCCTATAGATCTTGATGCCCAATATGTACTGTGCCTCTCCTAAGTCCTTCATTGAAAAGCACTTTCCCAACCAGCCCTCTACGGACTCTAGTAATTTTGTGCTGCTTCCAATGAGCAGTATGTCATCGACATATAGGACTAGGAATGCGATGTCACTCCCACTGACCTTCTTGTAGACACAAGACTCATTTGGATTCTTGATAAAACCAAACTTGCTGATGGCTTCATCAAATCGCAGATTCCAACTTTTGCTTGCCTGCTTCAGTCCATAAATGGACTTCTTAAGGTTGCAAACCTTTCCAGCGTTGCTTGGATCAACAAAACCTTCTGGATGTGTCATATACACAGTTTCTTTCAAAATCCCATTCAGGAAGGCAATTTTGACATCCATCTGCCTTATTTCATAATCGTAATATGCAGCAATCGATAGGATAATCCGAACAGACTTTAGCATTGCAACCGGTGAAAAAGCATCATCATAGTTAATCCCGTGGATTTGTCTATAACCTTTCGCCACCAGTCTAGCTTTGTATATTGATACATTTCCATCTTTTTCTGTCTTCAGTTTGAAGACCATTTGCAACTGATGGGTGTGTAACCCTCGGGCAAATTCACCAAGTTCCAGACTTGACTTTCAGACATGGAGTCCATCTCATATTTCATGGCCTCTTGCCATTTATCAGAGTTGCGGTTCGTCATAGCTTGTTTGTATGTCGCTGGCTCATCACCATCCATAACTAGGATGTCCTGATCATCAGTTCAGACAATACCAAGGTATCTGTCTAGTTGAGATCTTGGCCTTTGCGACCTACGAAGGGTAATGGGTTGAGCATTTACATTGTCTGTTTGATTTTGACCAATCTTCTCAGCTGCTTCCAAAGCACTTAGATTGTCAGTTTTATCAGGTTGACATTGTTGCTCGTCCTCTCGAACTTCGTCGAGTTTGATTTTCCTCCCACTTGTCATTTTGGAAAGGTGTTCCTTCTCCAAAAAGACACCATCACGAGCAACAAACACTTTTTTCTCGGATTTATTGTAGAAGTAATACCCATTGGTTTCTTTTGGGTATCCCACAAAGAAACACTTGTCTGATTTGGGGTGAAGTTTGTTCGAAATTAATCGTTTGACATATGCTTCGCATCCCCAAATCTTGAGAAAAGACAACCTAGGAGGTTTCTTAGTCCATAATTCATATGGAGTCTTTTCAACAGCTTTTGACGGAGCTCGGTTCAGTGTTAGTGCCGCGATTTATAGCGCATGTCCCCAGAAAGAGATAGGAAGTTCACTAAGACCCATCATTGATCGAACCATGTCTAACAAGGTTCGATTCCTCCGTTCAGATACTCCGTTCCATTGAGGAGTTTCGGGAGGTGTCTGCTCTGAAATAATACCATTTTCTTTCAAGTGATCGTCGATTTCATGGCTCAAATATTCGCCACCTCGATCCGATCGAAGTGCTTTAATTTTCTTGCCAAGTTGATTATCAACTTCTCTATGAAATTCTTTGAATTTATCAAAAGATTCAGATTTATTCGACATTAGGTAGACATAGCCATATCTACTAAAATCGTCGGTGAAGGTGATGAAATATCGGTAACCTTGTCTTGCGGGTGTACTCATTGGTCCACAAACATCCGTGTATATTAGAGCTAATAAGTCACTAGCCCTTTCTCCCAACTTGGAGAACGGTTGATTTATCATCTTGCTTAATAGACATCCTTCGCAATTTTCAAACGACTCCAAGTCAAATGAGTCAAGAACACCTTCTTGTAGAAGTTTCTTGATGCGTTTGACGTGAATATGGCCAAGACGACAATGCCACAAGTAGTTTTGATTCGACTCGATGGTTTTATCCCTTTTGGAAGTATTATCAATGTTATAAACTTGTTTGTCAAGAGAAAGCACATAAAGACCATTTTATGAATATGCCTTACCATATAAAACATTATCGAAATAAAATGAACAACTATTGTTCTTAATTCAAAATTCAAAACCTTTGGCGTCCAACGTCGAAATTGAAATAATGTTTTTGGTAACTCTAGGAACGTGATATCAATTGTCTAGTTCTAAAATAAGCCTAGAGGGAAAAGACAAACTGAGAGTTCCAACGGAGACGGCAGACATCCTTGCTCCATTGCCGACCCGAAGCTCGACCTCTCCCTTCTCTAGCCTCTTATTTATCCTTAGTCCCTGAGCATTGGAACAAAGCTGTGAGCCACATCCGGTATCTAATACCCATGATGTTTTGCTAGCGAAGTTTAAGTCTATAACAAAAATACCTGATGAAGAAGCAACGGTGTCGTTCTTCTTATCTTCCTTGAATTTGAGGCAGTCCTGCTTCCAATGTCCCTTTTTATTGCAGTAGAAACATCCGGAGTCGGATTTGGAAGAGGCTACCTTTTTGTCCTTGCTGCCCTTGGCAGTGTTTGATTTAGGCGGAAAATTTTTCTTTTTCCCTTTAAAGCTCTTCTTCTTGCCCGAGCGCTTAAATGGCTTGCCCTTTCTCACCATGAGCATATCATGCTTTCCCTCATCCTTGAGGGTTTGCTCGGCTTGCTTCAACATACCATGAAGCTCGGTGAGAGTTTTCTCCATGGTGTGCATATTATAGTTCATCTTGAACTGATCATAGCCTTTATGTAGCGAGTGGAGAATGATGTCAATTGCCATCTTGGTTGAATACCCAGCATCTAGCCTTTCCATGTTCTCAAATAATCCAATCATTTTAGAACATGTGGACTTATCGGCTCCCCTTTCTTGAGTTTGCTCTCAAGGATTTGCCCATGGGTTTTGAACCTTTCAGTTCGGGCCTGCTCTTGAAACATATTCTGAAGCTCAAAAATAATCTCTAAAGCCGTCTCCTTTTCAAAGAAAGTCTTTTGAAGGTCCGGAGACATAGTGGCCAACATGATGCATTTGACATCCCGATTGGCACTTTGCCATCGGTTAAGGGCAGCCTGGGTGACCTCCTCATTTGGAGCGTCGGGCATTTCCTCATCAAGGACGTATTCCTTTTGCTCTTGCATGAGAACAATACGCAAAATTCTTTGCCAATCAAGAAAATTTGGCCTGCTCAACTTCTCCTTGTCGAGAATTGAGCGTAAAGAGAATTGGTTGTTGTTTAAGTTACTTGCAGACATTATTCTACAATTGAAAGAATTTGGAATGAAAAACCATTCATATAATCATTAAGTTTGAAATTTAAAAGAGTTCATATAAATTTTCAATTTTATTAAGCATTTTATCCACGCATTAATAATTTTGTCCCTTTAGGCGAGAATAAAATGATTCCGAGATCCTAAAGATCAAGAAATGGTTAAGCATGCTTTGGCTTGTCTTAACATTAAATATCTTAAGGTAAGCAATCCAATTGCTAATAGCTCTAAGCTACTCTCGGTTTGATAAAACGTCGCATCTAATGCATTCTTGACATTTTATCTCTTTTGCCACAACATCTAAGGACTCCTTATTGATATCGTTGAGTTTAACCAAGATTAACTCGTATACCTAGTATACCTTACGTTCCTAGGGAAGTAGTGATGCCTCGCTTTGGCGTAGCCCATCACATACGCGCATTAGTTCAGTAAGTGTTGTTCTTGGACGACAAATTTTAGCTCAATATTTTAAGGGACCTAGGGTTTCTATGTTGGTTGATTTAAGTGAACTTAACTAATCATAACAACATATCGAAATCCTAAACATGCATCTATCATTCACAATATATATAACAACAATATATATAAGGCATAAATTTGATGCATTTGGCAACTAGCATGACCCCTTGAAATCTTCAAATCTTCAAGGGCCTTCATTTTGGCTCGTCTTCATCGAAACGCCATCTTGAGACATCTTTGCCAAAATAAAATTACTAGCTACTACAACTAAGATTAATCTAAAGTACAAAAATACTTAACGGTTCACAGACCGTATTTATATTTACAAAAATACGTTACGGAATGTAGTTCGTATTTTCTATCCTAGTCGGGTCCCACTAGTTGCCATTTTCTTCAAAACTTGTTTTGAAACAATCTTTCATTCACCCATTCACTATTTGTGAATGGCCCATGGATTTTACGAGATAATACAAGTAAACACGCAAAAACTAGTAACTAACTTAGGTGGTTAATCCGATTAACGCGCCTAATTAAAACTAGTCAAAGTTGTTGGACAGTTCTCGAAGAGGGTTGAAACTGATTTAGAACGTCGATTCCACCCAAAAAACACTATTTTTGTGCCAAAATCCGAGTTCCCGGATCAAAAATCGAAAAATACGAGATTAAAACTATTTTAAAAACGTACTTCTAATCTAATTAGAAAAGCAAAAACCAGAAATTAAATCTTCTTTAAAACACCTTAATCAACAAATAATTGCAATAATTAAAAGGAGCGCGGCTCCGATACCGCTGTAGGGTTTCGTAGAGACCCACTCTACGCGGAAAGAAACCCACCAAGTCCCGCCTCGATAACTAAAGCAATTAAACCATGCAAAACATAATTAATACATAATTAAGAGAAAGAGGGGTAAAGAATTATACCCTAGACGCGTGCTTCGCTCGCTAAAAGAGCTCTTACTTGAACCACGCAAACGCAAGGTCTCCAATGGCTCGTACCCTCGAAGCCGACCCGATCGGCCCAAGCCTAGAAGGTTAGTTGGGGACCGACCTAAAAAGATTGCAGTTTTACGAACTTTAGGTATTCTCAACAATGGAGATGCCTATATAATTCCACTCAAGAGTGTGTTCTAAAAATCCCAACCAAGTGGGTATTTATAGAGAATGGGGACTTGAATCCCATTTCATGATCAATGAGGGATCATGTGCAATGCACTAATTTATTTAATTCCAAAATAAATTATTTAGCAAATGCAATGACAAGGCAACAAGTGGCAAGAGGAGGGAATAGGTTAGGTGAGGACCATTTCTTTTGGGGGGGACCATTGCCTTGCTCCCCAAGGGAAGCCTTATGGACTTGGTCCCCACTTCTCCCAAATTGCCTCTTCACAAGGCAGCTGGGCTGGCAGCAAGCTAGCACGCCAGCACACCAGCCAGCTCAAGGTGCCAGCACGCACTGGCCCTAGCACGCCCAGCATATGCGTGCTGCGTGCTGCTGGGCTACTGGGCGCTGGGCGCTGCTAGCGTGGTGCTGCTGCCTACCCTCTCGCACACACACTCGCATAGCCAGCATGCGTGCTACTATCAAGCCACGCATGCTGGGCATTGCCTCGCCAGCCACACGCACAAGCATGCTATTGCTTGGTGTTATGCTAGTGATGCACACGCACATGGCTATGCTGCCTATTGTTGTGCTATATGTTGCGATGGTGCGATGAGCTGTGCAAAGGCACACACGCTAGTGCCTAGCACTTGCGATGGTGTTGTGCTATGCAAAGGGCTGCGTTGGTGCGATGGGCGATTCTAGGGCGCATGGCTTGCTAACATATGCGCAAGCACCTAGCACGCCTAACATGCTAAGCTTGCGATGAACTAGCCTAGCCTAGCACTCACATGGCTAGGCCAATGTTATGCTACGGCTATGCTCGTACTTGTTGCTTGTGATTTTGCGACGCTCGATTTCGACGCCCTAGGCTTGATATTCAATGTATGTGTTCGTAAAACTCCGACGACTCATCGAATCCTTCAGATTAATTCGTCGTTTGGATTGGATGTTTGATTGGGTTCGACCCGAAGGGTTTAGTTAAGATTAAGCTGTAATATTAATTGTACCTTAATAATACTGATCGAAAGCGACCTCCACCTGGGCATTCCGATCACTTGATCTTACTGAAGAATTAGCTCCGTAATAATTCTGAACCCTCTATCAGAATAATACACTTGTTGGAAGGACACCATTCCTTTCACTTTCCAACCAATTTGAGCCTAATGTTTCCCATTCTTGTCTCAACCGCATTACAAGCCTAATGACCTATGTTTTACAAACCCTTTTAGTTAGTGAAGCATTTGGCATGTGAGGGTAATGTAATGAGCGTTGTGATCATGAGCATGAATTAAATGGAGAGTTGGTTTTCAACCCTTAGACTCTAGGAGTGCGTGGTCAATAACCGGTGGAGGGAGATGGTTTTCAACCCTATGGAGAGAGCGTGCATGGTTGAGATGTCGGGATGATCGTTTACCTCCTCAAAATGAATCTTTTTCCGGTTCCTTCGTGGAATCATGAGGATCCATCTAGGGGGACGATTTGAAACTAGTGGGGAGAACGCGAACCGTTTTAGAGGGGACTAGGGCGGAGAATGACTCACTAGTTCTCTATGCTTAGCTTAGGCTTGATTCTTGCAACCATTGGCATCTTGAAGCGTGCTTGCATCATGTAATTGAGAAGGGCTAGTATTCTTTGACGTTTGTTTATCATGATTGAGTCCGAATAAAGCATTTGTCCACCCTAAAAATTGATATTGCTTTTTTATGCCTTGCCACGTTATGTTTGTCTTTGTATTGTTTGTTTTGTTTTTCTTTTCTTGGTTTTGCTTGAGGACAAGCAAGAGGCAAGTTCGGAGAGCCCTCTCCCTTGCCCATTTTCCTCATTATAATAGAAGACTATAAATGGGCTTGAGTTTTCAATCATCAACCATTTCATTACCTTCAAAAACACTTTGTAGAGAGATAAAACACTTAGTCTTCAAGATTCAATCTTTATAATCAAATATTCAAGCTTTCTTCTAGATTGTTGCAACTACTTTGATGATTGGGTAATCCTTCAAAATTTATAATAATAATCTTTTCTCTTATTTATCTAGTACTTAGTTTTATTGTTCTTATTCATATTTTCCTCATAATTTTTTATGCTTTACTAGTTTTATTGATTTCTTTTTTACTTAGAATCATGCTAGGTTGTGTTAGTATTGAATATATGTTTAGCTTATTTGTCATGGCTATTTTCCTTTCTCTAGCTTAGATTTTTAGCTAGGGAAGGGGGTGAAAATCATGTCTATTTGAGTCCCTATTAAGTATTGATTGAATTTTATCTTGAAGTTGATGATTTGTGCTTAAATATGCTTGGAGTTATTGTGTGCACCTATAATTCCAATGTTTTAGTCCTAGATTAGATGCACGATAATGATCTAGTTTAGGGTTGATTGATTTCATCAACTTGCTTCGAGTAGTTGCCTGAGAATGAATTGCTTTGAGTAGAGTTTGAACTCCTTGGTATATTTCCTTATTGATTTTCATTAGTACCTTGTTCGTCATGATTGGAACCCCCTCTCCCTAGTGCTTTTTGCCAATTTTACCTCTATAATCTTGTTCTTCATCTTCATTTTAAAGTGTCTAGTTTAGTCTTCTTAATGTTGGTTTAATTTAGTCTCTTTTGATAGATAGTTTGGTCATAGAACTCTTCAAAAACCAAGCCATAAAACCCCTTTTTATTACTTGTAATTTATCCTAGATTTCATATTGATTGTGCAATACCCCCGTTTCCTTGGGATTCGACCCTAACTTGACACTATCTAATTTAAAATTGATAGAGCTAGGTTAGGAGATAAAAATTGTAAATTTGATCTAGGTAGTAGTAACGACCTATTATCCATCGATCAACGACACCAGGTCATGCTCAATCCCAAGAAGTGTGTTTTTGCTGTTGATTTTGGGAAGTTCTTCAGATTTTTTATAGATCAAGGGGGGATAGAGGCCAACCCGGAAAAAATACAGGCGGTCATAGACATGCAGTCGCCCCGCACTATAAAAGAAGTTCAAAAATTAACAGGTTGTCTGGCGGCATTGGGGAGGTTCCTCAGTCGGTCAGGTGACAAGTGCCTCTATTTCTTCCAAGCTATTAAAAAGAAGACAATGTTTGAATGGGGGGAGGACTCAGAGGCGGCCTTTCAAAAGTTGAAACAACACTTGCACTCTTTGCCAAGGCTGGTCAGTCCTTGGCCAATGGAAGTGTTGTACATGTACCTAGCCGTCTCCGACCATGCGCTTAGTGTTGTTCTCCTTGCTGAAAGAGGCGGCACCCAGCTCCCGGTCTACTTCATCAGTCATGTTCTACGGAATGTAGAGCTGAGGTTTCCCATGGTTGAAAAGTCTGGACTTTCCCTCTTTATGGCAGTCAAGAAGTTAAAACCTTACTTCCTGGCGCATCCGGTAGTGGTTTACACATACCGACCAATCAAGCGGCCAATGACAGCCATGGAATCATCCGGCCGAATGATCAAATGGGCGATAGAAATTCAAATCCTTGAAATTTCTTTTGAGCCAAGGAAAGCTGTGAAGGGGCAGGCGTATACCGACTTCATTGTTGAAATGACTAGGCCGGCTAATACAAAGAACCTTGAACAAGTCGGGAAGGTGTACGTGGACGGGAGCTCCACAATGAATGGCTGTGGTGCAGGCGTCATATGTCAGTCTCCTGAAGGAGACAAGTATGAATATGCACTACGATTCAAGTTCCAGGCCTCAAATAATGAGGCAGAATATGAAGCCCTACTAGCCGGCATCCGAATGCGTAAGTCGGCTGGGGCAAGAAAAGTGGACGCCTATTCTGACTCACAATTGATTGTTAGCCAATACCATGGTGACTATAAAGACACACATACGGCTATGATTAAGTACTTACATGCGGTCAAAGAAGAGGCTGGGACACTTGATGAATTTCATCTAAGTCAGGTGCCTACGTCCGAGAACAATCAGGCGGATGCTCTCTCTAAACTTGCATCATCTGCCTCTTGTGATACACCAAGGTCTGTCTTTTGGGAAGTTATGGAAAAAAGAAGTATTGAAGATCCCATTGGAATACTTGACCGAGGCTCAACCTAGATGGACGGCGTCCGGGCTTACTTAACAAACGTCACCTTGCCGGATATCTACCCAGAGATGGTCGCAATGAAAAAGCGTGCGGCCAATTTTGAAATCCACAATGGAGAGCTTTTCAAGAAAGGCTATCTCCAACCTTTTTTGAAATGTGTTACCCCAGAGAGGGGACGAGAGGTCTTAGAAGATTTGCATTCGGGCTTCTACGCCTCCCACATAGGCGGCAGGACCCCAGCAAAGAGGGCCAGGCAGCAAGGTTACTTCTGGCCACTGATTTGACGGCCATCCATAGCCCAATACCATTCGCCAAATGGGGCATGGACATTCTGGGTTTATATTCGCCTGCTGCAGGAGGATGGAGGTATATTTTCGTTGTTGTCAATTACCTCACCAAATGGGTAAAGGCGGAGGTAGTCAAAGGCATTAAAACAAAAGATGTTATCTCCTTCATCTGGAGAAATGTCATCACTCGGTATTGGGTACCCATGTCTATGGTCTTTGACAATGATCCTCAATTTGAGACGCCTGCTCTCAAGAACTGGTTGGGAGACAAAGGGATCTCTCACTGTTTTGCATCAGTCGGTTGTCCCCAAGCAAACGGTCAGGTTGAAGCCTTTAACAAGTTAATCTTTGATGGCATCAAAAAGAAAATTGAAAGAGCTGGCGGCCTATTGGCTGACGAGCTACCGCATGTTCTCTAGGCCATTAGGACGATTGAAAAAGGGGTGACTGGTGAAACTCCATTTCTCATGGTATATGGGGCAGAAGTTGTTTTGCCTATTGAGCACTATGAGCCGACTCTTCGAGTTATGTTATATGATGAGGAGGCTAATTTCGAGGCCATGCGACTAGCACTGGACAGCCTTCCAGAACGCAGGGGCAATGCTTCCCTACCATGAGATCTACCGTCTAAGAATGACGAGATCCTACAATAAAAGAGTGCACAAGAGGCCCCTGAAAGTGGGGGACTTGGTGTTGCAAAAAATGGAGGCAACCGGTAAGACCAATGAGCAGGGAAAGCTGACTCCTAATTGGGAAGGCCCCTACCGGATCTATGAAGAAGTACGAGGCGGCACCTATCGCCTGGAAACACCATACGGCAGGCAGCTAGCCAAAACTTGGAACGTTGACAACTTGAAAAAGTACTACTTCTAAGACTTGTAATTTTTTTGTAAATAAAAGCACATCAATAAAAAGTTGCTATTTGTTTTCAATACTTTGTATTTGTACGCATTCCCCCAAAAGGGAGGGACGCCTACCTAATAAGCAGACGGCCTATTTATTATTTTCCTACCACTCCAAAATGAGTAGAAATAAGCTAAGTCTAGCAAACTTAGCAGCTATGTGTTGTTCCACTCAGAAAAAATGAGGCCTATGGCTGGATGATCTAACTCAGGCCCATGGCCTGACAATCAAAATGAGGCCTATGGCCGGATATTCTTAATTTATAAAACAATACATCTGTCCCTAATATGACCGGGCGTCCGGCGACATCCATTTCGATGAATTCGTCGCAGCCCCATTTAGGTGGTACATTGCTCTGTGAACTGATCAAATGAGACGGATAACAAAGACTACCCACTACTCTAAAGACATGCGGTAATCTATAATATCTAAGTCGGATGCCGACTGTTGTTGCTCATGGCAACACAGTCGGAAAAATTTAAGGATATAAGCCAAGTTCCACACTTAGCAGCTAATAGAGTAAAAGCTAAGTCTAAAGCTTAACACTTGTGAGGAAACAACATGCGGCTAACGGCCGTCTACTTCTTCTATTTACTCAAACCAAGGTGACAAAGATTGATTAATCCCAAAGGTTAACTCATAGTCGCTCGACCTGAATAACTTGAAAGGTACGAACGAAGGCGCTTGTCCTATTGATAAACAGACGACATTTCGCCACTATTCCTATTTAGGTTAGCAAAACAATTATAGCTACCGCTTGTAACCCAACAAGCGGTTGCTACTTTGGTTAAACATCCCGTTTGACGCATGTTTTGGTACAGGTACCAAACAAACGGACAATTTACAATCAATAAAATAAACTAAGTACAAAACTTAGTAGCTAAGCATGGTTCGTCTAAAAGAACTATATTGAGGCCGAGAGCTGGATCATGCTGAGCGTATGACCGTCTGTCCAATGGTCGTCTATCCGCCTGGTTTGGGGCAATCACCATAGTGATTGATTGACTTTGAAATTAGCCATACTCTTTAAAGTATCAAAATTTTCAAGTCAATCCATCAGCCTTTGAAAACCAGACGCACAGCCGCCCAGGGGAAAAAGAGTCATTATGCTAAAACAATAGGCATATCGAAAACAATACTTAAAGCATTCATACAAAAAGGCAAGCTATACTTAGCTAAATTTATGAAATGCAAAAATTCAAAGCAAAGTGCAAATTGGAAAATCCGACAAAACTATCGGATGATTCATATAAACAGTCGGCCAGAAGACCGAAAAAAAGTTAAAACTGTCAATAAACCCCGATCCCTTGGCCGGGTAATGATACAAAACAAGCGGCATGCAGGCCGAAGAAATTTGATATAAAAAACAGGAAAAGCTTAAGGAGTAGGAGGGGGTTGTTCAGTATCAACAACCGCATCCTTTTGGTCCCCAGCCGGCTGCTGTTCTTTTTCATTATCCTCCCCTTCATCTTGTTCTTCCTGGTCTGACCCCCCAAATGCGGAATCAGACGACTTGCTCTCCTCCTCTTTCCCCGCATTCATGTTTTTGTCATTATACGCCTGGGTGCAGGCGACAAACCTACTCTTTCATCCTTCATAGTTGGCGTCTGGGAAAAGAGTCGCCCAGGTCATCTCCATGATGATGTTGCATTTGTCCATCATGTCCTTGAACAAGGCCTGTTTCTCCTCGTTGGCCCTAGAAGTGTATTTTTTGGCAAGCTGAGTTTCCTGGTTAGCCACCCGCTGCTTCAATTTGTCCACTTGTGTTCGGAGGTCGTCTGCTTCCTTCTCCGCCTCTTGAAGAGGCTCGAGCTTGGCCTTGAGGTCCTTGACCTGCTATTCCAGCTCAGAGACCCGCTTCTTTGCAGCGTCCAAGTCAGCCTTGACCTGCAGATTGGCGGTCGCCTGTGAATATAGTATGTCAGTCGTCAATATTTCATTTTGGGCAATCTGAAACATGGCCTTATCATGAGAAGAGGAGAAGGGAACATTCGCAGCCTTTACCTCCTTGGTCTTCTCGTTAATGGGCATGCAAAGACCGTGCACTCGTAGCATAGACTACACTCGGCCAAAAAACAGACGTCGGTTACAGGAGACGGCTTTTAGCATGGATTTGGCAAGCTGTACAAGATCCGGCCTTTGAGAGGCATCTGCACATTCAACATTTTTTAAGTACTTGGTGTAAATTCGGCCAATAGACCGACTGCTTTCAGAGGTGCTAGACGACTGCTGATTGAATTTGACCCTCAAAGGGTAAGGGAAAGGAAAGCAGTCTTTGATACCTTCAGCAGCCACCTCCTTCTCCTTCCTCTTCTCTTTCTCAGGCCGACTGCCCTCAGGGACGACTGGAGATTTTGGAGGTGGGTTCTTCCCTGGCCTTGGGGCCACATGCTTCTTGGATCTTCTAGGAGTGCTGACATCACCAGCCGTCTGCTTTTGAATCTTCGGATTCGGCTGGGAGTGAGAGGGTTTTTTTGAGTCACTCTGCATTCAAAATCACAGAATGAGCAAGCGACAACAAATATTTTTTGACTTAAACAAATGAAAGAGAATTTCACCTTAGGTGCCTGTGAAGCAGGCGACTCTCCAGTAGGTCGCTTGCCCAGGATGGCCGAGCGGTATTGAGCAACAGCTTTCTTTGATGCCGAGAGATTCTCCATAGCTTTATCTGCAAAAGATGAATCAAACACAAAATCAACCAAGTTTTACAAAACACTTGAGCATGCGGTCAACTACCTCTCGGCATCTCTCCACTAAGGCCAAAGCCGGCCAGATATGTCCCATCGTATAGCCAGTTATACCTTGGAATATAATTTTGTGGAAAGAACTCCCTCGCCCCAGTCTCGGGGTTCGCTTGGATATCCACTTTGAAGAGGCCTTTGTCAAGGATCTCTTCTCTAGCTCTACGAGGAACAGGCGGCAACTTAGATCCGCCTGTTAGGAAAGGTGGGTTCCTGTTCCACCTGTTAAACTTTTTATTCCCGACTTTGTCAGGGCTGGAGACAATGTAGAAAGTGTTCCTCCAATCTTTCCACTTGTTCTCCTTCCCCAAAGTCATCATATAGCCCTTGTGGCTAGACAACTGGTACCAGTTGGTCCTGCTTGTTTTTGGGGTCCGACTGAGGTAGTGCATGTGGGCGAATGCTTCAAAGCTGGGGTCTACTTCGTGCATTTCGCAGCCGGAAATATAGCCTAAGATGTTGAACCAAGAGTTTGGGGCCAGTTGCCAGACACGCAACTGGAATCCGTCTAGGATTCGCTCCACAGCCGGATGTAGAGGAAATCTTAGACCAGCCTTAATAGCCGCCTCATAGAAGCCAAAACACTCGTCCCTGTAGCTGGACCCCTCTGGCCAGACTACGGTTTCCTCGGCATCCGGCGTACATAAGATAAAACCATGCCCCATGACATGGTCAACTCTGAAGCTCCCTATTTTTTCCGCCTGCCTACGGGAACATGATGATAGGCGACATATTGCTCTCGGGGTGAAGCAGACGGCTCCGCCCAATCTTCTCCCAATTCTACTAAGAGGGATTCTCTCGTTGTCTCTAGCCGAGAGTGCCTCTCTTCAGAGTCATTAGAGAATTTGCTGGAGGTACTTGGCTCAGAGTTACTGCCTGAGCTCTCGGACCTAGCGTCCGCCTAATGGGCTAGATCAAAAAAGCCCGGCATGTCATTTTTAACCCCTGATTCTTCCAAAATGGAATCATTGGGAGTGCTTGGGGCGCCAGGCAGCAAGTCAGATATCTCACTAACAGGTGCATCGAAGGAGCCGTTTGAGTTGGTCACCCTTGCAGTTCTTTTAGTTCTGGCCATGGTGTCCTGCACAAACACATAGACAGTCGGACTTGGAGCAGTTCACAAAGGGAGGTCCTGCAAGGGGCAGTCGGCAAACCTAGTTCTAGATTCAGCCGTCCTCGGTGACCGGCTGATAACTAACCTAGGTCATGTCGTATGCTTTTGGGAAACCATTTTTTAAAAGAAAAACAAACAAAGAGAAAGTGAAAGAGAATACAGGCGGTTACCTTTGAGTTTAAAAGATTAAAGGTGCTTGAAAAAATATGGCGGTTGCAAGAGCAAGCGGTCAGCTAGCAAGCAGCAGTCGTTCTCTAGGAAGACGTCAAAGGCAAAAGTCCAAACTTTGAGAGTTTCAAAATTCTAGAATGTCCAAACAAATGATTTGGACATCCCCTATTTATAGGGGGGTGAATTTCAAGGGACTATTAAAAAAAACGGTAAAAACCGTTGGCCAATCAGAGTGTGACATCTGTAACAGGCGCCACGTGGCTAATGATTAGGGGATTTTTCCAACCACGTGGACCAATTAAATTCTACCATGTGTCATCCACGTGGACCAATCTGAGTCTTCCATGTGTCAACTAGGAAGGTGGCCTTTAACGGCCCAATTTCCTAGTTAGGCTCAATCATTCTTAGGTTACTGAAACTTATTACTAGAGCACGCATTGAGAGACCCTATAAGAGAGAGGTGTTCCCTCTAAGGAACATCATTCAGAAATAATAAACACACGTGTACATTAATTGCTGACCATTAACTCCAGCTTTAATTGCACTTCTTAAGAGCTAAGGCCCAGATTTCGAGGCTATCTCAAATAGCCGGATGATCACTTCTCTCCTAAGAGGAGCCTAATCCCCTTTACTTTCCGCTCTTTTTACATCCGAACACGTTCTAACTTGATGGTCGCCTGTGAATATAGTATGTCAGTCGTCAATATTTCATTTGATGTTTTATTGTTATTGTGATTGCAATTTTGGAGTGACTTTTGTTTAATTGATTAAATGGTTGTTTTGTAGTGATAGGTTTGCATCTGGACATTCATTGACAATTCGTGAAATAGTGGAGGTTAATTATGCTAAACTCAATGGCGCTACTGCTTTTGAAGCTTCTGGTAGTCTTTGTTTTTTATATTAAACGTTTGATTAATTTTGGAATTCTTGGAGGAATTTTATTTATTTAGGTATTTTATGTGATATGTAATTTAAGTGTTCAATTACTGATTTAGAACTCAATTTTATGAGCCCAATTCGATTATATCATTTACTTTTATGCTTATAATATTTACTTTTGTGCTTATATTATTTACTTTTTGAGTTGATAATGATTAAATTTTGCATTTTGTTGTGTGGTGTTGATGTTTATGGCTGCCCCCTAGAGAGTTGTTGTTTGGTAGTAGCAACAAGGGCACTGTAGATTTTTCTTGTGGCCTTGGGTGTTATGTGAATGGTATGGGTCTTTGTAGTCAGGGAGCGGGGTTGTGGTGCAGGCTGGTTGTTGTTGAGTGTTGTGGCTCTTGGTGGTCAAAGCGCAGTTGAGTTGTTGTGCGTTAAGCTGTTTTTGTTGGTAATTGGTTGTATTTTTGTGTGTTTGTGTGTGTGTGTGTTTTGCTTGGCATTTTAGTCGAGGTGTGTGAATTCTGTGGCTGTTTGGGCAAGTTGTGTTGGGTGTGCTATGTATAGTGTACTAGTGTGTAGTGTGAGCACATGAATGGCCTTGATTATACAGGCTTGCTCAGAAGAAGAAGCGCAAACTCATCTTCTGTGGGCATTCTCTTGGTCGAGTTGTGAGTGTACTTGGAAATGTTGCTTCATCTTGTTTGTTTTCCTTGTGGAGTGCAAATCATTGCAATTATCAATTATATTGTCTTGCTTTGATTATAGGTTGCAGCACTGGCCACACTAGCCATTTTAAGAGCTATTGTTGTGTCTTCTCAAGTGAAAGACAATAAAAAGTTGGAAGCTGTGGCAGGCTGTGTGAGTTGCTGCCATAGTACCCTTCTCATTACCTTGTTTGTTTTGTGGTTTAGGAAGAGAGGGTAGAGAAACAACTAGAGGGAATTTAAAGTATTACACTTACATAACGTTATGTACCTACAAGGCCAGGCTGTGTAGCCATGATGTTTATATGATTACAACTAATAATGATCCCACTGACAAGGGAGGAATATTCATAGGAATTGGACTAGTTCATGGGAACTTTGTATGTGTTATAGTTAATGATCCCACTGTCAAGGGAGAAACTTATTTTCCCATCTCATATTCACAATCAAGAAGCTGAGGGCACAATATTTTGGTGCTCAATTCAACCTACAATGCTTGTATCTTGTAGATATTGGTGTTGGTTGGATACTTTAAAGTTTTTTAGTTTATTTTTTTTTTTTTTTTTTTTTTTTTTTTTTACATTTGAGATTTTTTATGTACTTTTAAGCTATTTTTCTTTACTTCGAATTTTTAATTCCTACTGGTTCAATTGGTAGAGCATTGTGCAAATGCACAAAAAATGTGGGTTCGAATCCCACGTAGGTTTATATATTATATAAATTTATTTTTTATTGTCCCTACTTTTGATTTTTTTTTTATTTACCTTTAGAATATTTCGATTTACTTTTTAGTCTTTTGTATCTACTTTTGAGATATATTAGAGAATGACTTTAAAGTACGATGTAAAAGGTCATGTGTAACAAGTTATTCTTACTCTTTCTTACTATGAAATACTATGTAATGGTATTTTGGAAGAGCCGATACATACTGTTGCTATATAGTGATTTTCAACTTTGATATTTGTAAGCTAATTTGATTTACTTTATAGGTAATTTGATTTACTTTAGTGTGTTTTTATATATTAGAGTTAATTTGATTATTTACATTAATGTTAATTTGATTTACTTTTTAGTTATTTTGATTTACTTTTGAGGTATTCTGTATAACTTTACAAGTTTATTTATATTTATTTTAAGAGATAACCTATGTAGAAATTGAACCTACATCTCTATGCATCCGCATAGTGCTCTACCTTTTAAGCTAATAGGTTTAAGCACAACTTGTGGTGATAGGATCCATTAAAAAAAATTTACATTAATCACATGTAATATTTTTTTTTTATTTACGTTAGAAGTATTATGATTTACTTTTAAGGTATTTTGGTTTACTTATGAGTTTTTTCTGTTACTTCATTCTTGCTACTGTCCTCATGTTCAGAACTAAGAAAATTTACAAACTCAAGTGTAGAAATATTAGGACATTAGTCACACAAGTTATCCTAAGTTAGTGAGCATTGCAAAAGTCATTAAGGTAACTAAAGGACAAATATACCAATAACCAATATTTTGCATCACCCAAAACAAAGTGCACCAAAGTGAAGAATCAGTGGACAATCATATTGCAAAGTCGTCAAACCCAAATCATGCAATTCGAGCACATGTAGGCAACATAAGGTAACTTTATTAACCCCCATTATAGGTTGAAATTATCACATAAATTCATGTTTATTCAAGTAGCAAGCCTCAAATTGTTTCATTTAATTAATTATAATGAATGATAAGTTAGGCAACCCTCTTAAATGGATATCAGCTTGAACATTCTCTCTTAGCAGCAAAAGTCTAGCAGGTAAAGGAAGGACATTAATGTTTCTTGGATTAGCTTTATTAGTTTTTTTTCCTTCTAACATATAATCCTTGAATTTAATTAGTACCGAAATTTTAATTAGGAAACATTAGTGATACTATCAAACAACTCTAACCCACTTGACAAGAGAAGGAACTTGACGATTACATTCTGCTATCAAACTAATGAAATCAAATCAAAATAAATTCACCAATGGTATAAAAACCTGCAGCAACTTTTAACATGAAACAATACTTTAATATGTAATTGGTTTACTTTTACTTGGTTTATAACTACTTTTGACAACCATCAACAAACAACATGTATGTAAATTTCTCATAGGACTTCCATCAAACAGTTGATATGCAAAGTAACAAAAAATCACAGAAAAAGAAAAAACAACACAACTAGCTATAGAAAAATTCAGAAAACATTACTTGATTTCATGTAAAATTCAATTTCAAACACCTTCAATTATAACAACAAGATCAATCACTATATTCATTCATAATCTCGATCAGAAGTTATAAATAAAAGTTTGAATTTCACTTTCAAGAACCCTAACAAAAAAATTATCGATGAAATATAGATCGACATGTAAAATTGTAATTCGTTGATTTGAAAAAGAGAAAAAAAAAATGTTACCTTAGAAGCTGCTTCAATGGAGTTTAAAAAGCTCGAAAGTTGCTTCAATGGAGTAGAGAAAGCTGGACATCTGCTTGAATGGAGAAATTGGAGTACTAGCTTCAATGGAGGAGATTGATTGATTAGAGGAGAGAGAATGTATTGTAGAGTGTGAGAAAATCGCGTGATAAGAAAATCTAAAAAGTAAAATGATTTGATCCGCCCATTCTTTTTTAATTAGACGGTTGTGATTAGTTCCTAGTTCCTATTATTCAGCTAGTTCTCATTATAACCTGACCCTCTATATATATATAGAAATTGGGGTGGGTTCAGGTGAGAACCCTTCCTTAGGTGAGAACCATCTTAAAATGAGAACCAATCTTACACCATCCATTTATTTAGATCTGACAGTTGAGCAGTTACCAAAACGAGGAAAAAAAAACATTGCATTAATACACAACTCCTCCATAACTGCAAAAAAACTTCTCATAACTGCTACAGTTTTTCCTATAAAAGTTCCTAGAAATCATCATTTTACATTTTGCAATCCTTTCACAAAATTACACCATTAGAAGTGACGACGAAGAGTAGATTTCAAGAAAATTCAAAAAACTTCAAGCAAATCAATGGACGAGAAGAAAATTGCAAGCATTCGACGTAAATAGGATTTCAAAAAATTCCAGTAAGTACTTTTCGTGGTAATTGAAGTAAGGATTTTATCATTTGATATGAAGAAAATAAATAAAAGTTACAATTTATGTTGTTTTAAACAGAGAAAGAATGAGAAGAGAATTGGATGGTGTGGAAAGTGAAGATGTTCCGGAAAACCGTACCACCACAACCGTAGCCGTCGCCGCAACGGATGCACCATAGTAAGCAAAAAAAGCTTCAACAACTAAGTATAGTTCCCATTTATGATTTTATTGTTCCATATATATGTTCAAGGTTCACAATTATTTCTAGGGTTGTTCCTCATTATTTTTCTGTGTATCATGTTGAGAACCCCACAATATTGATATTGCTGCTCCAGAAAGTTTTCAAATTGTTACTCGTATTTAAGCGATTGTTCCAACAAATTGAACTGTTGTATCTCAAACTTGTAAATGTGTTGTAAACAAAAAAACAGTGCCCAAAAAAGTGAAAAAAATGCAGCAGAATCATCTCCAAAAACGACAAAGAAAGATGTTGCATCCAAGTACAGTTTCAGAATTTAATTGTGTTTCCTAATATTTTATCTGTTGTTCCATTACCTACATAAATTGTTTCATAAAATGTGCTTATTGTTCCACTTTTGGTGTATTAAAATATTCAATGTTAATCAGAACGTATTGGCTATTGTTCCGGTTTATGTATTCAACTGTTCCATAAAATATATGTGTTATTCCAATTAATACTCCTATTGTTTCACAATAAATATTTGTTGTTCCAAGTAATATGCTTGTTATTCTATTATGTATTTTTAATCGTTCCAGTTTATACATACTATTGTTTCATTAAATATGCTTATTGTACCAGTACTATTTCATGAATTGTACAGACATATTTTCAATTATTTAAAAAAATGTGTAATGTTCCATATTTATATTTTGTTGTTTCATAAAACATGTCTACTGCTGTGCTGTATATTTAATTGATTGCACCACTTATTTAAGAAATTTTTCCATAAAAAGAACTTTTGTATCTCAAACATTTAAATGAATTTTAAAGAAAACCCATGCCCAAAGAAGTGACAAAAACTGCAACAAAATCAGTGACAAAAACGACAACGAAAGATGCTTCATCCAAGTAAAGTTTCACAGTTATCTGTATTTACTTATATATTATATGTTGTTCCATTATCTACATTAATTGTTTCATAAAATATGCTCGTTGTTCCAGTGTTTTTGTAAAAAAACTATGCATGTTGTAACAATATATATTAGCTATTGTTCTGGTTTATGTATTCAATTGTTCAAAGTGTGTTGTTTCAATTAGTATACCTATTGTTCCGTATTTGTAATCTATTGTTTCATAAAACATGTCTAGTGCTCCATTCACAATATTAGGACCACTGAAAAACAATTAGTCCCAGCCCAATCCCAACAGAAAAAAAAGAAAAGAACCATCTACTGATGTCCAGCTTGTTAAGCCAAAAAGGGTCAGGGTTGAGGAAGAAGACGAAGAAGAGCATGTCATTTTTAGACAACGAATTCCACGTGCACAATTCATGAAGAACGTGATAATAGGACTGCCTGAACAACACTAACAAGCCATAAGGAACATTGGCTTTGGTGGATTCCTGCAGTTGGAGTTGGATTCAAACAAATCCAATTTTTGTTTTGAGCTTGTTAGTAGTTTTAACCTAGGCAGATCCTCAATTGAACATCCCAATGGAGAAGAAATTGTAATCCTCCTAGAGGATGTCCATGTAGTATACGGACTACCACTAGGGGGATTAAAAATAAAAGAAAACAAATGGGTTGAGGAGGATGAAGAATCGTAGGTTTTCTTGCAAAAATGGAGGGTCAATTTGGGTTGATTAATGGTAGTCCCACCAATGCAGCGTTAATGCACATAATCGAGACCCAAAAGGACGAAGATGTTATCGATGAATTCATTTGGAATTTCGTTGTAGCTATAATTAATTGTTGTGACAGGTCAACAACAAACAAACAACTCAATTTCAAGTTCTTGTATTGCTGTGCGGAAGTTTCAAAAATTAAGTCATTTGATTGGTGTGTATACACATATGAAAACCTGATCGATCACCTCCGTTGCGGAATGGAAAGATGGAGCTTCTTATTTCACAGGACCTCTGCCATTTTTTCTAGTAACATTCTGCTGTTTCATAAAATATTTCTATTGTTCCATTTAATAATATTAATGTTTCAAAAAATAAAACTATTGTTACACCAATTACAATATGCCTAATGTTGATTCACTAATCAATTATCTAATGCTCTAGTATATATATTATATTGTTTCATATTATATAGCTATTGTTCCAATCTTTAAGTCTACTGTTCCAGAAACTGTATGTAATGTTCCAACAACAAAACATACTTGTTCCATAAAATTGCAATATGCCTAATGTTGATTTAGTAATATTCTGCTGTTTCATAAAAATGTTATACTGTTCCATTTAATTATTTTACTATTTCAAAAAATATACTTTATGTTACACCAATTACAATATGCCTAATGTTGAATTCAGTAATCAAATATTTGATGCTGTAGTATATATATTTTGCTGTTTCATATTATACATCTGTTGTTCCAATTTTTAAGTCTATTGTTCCAAATTCTGTTTGCAATGTTCCAATTATAAAACATACCTATTCCATAAAAATACAATATGCATAATGTTGATTTAATAATATTCTGCGGTTGCTAGAAAAGTTCTGTTGTTCCAATTAATTATTTTACTGTTTCAAAAAATACACCTAATGTTACACTAATTACAGGTTTCGTACTTTGACAGATTGAAACGAGGATCAACTCAACCTCCAAGGACAATACCCCTCTTGTCCGTTTGGAACAAGGAGATGATTCAACAACGGATGAAGGTGGAATTGAAGAGAGGTTTCGGGTAGGGTATAGTCCTTGACAGGTTGCGAATCAACAAAGAAAAGCCTGTTGCAAAAGATGAGCAAGAACCCTCGTCATCCTCTGCACCTGAAGATATAATGGTAGAAACAAAAAAAAAAAAAAAATTATTCTGTTGTTCCATGACTTACATTCAATTATTACAAAAAATATGGCTGATGTTACATTGCTGATTTAGATCATACAATATGCTTGTTGTTGTCTGATGTTCCAGCATCTATTGTTCATGCTAATAAGCATACTATTTCATGAAAAGTATGTGATGTTACAATTAATAACCCTTTTCATTTATGTTGTTCCAATCTTTACAGTCAATTGTTTCATAACATATAGCTATTGTTTCATTAAAGTTGTTTATTGTATCTACCAATGTTTACTGTTCCATGAAAACTTTATGCTGTTTCAAATATTATACCTGTTGTTTCATTTTTTTATCTATTGTTCCAATACCTATATTCAATACATCTCATTTATATAGTTCATATGTTATATGCTTTTTTTAATAGATGAATTCAACAACATGACTAAGGCACTTGCTTCCCATGTCAATGAGATGTATGCTTTAGTTGACAAAGCTTACAAGATGTTAGAATAGGTTGAGATTCCGGATGAGATGAAAAGTCTCATAAAAAACATTTGGGGTAAGTACTCTTCAGTATAACCCACAATGAATCAAGAAGGAATCAGGATCCCTGGGATTCTCTCCCAAGACCAGAATTTGTTTAATGAACAAGCATTTTTGTCAAAGTTGAATGATGTGATGAGTAGAGCTTGGGCTACATTCCAGCCCAAAAATAAAGGGAAAGAACAAGAAGTACCCCTCCCCCCCCCCCCCCCGGAACATGCTGCTCAAGAACCTTCCCAAGAACCAGTTTTAGAGATTGTTCCAATTACTGAATTCAGCCCAAATTTCAACCTTTTCATAGGATCACAGGCATTGCCTCCTACTCCCCCAACTTCCCCAACACCCGAAAAACCAGCAACAGAACAACAGTTGGAACAGCTCATTGAATCAATTGTTCATAAAATAACAACATCCCATTTCAGTGTGCCTGGAGGTGGAAAACAAAGAGAAAAAAGGATCACTTAAAACCTTCCACCAAATATGCGTTCACCGTTCATGGTTCAAAATGAAAAAGTATCTAGAAAGCTTGACGCACAGCAGAGAGCGGTTGCTGAATATGCATTTTCTATTGGTCCCAAAACGTAAGCAACATAATAAATGTTCTGTTAATTCAATTATTCCATATACTATTTCTATTGTTCCAATTTAAATAACTTGTTGTTCCACAATTTCAGTGAGGAGATGTACAATGACACGCTCAATTTTATCACTAGGGATGAAATTTCATGCCTACATGAAAACAACTACGTAATCAACAACATATGTGACTCTTGGGCACATATTCTGAACATGGCCAACAAAAGAAGAAAACCTAGAGCCATTAACAGATTTTTCTGCACTTCTAAATGTTAGGTAATTATGTGTAATTTTTAAAAGTTGTTTCATAAAAAATGTCAGTTGTTCCATTAATACACTTACTGTTCCATAAAATCTAACTGATGTTTCAATTATTATGCCTATTGTTTCTTTATATGATGTATTGTTTCACAAAATATGCCCATAGATACGCTATATTGTTTCATAAAAAATGCCCAATGTTCCTAATAATTGTGCTATTGTTTCTACAGTAAAATAAATTTAAATTTGTTTTTTTTTCCCTGGCCAAATGCAGATTATGATGTTGGCTAACAAATACTTCACCTCAAAAGAAAAGTTTGTGGAGAGATATAAGGCATTTAAGACCAGAATAGAAAAGGAGATGATACACTCCAAGATCACTACATTTGACAAAGTTGACTTGGTTAGTATCTAAATTCTATTGTTCCATTATATCCATTTATTGTTTCTTAAAATAGGCCTAATGTTTCATATAATATGTCTATTGTTTCATGGCAGGTTTTCTTTCCAGTAGTCACATTTGAACACTACTACCTATTCTGTTTTAATTTCATAAAAAACTAAAAGTGATTGACAACAGAAACTGGAAGAGGTGTTAATATGGATGCCAAATACAGAAACTTCCGAACTACAATGGTAAATTTATTTGACTACTGTTCCAAATATTATTCGTATTGTTCCAGTTTGTCTATTGATTGTTCCTTAACAGATTTTGTATTGTTCCTAATTATTTTTAAACTCTATTTTTTGTTATGAAGATCAAGGCATTTAGAAAAGTAATGACAGAGAATAAAATTGGGAATGGTCGAGCAGTATCGAGATTCAAACCAGTACTAAAGGAACTGAGATGGTAAAACAATGAAAAAATGACTGCGGCGTATACACTCTAAAACATAAGGAAAGTTATACGGGACAAACTGATTTACATTGAGATATAGGTTTCGACCCAAAAGATGTAAGTTATTATGCCTATTGTTCCATAAAATATGCTAATTGTGTCAATTTTTATACTTGTTGTTCCATGGTATATTATCTGTTGTTCCAGTATTTATTTTCTATTGGTAAAATATTTTTCAGTCGGAAGTAATGAAAAAGATGAGGATAGAATATTGTGGCAAAATCTTAACAAGCCCAACAAACACCTTATAGGATGAAGTGATAGCAAAATCAAAGGCCTGGGCATTAGAGCAGCTACGCCATGTACCGCAATAATCAATGACAATTTTAGATTAGTTTATGTTTGGATGTTTTGAATGGATGTTATTTATGGATGTTTTATATAGATAGTTTAAATTTTAATGGGTTTGTATTGTTGGAACGATATGTTACTAATATGGAACATTATGTATGTATTATTGGAACAATAGTAGTACTAATATGCAGTATTAATTAAGCATGTTAGATGCTCTATTCAAAAGATATACTATCACACTAAGTATAATATGCAAGAACAGTAGGCATATAAAATGAAACAACAAAATAGTATTTACCTTTGTAATTGATTATATATAATATTAGGTCCAGTTGCCCATATCAGATCCGGCAATGGCAGTAAACCACAAAATGTAGTCCGACGTATAACACTAAACGTAGTCCGTGGTATACCGCCATTACCGGAAATAATGTGGGAACAATAAGAAAATAAAAGAAAGAAAGTTGGTAGAAGAATTAAATTGGTTGTGTTCAAATCAAGTTCAAGATACTTTATATAAAGGCCACAAAAGTATGAAATGACATAAAAGCATGATTGACACAGCATTACACGTTCCCACATGAAACTAACAAGTGTTGGGTTGCTTTTTTGACTTTTTCCATTAATCTCTTCCCAAAGCTCTTGTATCACGCGTGATTTCAAAAAAAAAAAAAAAGTAGACTTGTCAAATCATTACACGTTCCCACATGAAATCAAATTGTAGATTTTCTAAAACGTGTACGTCTCCAAAGATTATTATTTAACTTTTTTTAAAATGAAAATAAATGACTGTTTATACTTAGTGAAATTACTGAATATTTGAACTATTGTTCCAGATGAGTAATATAATGTTCCATATAGTGAAACAGTTGTTCCATATGTCAACACTAATGTTCCATATATGTGAATCATTTTTTCGACAGCGTACAACCATTGTTCCATGTGTATCTAATATTAAAACGGATGTTTCATATGTCAAAAACTGATGTTCCATATAATTAAATTATTGTTCGATGTGTTTGAACCATTGTTTCCGTAGTTTTTGAATTATTGTTCCACATATTTGAATTACTGTTCTAGTTATTAAACTGGATGTTCTCTGCATCTTAATATTTTCACTAATTAGTTATTGTTGCACTGTTAGTAACTTACTGAAATCATTAGAACAAACAAAGAGGTGAGTAACAATAGATTAATAAAAAGGAACAATAATTATACTAACACGGAACAATAGAACAAACTAGTACTTCACACGCACAATTCCGAATATCATGATATGCAAGATTCCCACAGCTACTACATTTCCTCTTCTTCTTCTTATTACATTGTTGAACTTCTTTCTCTTTAGCTCCCTTTAATCGTTTAGACCCACTGATTCCACTGCCATCATGAACACCTGCGCCTTTATTCTTCGACACTCTAGGAGGCGGAACAGTATTTCATCAAGCATACTACATCCAATTAACATTTCAATGTCATGTTATTTGGTCTTGCATTCTCACTTTCAATTTCAATAACACTCTTTATGCCTTGAATTTTATTTTAAGATCTTGAATATTCTTAATAAAATCTTGCTCATGACCTTTTACCCAACTCACACAAGAATGTATCTCAGACCACATTTCATTCAATACCACCCTCCTATCATCCATATTTTTACAACTTTTCTCTAACATTGGTTTCTGAGTAGCAGTTATTATCCACCGATCTAAGATATATTGCTTTGGAAAGATTTTTAAATTCTTTGCTTTCCACATCCATATCATATGTCTAAATGGGATTCCTATCCTATAGAACTTTTTACATGAGCATGTAGTTTCATAATTAACAAACTCAAATAAAACCTTAAATTTTCTTCTCCTATTAGCCTCAATAACTACTGCTATATTCACTTCATTTTCCTTCCTCAATTCATCCACACCACAGGAATAAAAATCACTATAAACTTCATCTTGAAAATCATAAAAAGCAGAAACGGTGTATACCTCTAAACCATGCCTCTCAATCAGCATTTATGTCTTACATCGAGGGTACTTCTCCTATGAATCATTGTCATTTTGTGCCTGACTGTGTCTTTGTGCATCCAACACAGTTTCATACCTCATGAAAAACTCCACAAGAGACACATGAGGATTAACAAATGACGAAAAAAATTTATTCTCACACTCAGACCTTGATGTAGTTCCCATAATTCCTCCCATAAAAATGTCTCTAAAATACACAGCAATCCATATAGATCTCATTTCAAACATCAAATTAAGCCAATTATGGTCTTCTAAATTGAACTCAACAAGAACATCTTTCCACTTCTCTTCAAATTCAGTTGGCTCAATATCTAAATTTCAAACACACTTTCTAAGTTTCTTCAAAAATTTAGTCTCCTGAGTGATACTCCTTCCTACTTTATCAGGTAGCTTTTTCATAATATGCCACATACAAAATCTACAGACCAATATCATTACAACAAAATAAGTATGGGACATTAGAACAAAATTCATCAACAATGTCCTATAAAAATGGGACTTTAACATAATAATTAAGAACAGATAAATAAAAAATAAACAATAATTTGGAACAGCTAATTAAAAACATGGAACATTAGAACAACATTTCGGAACACTGTCTTATAAAACGGGAACATTAATATAATAATTCGGAATAAATAAATAAAAAATAACCAATAATTTAGAGCAGATCATTAACAATGTGGACAAGTAAAACGATAATGCAAAACAATATAATTAAAAAATGGAACAATTACATAATAATTCGGAACATATGATAAACAAAATGGAACATTTTAAAAAAATTAGTTCAGAATAGCTAATTAAAAATATGGAACATTAAAACAAGAATTTGGGACAATACAATAAAAAACTAGAACATTAAAATGACAATAGAATATCAGATGTCTGTGCTCACATTGCTCAAAACAAAATTAACAGCAATTTTCATCGCTGGATATTAATCCATAATTAAACAATTAGGTTCTCTATGGCCTATTGCTTTAAGAAATGTTCTAAATAGCCATTGAAATGAAACTACATCTTCCTTTGCTATAAACCCAGCAGCAAAAGTAACACATTTCTTGTGGTTATCGACTCCTGTGAATAGCCTAAAGACCATACTGTAACTGAAATTAATACAAAAACTCATATAACCAATATTAATATATTTTAAACATAATGTTCTTCATTCTTCCTCTGTTGTTCCACATAACTGTTATAATGTTCCAAATATATGATCTAATGTTCCATTTCTGTACAACATGAATTCATATATGAAAATAATAGTCGACTTATACATATATAAAAGTACCATTATAATACACATACAAATATCTGTTACTTTAGTAAGTAGTATCAAAGGATACCATAACCAAAACAACATAATTCTTCCTATATATAGGATCTGCCCTTAAAGCTCTACAAAGACAGTCATCTTCATCCATTTCATAATAAAAAAAATATGCCGACGACATCAATGTTTTCCTCTTAAAATTTTCAACAAACATCTAGGCGTCTAATCCATCAATATAAGCCTTCAAATCTCTATGAAAGCTCTTGAAATCAGACTTACTAGCACCTATATTCTCATATCCCCCAACATATTCTTTCATCATTCTGAATGCTTTCACAAGGCCAATATTAACCTGTGTACAATAAAAACAATAATAAAATTATTATAAATGTGTATAAAAAGGTAGGTGAAAACCCTACCTTATATGGAAACCATGCTATATATGAGAACAAATCTAGGGCTTAATTAGATCTGACGGTGCACATTTAATAAAAAAAAAAGGAAATTGAAAACAAATCTATATTATGGATGTGTACATTTAATTGAAAAGGAAGAAAAAAAAATGGTGCACGTTTAATTACATCTGACAGTGCACGTTATTCTAAATGTGTAGTTCGAAATTCAAAAAATTTAATACAACTGCTTGTAATTATTACTTTATTGTTCCATATATTTTAACTATAGCTCCGCTTTATTAACCTATTGTTCCACTCAGTATGAACACATTTTTATAGTAACTACTAATCCACTGACTTGAACTACTGTTCCATTTATAAGTTAGCAAGTTCCATTTTGTTGAACGATTGTTCCATATATTTGAAGTATAATAATTACAATAATTTTTCCTACACACTATATTGTTTCATTTTCAAAAACTATGTTCCACACAATTATACCTACATGAGTCGTCGTACATAATACCGTATCTACTGATCCATATTCAAACACTATTGTTTCATAACATTGTGCCTAATGTTCCATATAATTAAATTAATGTTCTATAGTATGAGAAATATAAATAAAATTAATAAAACCATAATTAAATACCTTTGAATTATCAATAATCATTTTCTTATGCAACAATGTCAGCTTTCTTTTCGACTTCTAAAAATGAGCATTGTTATGAGAATACATAGGATTAGTATGCCCTTCTTCAAATTTAGAAACAATATAACCTCCATCTTCATATCTCTTTAATATCATTTTGGCCCTACAACCAACTCAACTATCCAATCTTCTAATAATACGAGTATTACCTTGAACAACATTGTTTTCTTCTTCATTACTATCCCCTTTATCTTGTACACCATTGTCTTCTTCATCTTTAACATCATTGACTTCTTTATCTTGAATAACATTGTCTTCTTCTTCACTAATATATCATTTATCTTGAACAACGTTCTTCCATTTTTCCCTTGTACCCATCTTTATTACACATAATATTTGAAAAGAAATCACACCATTTTTATTTTATTTTTTCGTAGATTTTCTAGTAATAAAACAAACAACAGCTGCATATGACTCGTAAAAACGTAACCCATCATCCACATTTGAAAATCTCATACTTATGCATGGTCTTATTTCACTATCACAACATGGAATCCAAAGCTTTGTTCCGCCAAGAGTACAAACATGGACAACATTCACTGTATCGCATTCAACTGAAACAACGCAATTTGCTTCTACATCCATGCTTCATGGTTGATGAAAATTTCAACAAAGAAAAAAAAAATCAGACCAAAACGTCATAACAAATGAAGAATGTTGAGGAACAATTTTCTAATTACAATTCAAAAAATGGGCGGCTTAAATCTCTTGGTTTTCCAGTGCATATTACCGTGTTTCAATGCAGAAAATAAAAAATAAAAACCATGTTCTAAGAAAACAATGATGACTGATTGCATGTTTCAATACAAAAAAAAAAAAAAAAAAAGAAGCCCACATGTACAAGTCAGCAATCCGAAATTCAATCTCAACCATCCATAATATGAAAACGGATGGTGTAAGATGGGTTCTCATCTTTAGAATGGTTCTCACCTACGCTATATCTAGTAATCATAAACATAATGGTCTTGTTTGTTTTAGACTAGTAGTAGGTCATAATCCCCTAAAACTTACTTATATATTCCTTTTTTTAAAGGAGGAGACGATAGATCGACACTTTCGAAGAATAAATATGGAGCACCTGTTAAACAAGCTAAGGCACCTGTAGCATTGCAAGTTCACATCGCTAAAGGTCTCGACTTAATTAAGTAGAGTGACAAACTTTTGCATAACACTCACGACAATGCTTTACTTACTTTATCATGCTTTTTATGTTGAATATGTTGGAATTTAACTCAATAATCGATCAAGGTTTGACATTTAAGCTAAAGGAAGAATCACTTGTGTTGAGCAAGGAATAATTAATGGGCGAACTTCAACTAGCCATATCTCTCAAACTACTTTGATTTTTTATATAATTCAAGCACTACTACAAAAATAGGTTAATAAACCTGTTTAATATGGCATCTCAAGGGTCTGTTTGATAAGGCGGGTCTGCTTTAAAAAACAAACAGATTCGTTATGAGAGATAAGGGGTCTCTTACGTGTGTTGTACGATAGATATATCGAACAAAATGAAGCTAAGGTAACAGTGAAAAACCATTGCCTAATATTAAAAAAGTGTTGTCTTGTACCTAAGGCAACACATATGAGGCGTAGTTTATGCCCCCATTGTCTATTCATAAGGCAACAATTTTTAGTTCAAAGGCAATAATTTTAAAAGTCAAGGTAAAATAATACCTAAGGCAACAGTTTAACAAAGACAACAAATAAAAACTATTGTCATCTTAAAAGACAATTCAAAATTGTCACCTTATGTTATAATATGCAACAACCTTTTCACTTGTTGTATTTGGTAGCAATAATACATAAGTGTTGCCAAATATTTTAAAGACAACACTTTAAAAGTTGTCATATAAAATTGAATAACTAGAATGAATTGGCTATTTTTTCCGATTGTAATACATTGCTATTTAATATTGAAAGAGTGAAATATGTAGTATTCTTGTGAATTTATTAAAGAAGAAAAATGTTGATCATTAAAACATGTAATAAGCATTTGACTCGAGATCCCTAACTTATATAATTAATTAGTAAAAAAAAAAACAAAGCAGTATCAACATGTTTTCACCACCAAATCCATCTCAATAACCTATTGTTTTATAGTATATTATACGTTATAAAATTAGTTAAGCTAATAAATATAAGAAAAATTATATCCAAACAAGAAATAACAATAGAATTGTTAAAGAAAATTCAAATTGAACAATGACGTCACATTCTTCTTCTTCTTCTTACACGCTGCCTTCTTCATCTTAATCTAGTTCATTCTCCATACTATTCACTCCCTACAAATTTTTTTTTTAAAAATTTAGGAATTAAAATACTTTGTATTTCGAATGTCCTAATGTAAATACATAACCTACATGATGAAAATAACAAAAAAGAAAGGTATAAATAAAATAATAGATACAAGGCTAGGATGATTTTTTTTTTTTTTTTTTTGTACAAAATAACAAAACTTAATATGAGAATTCTATACAATAGCATTAGCTCTAAAAATTACGTATGATGGCACGACAAAACATATATTCCATAAAGTAGCACCCTACTCTTTATTAATACGAGTAATACACATAGAAACCTTATTAAGTTAATCTTATGCCTTACCCATAATTAATAAACGCCTAATTACTGGAAAATGATAAGTATATTAAACACAATTCAAGTAGAAACCAGTTTTCAACAGTAGCATTGTTCGGAATTATCTACTTATTCAGCAAATTTTATTTATTTATTTATAATACAACTCAATTAGATTTTCCCTTAGCAAAATATTTGCAAATGCAAGAATGGAAATTTAACTAGCTTGAATTATAACCAACAGAAATTTAATAACAACAATTTCATACTACTATTACCATAAAGTTACAAGGCTAGCTAAATAAGGCATATATTAATGTTGATAAAACTGAAGCATTCTTTAAATTAATGTGTAACACTAAAAAAGCTCTGCAAACAAACATATAAGGTACCAGACCTAGCAATAAATAGTAATCTTAGGGTATTCGAAATTCAATGAATTTTTTGTGAAAGGAAGATGACTTCTAATGTGTCTTTAGCTATCGTGGAGAATTTCCCAACTTAGTTATATCTCTCAAATGCACCAAAAAAAAATAGAAAAAAATAATAAAGACCTTAGTCACTATCTACCTCTACCTTGCGTAATATAAAAAAACAAAAGGTTTATACCTTGGATGTAGAAGCCGAAGAATGAAGGAGGAACTTTTTTGTCGTATTACCATCCTTCTCACATTGATTATCAAGAAATAAAGACCAAACATGCTTAGATCAAAGACATTTGAGGATTTTGTTGTTGAAGTTGAGAAATGAGGGAGTTAGAAATGAGGGCCTTTTGTCCTCATAATCTTTTTGTAGAGTTTCAACCTCTTGAGCATGCTTCTCTTCAACTTCATTCATCAAAGCCTCCTGTTGTAATTGAGTTGATGAAACACCCCTTCCATAAAAATTAATGGAGACTTTTTCTTGTTATTAGAACCAATAAAAGTTGAAATTACACTATCAACATCCTTCTCTGAATCCTGAAGTTCATCCTAGATTGTTAAAAAGAGAAAGAAAAAAATTAGTATTGACAAAAATAAATGCAAAAAAATTAACTACATGAAGTGGGAATGAATCTTACAATCAGTTTGTCCCTTAAGTCACCAGGCTTTCGCTTTGTTAGCTTTTCCTTGCGTGATGCTATGAACATTTGAGCTAAAGTAGGATTTTGTGTTCTTTTATTATACAAGAGTGATGAGTGTCAATCATTTTAACAATGAAATAAAACCAATAATAAGAGTGATGAGAAAAGAAAACAAACAAACTCACCCACTTATATTGAACCCTAGCCAAACTCTTTGGGCCTGAAGTATGCATAATATTCTTTTCCTTTCCAACTAACTGATTTGCTTTATTTGCATACATTGTTCCTGACAGATTAAGATGGTGAACTAAATAAATAATTTTTTTCTTAAGATAAGAAATAACATTCATTATAAAGAGAGGGGAATATAAGAGACTTGTATAGATGTAAATACCTCATATTTGTCATCATTCTAAATCTTTAACAAATCCTTGAACATTGTTTTTGGCACTCGTTTTGGTCGTGTCATCATCCTTTTTTTTTTATTATTATTGTCATATTTATGAAAGTGTACTATTTTCAAATAACATTTGTATCGTCTCCAAGCAGCGCCAATGGTTTGCAAAACCCATTTTTTGGCCTCAATAGGGACAATATAATGTCTCTACACAATTCAAAAAAAGTAAGTTATACCAAAGTTCAACAACATATAAAGGAAAACAAGTGTTGCACACACCTACATCTCACCTTTGTACCACTAAACAGACTAGCTCTATGATAGTAACATATTAAAAATTAAAAAGTTTCTTGTCTCTACTTCATCAATATTATAATATAGTATGACCAATAACACCTCTACCCCTAAACTCACACACTAGCCTAATTTAGCTCATTTCGAGCTATTTAAGTTCTTTACAAAATAAGCTATTTAAGTTAAGTCATAACTCCTAAACTGCACTAATTACAAAAAAGGACTCCAACCTCAACTATCATACTAAGTACATTCTGGTAAATCGTAGGGTAAAAGCACTTCTACATATTTTCCAAAAACAATAAAATTAAAAGGAACTAAATAAAAGGGATCAAATTAGCATTGCAAAACAACTCACTGCCACTTAATCTTAATCACAAATCAAGAACATAAGAAAACAGCTCACTGAAACCTATTCTACCACTTAGAACACTGAATTATAAACAATAGTTATTGCATCCATGCAGTTGCACAATTCTAACATTAATTAATTAGTACATTCAATGATATTTAGTCACAATACAATGCAGTAGTAGCTAGCAGACGCAATAAGCAGCCAAACAGATGCATCATGCAACATCACCCAACCGCAATAGGCCTGCAGCTGCCCCTGCTAACCGTAGTAGATCAGTAGCAATAATGACAGTTGGGGGGTTTATTTATTTATTTATTTATTACAATAAGATATACCAATAAAGAAAGTTAAACGTGACACTCTAACACATTATACAGTGAACTAAAATTAAAGCTCTAGAATTCGACTAAGCTTTAGAGAAAGTATGAGTAATTCACCAAGAGATGGTAGGAAAGACAAAATAACACAACGTAAGCAATTATAAAACATTTCTATCATATTTGTTTAAAAAGCTCACCAAGACATATTCCTAGAGTACTTCCTTCTTCTCGTTCCTTAGTATGGGCCAATTCTTGACAGTCAATGGTATGATATTTTCTTTTCGGGCTATTGGTCCTAAGAAACTAGTGAACTCATTACATGTTTTTTCATCTGGACCAATAGGTTGTCCATGCTCATTCAAGGTAATTTCCAAGCGTTCTTCTTCGTTGTGTCCATGAACGTTGTAGCACATAGTGGGTCCTCTTCTAGGCTTATCCTTTTCACCTAACATGAGCAAAGAAATTCAAAAGTAAAAAAAATAAATAATAATGATTGATCGTGCATACAGGTAAACATTTTAAAATACAAAAACAAAAACAAAAGAGAGCTTGCCATTTTCTTTATCATTCTCATTTCCATTTAAGTGTTCGACTTCTCATCCTAATGTTTCATCAGGTTCTCTTCTGGTTAAATATTGTTGTTGTGATGTATGATTAGGGGTAGATAAGCCACCACGTGAAGAAGCCAAATCAACTGTCTTCCGGCATTTCTTAAAAGTTAAAGCTGTTGTTACTGCTTTTCGAGTCAGAGCCTTCATTTTGCGAATCTACAAATGTGAACAAACAAGGAAAAGAAAGATATACAACACTCTAATATATATATATATATATATATATATATATATATATATATATATATATGTATGTATATATATATATATATATATATGTATATATATATATATATATACATACATACATATACATATATATATATATACATATATACATATATATATATATACATATATATATATATATATATATATACACACAACACACACACACACACACACACACATATATATATGTAAACATTATACAAAAAACAATAATGTCTTACAAAAAACTAAAGTTTCACACTTCATATCTCTTGTTAATTTCTCTTTCGTTGCAATAACAAATGGCAAGCAACGGGATACAGTGTAAATGTGTTATGCAAGATTGTATGCTGTAGCAGCTTGACAATTGACCCTAAGACTAGAAAGGATATGACTAAATAACCTCATGTTCAGGAATATAGATAAATACTGTTCAGCATTATGTCAGGAGTCAGTTATGCCTTTAAGTCTAATTTGGAATGTAAGTTGTAACTGGACACCCAATATCCTGAAACATACCATTAGTGAAATTAAACCTCGATGTTTATCTATGCAAAACATGTAATGGAGTAGGTACCTTATTGCAGCCAAAGTTACTGGACACAGCTATAGGTATCCGTTATATTTACAAGTACATTTCCAGGCCAAAATTTTAACACAAGTGCACCAGTGCTTGTACCTATTAGCTCTTATGCTCTAATTTGAAGGGAGAATCAATACTTAACTTTGATTGTAGGTCCTTATAAAATAGTTAGAATTCGTTATCCTTCTTTTCAAATTTTTAGTAGAGCACTTAATATTGTCAATTACAGTAACTTTGGATGCAATAAGGTACCTACTCCATTACATGTTTTGCATAGATAAACATGGAGGTTTAATTTCACTGATGTTATGCTTCAGGATATTGGGTGTCCAGTTACAGCTTAAATTACATTCCAAATTTCACTGACCAGTGCATGTACCATCACTGCCATGTCACATCGTGTGGGGGGGTAGCAACTCAGCATTAGGGTAGTACAATTAGTGTTTCAACAACCGCAAAGCAATAGGCAACAATAACATTATAAAGCTGTAGCAGTACACCAAGACATCAATAAAGAGAGCTAGAGGTCAAGGCAGCTGGGGTATAGCAGCATCCTATGTACTGTTAACATAGTCATAGGGAAAGAATTGGAAATAAGGTTCTTACTACTTTCTAAATTTGTAGAGAACTGACAAATTTGCTACCAATACATGTTCAGAGTTTATAGCAAAGCAAAACATTCAAACATCAATCATTATGTCTAGTTGCATACTTGCATGAGATAATAGTGTTCCATTCTTAATTTATACCCACATATATGAAAGGAATGGTGTCCTTCCAACAAGTGTATTATTCTGATAGAGGGTTTAAGATTATTACAGAGCTAATTCTTCAGTAAGGTCAAGTGATCGGAATACCTAGGTGGAGGCCGCTTCCGATCAGTAATATTAAGGTACAATTAATATTACAGCTTAATCTTAACTAAACCCTTCGGGTCGAACCCAATCGAACAACCGATCCGAGACGATGAATCAATCCGAAGGATTCGATAAGTCGTCGGAGTTTTACGAACACAGACGTCCGATATCAAGCCTAGGGCGTCGAAACCGAGCGTCGCAAAATCACAAGCAACAAGTTCGAGCGTAGCCGTAGCTTCATTATGGCCAAACCATGTGGACGCTAGGAAAGCTCGAGCTAGCATGCTCAATGCGTTTCTAGGCGCAAGCCTAGACGCACCATCGCATTGCTAGGCACACCTTGCGTGCTAGACGCACATAGCAGCACCATCGCAGTGCTAGGCACTAGCGTGTGTGCGTGCGTGTGTGCGTGCCTTCGCACAACACAACACCATCGCAGTGCTAGGCACTAGCGTGTGTGCGTGCGTGTGTGCCTTTGCACAACACAACACCATCGCATTGCTAGGCGCTTGCGTGTATGCGTGTGTGTATACCTAGGCCTATCGCCACGCACCAGCCATCAAGTATATGTGATGTGCGCATATGCGAGTGCCAGGGCCAGCAGCTTGCGAGGCATAGCCCAGCGCCCAGCACCCAGCAGCATGCGTGGCTCGCTAACAGCACGTATGTGCTTGCTGGTGCGTGCAGTGCATGCTAGCTGTGCTGGTTGGCGTGTGCTGGCATGCTAGCTGGCTGCCAGCCGAGCAGTCCTTGTGAGTGGCGGTTTAGGAGAGGTGGGGACCAAGGCCTCAAGGCTTCCCTTGGGGAGCTAGGCAATGGTCCCCCCATGGGATATGGTCCTCACCTAACCCATTCTCTTCTATTGACACTTGTTGCTTTGTGATTGCATTTACTTTATAATTTATTTTGGAATTAAATAAATTAGTGCAATTGCACATGATCCCACATTGATCATGAAATGGGATTCAAGTCCCCATTCTCTATAAATACCCCTTGGTTGGGATTTTCATAATACACAACTTGAGTAGAACTCAAAAGGTATCTCCAATAGTCGAGAAAGCCTTAAGTTCGTAAAACTCCCTTTTTATTTGATCGGGTCCCGACTAACCTTCGGGACTTGGATCGCTCGGGTCGGGGTTCGTGGGTACGAGTCGTCGGAGACCTTGCGATTGTGGGGTTCAAGTAAGAGCTCTTTTGGTGAGCGAAGCACGCGTCTAGGGTATAATTATTTCTCCCTTTTCTCTTAATTATGTATTAATTAAGTTTTGCATGCTTTAATTGCTTTAGTTATCGGGGCGGGTCTTGGTGGGTTTCCTTCCGCGTAAAGTGGGTCTCTGCGAAACCCTACAATATATGTAGCAGCACAACACATTTTTGATGCATACAAAATTTACATGTGTAAAGATAAGAGACATGCTTATTGATAAATGTATATCATAGAAACAACTACCTTCCATTGAATAGAATTGGACTTTACTTTACTGTTAGACTATAGAACGGGAAACTCTTCGTCGGTGGAATCAAGCTCATGCTCCATATCTTAGTTAGGCCTATAAAGCTCATCGTCTCTCGAAACCTTATTACTTTTATCCTTACTTTGATTGCCTCTATTATTTTGAACTCGCGCCATCAGTGACTTAGCTTGTTCCTTCAAACCTAATTCTTCCATTCTTGTCAATTTTTTTTAATGGTTTCCATTCTCAGCCTCTCATATTCAGACATTCTTGGTTCATGAGTTTGATGCTCATCACCTAAACCTCTTATTGCTCCAAGCTCAGTGAATTTTTTCTTTGTCATACTTGGAGCTAATTAATTTGAAAATAAATCCAATTATACAAAAGAAAACAAATCATATATATATATAAGCACTCATAAAGTAGCCTTGTACAAATAAAGAGTAATCAAAATATAACTTGGTTAGTGTTTGCATTATCAATAAACCACTGATTTACTAGATGATTGTGTTGTAGTGACGCTCTAGGTAGGTATAGGGGATGAGTTATCGTAACATATAATGGAAGTAATTCTTGTCTAAAGTATCAAAGCCAACAATGCTATAATTATGTGACATTATTAAGAGTTGGATTTTGCACAAGGAAATGAAAAAAGCGATAAATAACAAGCTTTGGAACTAACCTAGAGCTCAGAATTAAAGAGGGATACCCCTGATTTTGTTTCTCAAATGGATGGGGCTTGGAAGAAATCAGACGAAAAAAGAGGAATATAGACTCGTGGGAGGCAGCACTGGGATGGAACACTTAAGAGAAGGGAGCTAGTGTTTCACATGGGAGCTAAAATGTGAAGGTCTTGACAAGGTAGCTAGAAATTTCTCGAGTCATGTCAAAGAATATTTCGACGTTCTTCGAACTTAAATATATCAACAGACATATAGATGAATCACACTAACTAATCATCACGAGAACTGCTTCACTGTCCTAAGTATCAAAAGTAAAAAATGAGTACTCAGGTAACTTACCACTCATACTCTTTTAGGTACCGAACTTTAAACTGACCCGTTTTGTTTATAAAACTTAAGTCTGCTGCACAATTAATTATGAATACTTAATTTAAACTTCAAAAATAAAAAGAAAATCCAGAAGTAACTTCAACATTCTCACATTTAATAACAAGTTTCGCTGAACTTTGAGACATTAACGCACCCTATGTCAAAAATGTAATACAAACTTAACATTAATTTTGAAGTTTGGCACTAATTTTTCCCCTCTCAACACATTACATAATTTTGTCATTATGCACAATATAAAAATCAGCATTATTTGTTATCAAAAACTACAGAAAATCACAAGCATAATTAATCCGTAATTGGATACTAGTTAAAGGACTTTCTCTCTTTCATGCTAATTGATTTTGGAATATAAGTGTAATTCAAATAAAATAAGTGTAATTTGATCGAAATTACTCGAATTCGATTGAATTAATTGCGGTAGTGAAAATCGATTAAATTATTTCCCTAAAATTAGAACTTTGAAGCTTCTTTAATCTACATATTCGAATCAAATTATTTCCCTAAAAAAATCATATACATATATAAGCACTCATAAAGAAAGCTTGTACAAATAAAGAGTAATCAAAACACTTGTACATGACTGCATAAATTTAACTTCATCACTGCACGAATTTAAACAATCAAAACATTGTATAAACTGATTGAAACCTAAATCCAAAATCTTTCCAAAACGAAAAAACCACCACAATTAATTGTATCATCAACTAATTGCAATTATATATAACTCCTTAACAAATGCATAATCACCGCAAGCAACAACAAGAAGTTAGATAACTTTTAGTAATTCAATCAATCATAAAGCTAACCCAGAAACATAACAAAAAAAAAATCGACAGAATTAAGACAACCCAGAAGATATTTACATCTAATAATCAGATCCAACATCAAATCAACTATTTAATTACAAAATAGATACTTTATACTCTTAATTAACTCTCACCTGAGTAGAAAGAAAGGAGGTGAGCAACCGATTGATGGATATGATGATTTTAAGGTGATGAGATTGTTGTATAATGAGATCAACAACTAAAAAGTGGAGTAACTGCTGATTCATAATGAAAAAATTTTGGAGCCAAAAATAATTCCCCATTTCGCGGGTTTGGAGAAGAAACCGGGGTTTAGGAGTTGACGAATTGACAAGTTGTTGAGTTTGATGGGTTTTGGATTATAGGACCAACTCTGGTTCTTCACTTCTTTTTTTTTTTTTTTTTAAAAAAAAAATTATTTTTAAAGTTTGGTTGAAAGATGGTTCTTCACTTCATTGTAGCTTACTTGGGAATATACTAGGGGATCTTACTTGGGTGGGATTAAAAAATATCTTAATCTTATGAAACAAAGTTGTAATGTGATATAACAAATAAATTAAAATGGCTAAAAGTTAGTTGCAACTTACTAGTTTGTGGATGGTAATCTATTATTGGGATAAAAAAAATTAAAATAAAAACCAAACTATTTTTCTTTTAGGAAAAAATATAAATAAAATAAAAATTGGATGTACAATAAATATTGTATATTCATATTAATATTTCCCTAAAGTGATTATTAGTTAGTCTGTTATGAACAAATATTACCCCCCAATATAAATAAAATGTTGTCTATGTTTTAATGATAAACTTACATAAACAGATAAAAATTAAAGGTTTGTAAGTAAAAGTAACTATAATATCCTTATAAAACTTATTTTCAATGGCAATTTACATTTAAATCTTATCAGCTTCAAAGTTGCCCAAGAAATTAAAAGTTATCCAAAATTGGCAAAAAAGTTACCTTACTGAACTATTTCAATTTTCTCTAAAGCATATTTAATTTTATCTAAGCTTACGGGAGCTTAATTTTTTTGTAAAATAAGGGGAATAAAATTGAACACAATAAAGTCTAGTTTGTAATAATTTTTGACGAAGTTTTATACAAATGTAATATTGAATCGAAATCAAAAAAACTGTAAATCAAGGAGACCAAAAATCAACTGATATGAAATAGACCCACCCAAACCCGTGTTGAACCTAATACTCCAATTTCAGCATTAACCAATACGAATTTAATGGCTTTGCTCAAACCTGACATGGACTCGATAGTTATTGGCCCGACTAAAAACTAATCTGACCCAAACTGGGTGGTTTAAAAGGGTAACCTTGACCATTATGACAATCTATTTTGAATTATACAAATGTGAAAGTCAAGTTATTATATAGAATAAAAATAATCATATATTGAGTCACATTGTTTTATTATGTTAGTAAGTCTTATGCCGATTTCACCAAATTTAATCTCAATTGATTCCGGTTTGACAATCATGAACTTAACCCGACGCAACATCGACCTATGCAGATATCTGATGTAATCCAAACTTTTTTGAGTCGATTTGATGTTAGCCCAACTTGTTTTCGAACAAATCAAGTTGAATTAACATGACTCATCTAATCCAAACGGATCAGGTGGATTAATATGGTAACTTTGACTCATTATGATATAATCACTAAATGATCAACCTGTAATTAATTGATACGATATAACCAGTCGATACTAATCATGTTCTTATATAATCGACACAACTAGTGAAACTTGACACATATGCATTACTTTGACTTTAGATAAATATGATTTTATATTGGTAAAAAATATTAACAAGTTGAGATTACAAAACTTTATTATTACGGAGTAATACCTATTTAAGAATATATTTTAGGATAAAATTTTATTTTTATACGTTACTAAAAAACGATGGTCAAAATTAGCACACATATAGTGAAAAAAGTCAAACATGTTATCTTTACCCAATTGATGAATGACTCGTTATGACTCGATCCGTCAAGGGTAAGCTCGTAATTGACTCGTTAGGACTCGATCCATCTAGGGTAAGCCCGTAATTGATACAGTATTTCAAGTTGACAACTCTTCCTATAATTAATAGTCAATTACTCATTCATTATTACACACTTATTCGTCTAACCATCACTAATCATACTTTATTTAAGAAAATACACTCCATAGCTAACATATAGAGTATAATTTTTTTGACATAACATAGATTATAATTGATAATAACATATTTTTAAGCTCATGATTATCAATAAATCTAATCATGATTTAATAATGTATGTTCCCCTCACAAAATACTTCATATTATATTATTATTAGGAATAATACACTTTAATAATCCCAACTTTGCCCAATTTACTCTAAATAATCCCAACTTTTGATTATTCTGCAATAATCCCAACTTTAGGGTGCATTTTCTTTCTTCGGTCTGGATTACCGGTTACTTGAAGAAAGGGTTAAAAAAATTTTAAACCATTTATTTGATACGCGTTGCATGCTAATTGGTTCACCAAAATATAAATAAATTAATTAAAATAAAATAAAATAACAGAATCCACCCCCCCCCACGTTTCTCAACACAACCAAACCCCAACCCCAACCCAAAAGATCCGGCCACCCAATCACTGACGTCGGTCAGCGGGCCGCCCCCACTACCTCACCCCTCTCTCCCCCACGCCGGTAAACAACCGCAGCCCCTCGATCTCCCATTCAGCCATTCCCCAAACGCACATCCAACTCCCAGCACTCCCACCTCGCAACCACAATTCGCGCAACAAACAGCATAGATTGTTTGGTATCATCTTGCGTGGAGTAGATTAAAGATAGCAGCTTGTAGATTGAGGAAGAAACAAAGACAAGTAAGTTTTGCAACTCGACTCAACTAGCTATTTTAATTTCAATGTTAGGCTAAGTCTTAGTAGGTTTGCAAAGTTAGAGAATTTTTTTTTTCATCAAATTAGATTAGTATGTTTATGGTTTAATTGGTTTGATAATCTAAATTAATAAAGAAGAAAAACAATCTTATAGTGGGATAACATAGGTAGATGATCCTTAAATGTTGACAACCTCTAGGTAATGGTTGTATATAATATTGCGTACTTGCTTTATAATGTGATGTACGGATAATATAATTTCTTCATTCTATTATTCGTTAGGTGCTTGTTGCAATTCTCTTTGGATGTATCATATGTATAATAGAATCTGATGTTTAATGACTATAATATGATATATATATATATATATATATATATATATATATATATATATATATATATATATATATATATATATATATATATATATATGGGATTGCTAGGTGCTTGTTACCATCAGTAATCTGATATATACTTTTTCCTTTTTCATCAGTAACATGCAACCCTTACTTTATCCCCAATATTGTATGAATTGTTGTTGTTATAAAAATTGAATATGCATTTTTATTGCAGCAAGTTTGTCTTCTTATTTTGTTTTAGCCAGTTCAAGAATTCATGTCAATATTTGTCTCTTAGTTTATTACCTTTGTTTTTGATCCTCCATATAACTTCTTATGTTATAGAGTATTATAATGGCAAACATCAACAAAGATTAGATTGATGCACCCCACAGTGCCGAAGAATATATCAAAGGAGTTGAGAATTTTCTAGATTTTGCATTTCTTAATTTAACCATGGACACAGAGGAAGATGATGAACCGGAAATTTTATTTCCATGAATGAAGTGTGATAACAGATTCTGGTTCCCAAGGGAGGAGGTTTTCAATCACCTAATTGCTAACAGATTTAATAAGAGGTATAAAGTTTGGAACTTTCATGGCGAAGGATTGACAACAGGGTCTTCTTCAAGGGGAGATGGGCATCAGTGTGATAATTGAAACACATTAGACAATATGGATGAGATGATTAATGATATTTTCAGAGATGTTATAGGAGGTTCAAGCTCCGAAGCAAAAGAACTTCGAAAGGGTCCTGATGAGAGTGCTAAAAAGTTTTATAAATTATTAGAGGATGCACGAGAGGAATTATATCTAGGCTGTAAGGACTTTTCTATGCTTTCATACACAATGCAACTCTATCTACTTAAATGCCTTAACGGGTGGAGCGATTCTTCTTTCGATGGGTTGATGAAGCTTTAATGTGCTGCCTTTCCATTTGCAAAGCTTCCCACTTCTTTTCATCATGCTAAAAAAATGGTGAAGAACCTTGGACTTATTTACAAACGGATTGATGTGTGTCCTAATGATTGTATGTTGTATTGGAAAGAACGTGCAAATGACAAGTCTTGCCATGTTTGTAAAGCTTCTAGGTGGAAGTTAAATGAGAAGCAAAAAGAGGAAGGTGCATTGCCTGACGAAGGAGTTCCTGCAAAAGTTATGCGTTACTTTCCTCTTAAACCTCGTCTACAAAAGCTGTTCATGTGCTCTAAGACGGCTGAATTCATGACATGGCATGAAACTAATCGCAAGAAAGATGACAAATTAAGGCATCCTGCTGATGGACAAGCTTGGAAAGATTTCGATGTTGCACATCCTCAATTTGCAAGTGATTTTCAAAATGTGAGGCTGGGTCTTACTGCTGATGGTTTCAACCCATTCAGAACTATGAGTGTGTCATATAGTATTTGGCATATTGTTTTATCCATTTATAATTTGCCTCCTTAGTTATATAATAAGCCCGAGTACAACATCATGTCTTTGATTATACCTGGTCCTTCTTCTACAGGTTACGACATTGATGTTTACTTGCAACCATTAATCGAGGAATTGAAGGAGTTATGGGAAGTTGGAGTTGAGACATATGATGCTGTGAAAGATGAAACATTTTCTTTAAAGGCAGCCTTGCTATGGACAATCAATGACTTCCCTACTTATGCAATGTTGTCTGGATGGAGCACCAAAGGAGAATTTTCCTGCCCGAATTGCAATCATAAGACTTGGTCCAAATACCTGAAGTGTAGCAAGAAAATGTGTTACATGGGACATCGTAACTCTATGAAAGAAAATCATCCATGGTGTTGTAATAAGAGAGCTTTTGATGGTAATGTAGAGACAAGGCCTCCTCCTCCTGCTAGATTCTCAGGTTCTGAGGTATTAAAAGATTTAGAAGGGTTTGAAAATAAGTGTGGGAAAACTCAAAAGAAGGGCAAAAAGAAATTTCCTTGGAAGAAGAAATCAATTTTCTTTGAGCTTCCAAACTAATACCTTGCATCATAATCTTGATGTTATGCACATTGAGAAAAGTATTTGTGACAGTGTGCTCGGTACTTTGCTTAATATCCCAGGAAAGACTAAGGACCATGTGGCAGCCCGCTTTGATTTACAAGATATGGGTATAAGAAATGAACTCCATCCAAAGACAACAATTAATAGAGGGAAGAGTTATACTCCAAAGCCTGTTTTTCTTTATCTTCTAGTGAAAAAAACTTGTTCTACAGTGTGATAAAAGGTGCTAAGTTTCCTGATGATTGTGCATCAAACATCTCCAGATGTGTCCAATCCAACGAGAGGAAAGTTGCTGGTTACAAGAGCTATGATGCCCACTTTATGCTTCATTATTTGCTCCAAGTTGCTATAAAGAATACCGTGCCTAAGCAAGTAGCATCGACTTTGATTAGGCTAGGATCCTTTTTTAGGGGTCTATGTTGGAAAGTTCTAAAGCCTAAAGATCTTGACGATCTTGAATATGAAATCATAGAGATACTTTGCCAACTTGTGAAGATATTCCCCCCAGTTTCTTTGACATAATGGTCCACCTTCCACTCCGTCTTGTAGGGGAGGTCAGGCTTGGGGGCCCTGCTCAAAGTCGTTGGATGTATCCGAAAGAGCGGTGTTTAAGTAAATTGAAGTCATATGTAAAAAATAGAAGTCGACCCAAAGGTTCCATTGTAGAGGCCTACTTGGCAGAAGAATGCCTTATTTTTTGTTCTCGGTATCTTCACGATGAATTTAGTTCAAAGTTGAATCGAGCACCTAGAAATGATGATGATGGTATTGCATCCAATGAAGATGGAAGAGTTTTTCCTAATGTTGGACGTCCTTTAAGTGTAAAAAAGAAAAATAAAGGCAAAAAGGTTTCTTTAGATGAAGACACTTTGATCAAAGCTCATCGCTATGTACTCTTTAATTGTGATGAAATAAGTGATTACATAAGGTCATAAAGTAAATTTAAATTGGTATTATTTTATATTAACTGCATTTAGTTTTTATTATTTATAATTAACTAATACAACTAAGTTGCTTTGTCATATGTATGTAGTGAACATCAAGATTTAGTGAATCGTCAAAGAAGTTAAGGTAGACGGGGAATGGGTGGGAGAGAGCACAAGAACACAGTCATGATATTAGAGTATGGTTCAAGGACCATGTACGGGAAGAAAATGTTTCCAAAGAAATCAAGGCTTTATCCCAAGGTCCTGACTATACTGTGAGAAGTTTTAAAGGGTACCTAATAAATGGTAACAAATTTTATACAACTTCACATGAGTCAAAAAGGAAAACTCAATGTAGTGGAGTTAGTGTAACATCTTCAATGTCGAGTTTTGCAAGTTCCAAGGATCAAAATCTTGTTGTTGGGGACGTCAAATATTATGGAGTAGTGGAGGATATCATTGAGTTAGATTATTTTCGATATTTCAAAGTGGTATTGTTTCGCTGTAACTGATTTCAAGTGGAGCAAGATGAGTTTGGGTTAACATGAGCAAATTTTAAAAGGTTATGCTATACTAATGACCCTTTTGTGATGGTTAATCAAGTAAACTAAGTTTTTTATGTGCAAGATTCCAAAGAAAAGCATTTGCATTATGTTATGGAAACTATCCCCGGAGACTTCTTTGATATGAGTGAAGAATCAAATGGTGATATTGGAGTTTCTTATTGGAATGAATCTGCTAGCGATGGTGTTCGCCCAGGGGCAACTGTTGCTGATGACTATGATGTTAGTTGGTTGAGAGAGGACTTGCCTACCACTAATGTTGACATTCCAGAATACATGTTAGAAATGCAAGCAAAGTCGGAAATTGATGATTCGGATGATAAAATCGAGGACAATACTCTATGGGATTTCATGCAAGTAAGCGAAGATGAAGCTTAGGAAATATGATTGGTCCTTTCTAGTATTATGTTTTTAGTAACTTTGAAGTGATAAAAGCTTAGGGATTTTAGCTTAAACAGTTTTGGTTTTGTTTAACTGCAAAATTATTTGTTTTAATGATCAAAAGTTTCATTTTTTTTTTTTTGGTTTTGTTTTGGGATTATTTGATAAACTCATGAAGCTTAATTTGTTTGTTTCAGATTAGAATCAGTCAATTGCCCAAATCAAATAAATATGAAGTTCTAGTAGTTATATCTCATCTTAGCCTAGGTTGCCTGGCTCAAAGCTTCTTGCTTTCTTGACTGAACTGTACGTTATTGATTTCACCCCTTTTATGTCTCACAGGCTTGCAATCGTTACGGGGTTTCAGAAACTGCTTTTGGTGTTGGTATGACCTCTTAAACTAGCTTCTGTACTTTGCATGTAATGCTAGTAGATCAGCTTATGACTGTTTGGAGGAGATGTTAAGAGTTTTCTATTATCCAGCTACACGCAATAGCATGTAGCCACTAGCCTGGAAAGCTATAGCCATCTGCCAGCTCTGGCAGCAGGCAGTGGCTATTTTAGCTTAGAGCGAGAATTCCTAACTAGTTCCTATTCTCCTATTTTTGCTGCCTGCTGTGTTTGCTTGGGAGTGGTCTGTTTCTGTTATGATGTGCTTGCTGTGAGGTTGATTCTGTTGAGCTGTGCAGGTCCTCGTTTCTTTGTTGGTTTGGCTGGCTATGCTTGTAGCTGCTTTCCTACTCAGCTGTTTGCTGTTGTTATTTTTGTCCTGTTCTGGTGCAGGTCTGGTTTCTCTCGCTTTCCTGTACTGCTAGGAGCTGCTAGTGTGCTGCAGGTCTGGCTTCTCTTGTTCTCTGGTCTGCTGGGAGCTGCTGTTCTCACTGTTGTGGTTCTTTGTTGCTGGATTGCAGGTTGTCTTCAGGAAGGTTTTTGTTTATTTAGAGGTCTTGCTGTTGCTTTTAGCTGTCTAGTTTGTGTTGTTGTTTGGTTGTTCTGTGGTCTGTCCTGGTCCTCGTTGAAAGGAATGGTGTCCTTCCAACAAGTGTATTCTTCCGATAGAGGGTTCAGAATTATTACAGAGTTAATTCTTCAATAAGATCAAGTGATCGGAATGCCTAGGTGGAGGCCGCTTCCGATCAATAATATCGAGGTACAATTGATATTACAGCTTAATCTTAACTGAACCCTTCGGGTCGAACCCAATAGAATCACCGATCGGAGACGACGAATTAATCCAAAAGGATTTAATGAGTCGACAGAGTTTTACGAATACATACGTCGGATATCGAGCCTCGGGCGTCGAGGCCGAGCGTCGCAAAATCACAAGCGACAAGTACGAGCGTAGCCGTAGCACCACAATGGTCTATCCATGTGGATGCTAGGCTAGTTCCATCTAGCATGCACCTAGCATGGCTAGGCGTAAGCCTAAGCACACTAGGTGTGCTAGGCGCACCATCGCAGCCTAGGCGCACCATCGCTGACATATCGCAAGCGCTAGGCGCACCAGGAGCACTTGGCAGCCTATTGCAAGCACCAGGCGCACCATCGCTGGCACTAGGTGCTGGCGTGCGTGCGTGCCTAGCATGGCAGCACCATCGCTAGCACCAAGTACTAGCATGGGTGCTTGCCTAACATTGGCTCAGCATGCGTGCTGGCTTGCGTGCTAGCCTTCGCATGGCAGCACCAAGTAGTGCACCATGCATGTGCGAGGGCCTGGGCGCCAGCACATTACTAGGCCACACACAGCAACCCAGCATCGCTACGCACCCAGCGTGCTAGGGGATGCGTGGGTGTGCGTGAGATGCTAGTGCATGTGCGTGTGCGAGAGGTGCAGCGAGGGAAGTGAGTGCATGTGCGAGGGTGGTGTGTATGGCTGGCAAGGCAAGGGGCCAGCATGTGTGGCTCGCTAGCAGCACGCATGCTGGCTATGCGAGCATGTGCGAGAGAGGCGAGGGCCAGCACCTGCGCCAACATGCACCAACGCCTAGCACTGGCACGCACCAACGCCTAGCACTGGCACGCACCAACGCCAAGCATCGCCCAGCACCAAGAATGCACTGCCTGGCTGGGATGCGAAGGCTGGTGGGTGGGCTGGTGCTGGCTGGCTGGGCTAGCTGGCACTGCTAGCTGGCGTGCTAGCTGGCAGCAGCCCAGCAGCCTATGCTTAAGGCGGTTTTGTGAGGGGTGGGGACCAAGGCTTGGGAAAAGCCTTGGGGAGAAAGGCAATGGTCCCCCCCCCACCTCTTCATGGTCCTCACCTAACCTTCTCTCTCCCCTTGACACTTGTTGCATTGTGATTGAATATTATTATTAATTTATTTTAGAAGTAAATTAATTATCAAATTATTCATTATCCCACATTGGTTGGGGAATGAAGTTCAAGGGTGCATTTCCCTATAAATACCAAAGGCATGGTATTGGGAAATACACAACCTTGAGTGGAATTAAAAAGGCAACTCTTGTAATTAGAGTAAACCTTTGATTCGTAAAACTCATAGTTTTATTTTGTCCGGGTCTTGACTAACCTTCAAGACTTGGGACGCTCGGGTCGGGTCGAGGGTACGATCCGTCGGAGATCTCGTAGTTTCGGGATTTTGAAGTAAGAGCTCTTCGGGAGCGAAGCACGCAACAAAGGTATAATTATTGTTCTTAGTCTTGTTTGATTAAGTTTATTATGCTTGTTAATTTCTTTAATTAAGGGGCGGGTATTGGGGGGTTTCTTTCCGCGTAGTGTCGGGTTGATTAAAATCCATCAAGTTCAAATACTTGTGAGTAAAATTTGATTAATCTTGATATTGGAAGATGTAATCTTGGTATTTTACATAAGTATGAAAGTTGGAAAAATTTTCATTAGATGATTAGTTTATTTTTCCAATCCCCATTTGTCAAATCCATTATTAATTTGCATATTGGATAGATTAATTATGGACATAGCTCATTTTATTTCAAGCATAAAGAAAGACCTAATTTTGTTCAAAATAAATTTTTTTGGATAATTTAGGCTTGTGCACCAATAAAAAAAAAAGTTTATTTAAGTCTTATTTTATTTTATTTTATTTTTTCCTCAAATTAATTCTAAAATGTAATTTAGAATTAAATTTTGTCACACACAAATCGGAATTAAATTTCGAGAAATGGCACGCAAATCAAGGTAAAAACACCCAAGCGCCACCAAGGCTAGCCGGGCTGCCTAGCAGCCCACTGTGGCTGCCTATGGTGCGCACAAGGGTGTGCCATGATGATGCTGTGCGCTGCTGTGTGGCGGGGAGGCTTGGGGCTGAGTGCGTGGAGCAGTGGCAAGGGGCTGGCTTGCGAGGGGATGCTGCTGGGCAGCATGGCAGCAAGCACTAGCCCAGCGCACCACTTGCTGGCAGGCGCCAACTTGCTACCCAGCATGCGTAGCATGCCTGGGAGGCTGCTGGTGCTAGCAGCGTGGCTTGCTGTGCTAGGCGCAGCATGCTAGCACCACGCACCACAGCATAAGGCATAGGCTGCCTAGCAGCCATGGTGCGCACCCACCAAGCTCTTGCGTGGGATTTTTGCTTGATTTTGAGCTATACGATTTTGCGAAAATTTTGTTGTTTTAATAATTTTAAGTAATTATTTTAACGAGGTTAGAACCTCGATTTTCGGTTTTGCAAAATTTGACAAATTTTGGGTTATGCCGACTTAATTAATTAGATTAATTAAGTATGTATGCGGAATTTAGTGGGAGCTTAATTAATTGTGTGAGCATTTTGCGTTTAGAAATAATGGATTAAACAACTTTGACTAGTTTTAATTAGGCGCGTTAATCAGATTAACCACCTAAGTTAGTTACTAGTTTTGTGTGTTTAATTATGTATTTCGTAAAATTGCATGGGCCATTCACAAATAGTGAATGGGTGAATGGAAGATTATTATTCAAAACAGGTCTTTGAAAATGGCAACTAGTGGGGCCTGACTAGGATAGAAAATACGGACTGCGTTCCGTTATGTATTTTTGTAAATCTAAATACGGTCTGCTAACCGTTAAGTATTTTTGTACTATTAGATTAATCTTAGTCGTTCTAGCTAGCTTATTTTATTTTGGCCAAGATGTCTCAAGACGGCGTTTCGATGAAGACGAGCCAAGATGAAGACCCATGGAAATTGAAGATTTCAAGGGGTCATGCTAGTTGCCAAATGCATGATTTTATGCTTTATATATATATATATATATATATATATATTTTGTTATTATATATGATTGCTAGATGCATGTCTAGGATTTCTATATGTTGCAACGATTAGTTAATTTCACTTAAATCAACCAACATAGAAACCCTAGGTCCCTTAATAATATTAAGCTAAAATTTCTCGTTCCAAGAACAACACTTACCGAACTAATGCACGTACGTGATGGACTACGCCAAAGCGAGACATCACTACTTCCCAAGGAACGTAAGGTATACGAGGTATACGAGTTGTCTTGGTTAAGCTCAACGATATTAGTAAGGAGTCCTTAGATGTCGTTGCAAAAGAGATAAAATGTCAAGGATGCATTAGATGCGACATTTTATCAAACCGAGAGTAGCTTGGAGCTATTAGCAATAAGATTTCTTACCTTAAGATATTTAATGATTAAGACAAGCCAAAGCATGCTTAACCATTTCTTGATCTTTGGGATCTCGGAATCATTTTATTCTCGCCCAAAAGGGACAATTTTATAAATGCGTGGATAAAATGCTCAATAAGATTGAAAATATGCATGAACGTTTTAAATTTCAACTTATTGATTTATGAATGGTTTTTTCACTTCAAATTCTTTCAATTGTAGAACCATGTCTGCAAGTAACTCAAACAACAACCAATTCTCTTTGCGCTCAATTCTCGACAAGGAGAAGTTGAGCGGGCCAAACTTTCTTGATTGGCAAAGAAATCTGCGCATTGTATTAATGCAAGAACAAAAGGAATATGTCCTTGATGAGGAAATGCCCAACGCTCCCAATGAGGAGGTCACTCAGGCTGCCCTTAATCGATGGAAAAGTGCCAATCGGGATATCAAATGCATTATGTTGGCCACTATGTCTCCGGACCTTCAAAAGACTTTCTTTGAAAAGGAGACGGCTTTTGAGATCATTTCTGAGCTTCAGAATATGTTTCAAGAGCAGGCCCAAATTGAAAGGTTCGAAACCCACAGGCAGATCCTTGAGAGCAAGCTCAAGAAAGGAGAGTCAGTCAGCCCGCATGTCCTCAAAATGATTGGATTATTTGAGAACATGGAAAGGCTTGATGCTGGGTATTCAATAGAGATGGCAATTGACATCATTCTCCACTCGCTTCACAAAGGCTATGATCAGTTCAAAATGAACTATAATATGCATAGTATGGAGAAAACCCTCACTGAGCTTCATGGTATGTTGAAGCAAGCCGAGCAAACCCTCAAGGATGAGGGCAAGCATGACATGCTCATGGTGAGGAAGGGCAAGCCATTGAAACGTCAGGGCAAAAAGAAGAGCTTTAAAGGGAAAAAGAAGAAGTTCCCGCCTAAGTCAAAATCTTCCAAGGGCAGCAAGGACAAAAAGGCAGCCTCTTCTAAATCTGATTCCGAATGTTTCTACTGCAAGAAGAAGGGACATTGGAAACGGGAATGCCTCAAATTCAAGGAAGATAAGAAGAACGACAATGTTGCTTCTTCATCAGGTATTTTCGTTATAGACTTAAACTTCGCTAGCAAAACATCGTGGGTATTAGATACCGGATGTGGCTCACACCTTTGTTCCAATGCTCAGGGACTAAGGATAAATAGGAGGCTAGAGAAGGGAGAGGTCGAGCTTCGGGTCAGCAATGGAGCATGGATGTCTGCCGTCTCCGTTGGAACTCTCAGTTTGTCTTTGCCCTTAGGGCTTATTCTAGAACTTGAAAACTGCTATCATGTTCCAAGAGTGATAAAAAACATTATTTCAATATCGGCGTTGGATGCCAAAGGATTCGAATTTCGACTCAAAAACCATAGTTGTTTTATTTATTTTGATAATGTTTTATATGGTAAGGCACATTCAGAAAATGGTATTTATGTGCTTTCACTAGACAAACAGGTTTATAACATCGATAATACTGCCAAAAGGGCTAAGACCATCGAGTCAAATCAAACCTACTTGTGGCATTGTCGTCTTGGCCATATTAACATCAAACGCATCATGAAACTTCTTCAAGAAGGTGTTCTTGACTCATTCGACTTAGAGTCGTTTGAAAATTGTGAAGGATTCTTATTAGGCAAGATGATAAAACAACCATTCTCCAAGTTGGGAGAAAGGGCAATTGACTTATTAGGTCTAATACACACGGATGTATGTGGACCAATGAGTACACCCGCAAGACAAGGTTATCGATATTTCATCACTTTCACCGACGATTTTAGTAGATATGGTTATATCTACTTAATGTCGAATAAATCTGAATCCTTTGAGAAATTCAAAGAATTTCAGAAAGAAGTTGAAAATCAACTTGGCAAGAAAATGAAAGCACTTCGATCGGATCAAGGTGGCGAATATTTGAGCCATGAATTCAACTATCACTTGAAAGAAAATGGTATTCTTTCAGAGTTGACACCTCCCGGAACTCCTCAATGGAACGGAGTGTCCAAACGGAGGAATCGAACCTTGTTAGACATGGTTCGATCAATGATGGGTCTTAGTGAACTCCCTATCTCTTTCTGGGGACATGCGCTACAAACTGCAACACTAACACTGAATAGAGCTTCGTCAAAAGCTATTGAAAAGACTCCATATGAATTATGGACTAAGGAACCTCCTAGGTTGTCTTTTCTCAAGATTTGGGGATGCGAAGCATATGTCAAGCGATTAATTTCGGACAAACTTCACCCCAAATCGGATAAGTGTTTCTTTGTGGGATATCCAAAAGAAACCAAAGGGTATTACTTCTACAATAAGTCCGAGAACAAAGTTTTTGTTGCTCGTGATGGTGTCTTTTTAAAGAAGGATCACCTTTCCAAAATGACAAGTGGGAGGAAAATCAAACTCGACGAAGTTCGAGAGGACGAGCAACAATGTCAACCTAATAAAACTGACAATCTAGATGCTTTAGAAGCATCTAAGAAGATTGGTCAGAATCAAACTAACAATGAAAATGCTCAACCGATTACCCTTCGTAGGTCGCAACGGCAAAGATCTCAACCAGACAGATACCTCAGTATCGTATTAACCGAAGATTAGGACATCCTAGTCATGGATGGTGATGAGCCAGCGACATACAAACAAGCTATGACGAGCCCCGACTCTGCAAAATGGCAAGAGGCCATGAGATCCGAGATGGACTCCATGTCTGAAAATCAAGTCTGGGACTTGGTAAATTTGCCCGAGGGTTATACACCCATTGGTTGCAAATGGATCTTCAAAGTGAAGACAGACAAGGATGGAAATGTATCAATATACAAAGCTAGACTGGTGACAAAAGGCTATAGACAAATCCACGGGCTTGACTATGATGAAACTTTTTCACCAGTTGCAATGCTAAAATCCGTCCGGATCATCCTAGCGATTGCTGCATATTACGATTATGAAATATGGCAGATGGATGTCAAAACCACCTTCCTAAATGGAATTTTGGAAGAAACTGTGTATATGACACAACCAGAAGGTTTTTTCGATCCAAGCAATGCTAGAAAGGTTTGCAAGCTGAAGAAGTCCATTTATGGACTGAAACAAGCCAGCAGAAGTTGGAATATGTGATTTGATAAAGCCATTAGCAATTTTGGTTTTATCAAGAATCCAGATGAATCTTGTGTATGCAAGAAGGTCAATGGGAGTGATATTGCATTCCTAGTCCTGTATGTTGATGACATACTTCTCATTGGAAACAGAACAAAATTACTAAAGTCCGTAAAGGGCTGGTTGGGAAATTGCTTTTCAATGAAGGACTTCGGAGAGGCACAGTACATATTGGGCATCAAGATCTACAGAGATAGATCTAAAAGGATGATTGGATTAAGCCAGAGTACTTACATTGATAAGGTACTGGCTCGATTCAACATGGAGAATGCCAAAAGAGGGCATTTACCCATGTCCCATGGCATAACTCTCAGCAAGAAACAGTGTCCACAGACACCTGTTGAGCGAGAAAGAATGAATCAGATCCCATATGCTTTGCTGATCGGATCGATCATGTATGCTTTGATATGTACAAGGACAGATGTATCGTATGCCCTGAGTGCAACGAGCCGATACCAATCGAACCCAGGAGAGGCGCATTGGACTGCGGCTAAGAATATCCTAAAGAACCTGAAAAGGAACAAGGATAAATTCCTGGTGTATGGAGGCCACAAAGAACTAGTTGTTGAAGGTTACACCGACGCTAGCTTCCAGACTGATAGAGACGACTTCAAGTCACAGTCAGGGTACATATTTGCCTAAATGGAGGAGCGTTTAGCTGGAAGAATGCCAAGCAGAGCACCACTACAGACTCTACAACTAAAGCCGAGTACTTGGCCGCTTCAGAAGCTGCCAAAGAAGCTGTTTGGATTCGCAAGTTCATCAGTGAACTTGGTGTTGTACCCTCAATGAAGGGACCGATAGACCTTTATTGTGATAACAATGGAGCTATCGCTCAGGCCAGGGAGCCAAGAGAACACCAGAAGGTCAAACACGTGCAAAGGCGATTTCACATGATAAGGGAATGGAAATCCGAAGGTGAAATCAGAATTTGTAAGATTGGCACAGATGATAATGTGGCCGATCCTTTGACTAAACTGCTGCCTCAGGTGAAACACAACAAACACATTGAGGCGATGGGAATCAAGCATGTTGGAGATTGTCTTTGAAATTCCCTGTACATGTGGTTTAATTAAACTGGTTGATTTAATGTAAGACACTGTATTGAAACCATTCATTAATGGAGTAATTAATCTTTGTGCAAAATTATCATTCACTCCATTACTATTTAATTGTGGTTTAGAATTAAATAATGAGTCCATTCGATTTACGGAAATATTCAAAACAGGGTATCAAGACCATGTCTTAGATAAAGAAACACATGTTAAGTGAACATTGAATATTTAAAATCGAAAATTATCCCTAATCGAGGTCATCTAACGGATTGACAATTGATGACCGCCTCAGATTAGTATGTAGTATGATTTACAGCACCGTTTCTTGTGCTGCGAGGACGTGACAGTCATAAATCATTGGCACAGGTACAGTTTGGAACCGTACTGGATAAGACCTATGAGAGTACTTTAAGAAATTTAAAAATTGTCATAAGTACATTTCTCATTATGACTATCGGAACCTGTTTCCTCCGACCATGAGTATTGTGAAGTTTTCTTGTTTGAGTATTAGACTCTTTGATGTTTCCTAACGTCTGCCGTAATTGGGGATCATAACGGGAACACTCGGGAGACTAAGTCCTCTTAGTAAGAGGAACTTACAATGCAAGACCGGGATTTTCCCCCTATTAACAATAGGGAAAATGTTTTGCTGTTTACAAGGCCGCTCGAAGAGCGAGACTGTGAAAATGCATGGCCGTGCTCAGATGGATTTTAGAAATCATCTGCTTATTGACAGTCGAACTCGGAGATCGAGAAACACTTCTGAACGTAATAAGGATGACGATGAATCTTACCTTATAGTTCACGAAGAAACATTAAGAGACATAGGAAATGGGCTATACACTGTATGCACACTTGTCCAGAAGAACAAGTGGGAGATTGAAAGGAATGGTGTCCTTCCAACAAGTATATTCTTCCGATAGAGGGTTTAGAATTATTACAGAGTTAATTCTTCAGTAAGATCAAGTGATCGGAATGCCTAGGTGGAGGCCACGTCTAATCAATAATATCGAGGTACAATTGATATTACAGCTTAATCTTAACTGAACCCTTCGGGTCGAACCCAATCGAATCACCGATCCGAGACGACGAATTAATCCAAAAGGATTTAATGAGTTGACAGAGTTTTACGAATACAGATGTCGGATATCGAGCCTAGGGCGTCAAGGCCGAGCGTCGCAAAATCACAAGCGACAAGTACGAGTGTAGCCGTAACACCACAATGGTCTAACCATGTGGATGCTAGGCTAATTCGAGCTAGCATGCACCTAGCAAGGCTAGGCGTAAGCCTAAGCATACTAGGTGTGTTAGGCGTACCATCGCAGCCTAGGCTCACCATCGCTGACCTATCGCAAGCACTAGGCGCACCAGGAGCACTTGGCAGCCTGTCGCAAGCACCAGACGCACCATCGCTGGCACTAGGTGCTGGCGTGCGTGTGTGCCTAGCATGGCAGCACCATCGCTAGCACCAAGTACTAGCATGGGTGCTTGCCTAGCATTGGCGCAGCATGCGTGCAGGCTTGCGTGCTAGCCTTCGCATGGAAGCACCAAGCAGCACACCATACATGTGCGAGGGCCTGGGCGCCAGCACATTGCTAGGCCACGCACAGCAGCCCAGCATCGCTACGCACCTAGTGTGCTAGGGGATGCGTGGGTGTGCGTGAGATGCTAGTGCATGTGCGTGTGCGAGAGGTGCAGCGAGGGAAGCGAGTGCATGTGCGAGGGTGGTGCGTATGGCTGGCGAGGCAAGGGGCCAGCATGCGTGGCTCGCTAGTAGCACGCATGCTGGCTATGCGAGCATGTGCGAGAGAGGCGAGGGTCAGCACCAGCGCCAGCACGCACCAGCGCTTAGCACTGGCACGCACCAGCGCTAAGCATCGCCCAACACCAAGCATGCATTGCCTGGCTGGGATGCGAAGGCTGGTGGGTGGGCTAGTGCTGGCTGGTTGGGCTAGCTGGCACTACTAGCTGGCGTGCTAGCTGGAAGCAGCCCAGCAGCCTATGCTTAAGGCGGTTTTATGAGGGGTGGGGACCAAGGCTTGGGCAAAGCCTTGGGGAGCAACGCAATGGTCCCCCCCTACCTCTTCATGGTCCTCACCTAACCTTCTCTCTCCCCTTGACACTTGTTGCATTGTGATTGAATTTAATTATTAATTTATTTTAGAAATAAATTAATTATCAAATTATTCATTATCCCACATTGGTTGGGGAATGAAGTTCAAGGGTGCATTTCCCTATAAATACCAAAGGCATGGTATTGGGAAATACACAACCTTGAGTGGAATTAAAAAGGCAACTCTTAGAGTAAACCTTTGATTCGTAAAACTCATAGTTTTGTTTTGTTCGGGTCTTGACTAACCTTCAAGACTTGGGACGCTCGGGTCGGGTCGAGGGTACGATCCGTCGGAGATCTCGTAGTTTCGGGATTTTGAAGTAAGAGCTCTTCGGGAGCGAAGCACGCAACAAAGGTATAATTCTTGTTCTTAGTCTTGTTTGATTAAGTTTATTATGCTTGTTAATTTCTTTAATTAAGGGGCGGGTCTTGGGGGGTTTCCTTCCGCGTAGTGTCGGGTCACTACGAAACCCTACACTCGTAGCTCGATGTTTGGTGGGCATGGGATTAGGTGCTATTCTAGTTTTACTCACTTGGTTTCTAGAGTTTGTACCTACACCAAGCAGGGGTACTTGGATGGTCCTTTTCCAAGCCTTTTGGACCATTGGTTTTATTATTGAGGTTGCTTTGGCGTGGGTATGTTAGTTTCCCCTATGATCAATGTTTCTTACTCTCTATGATATCACAATTTTAGTCGCTTCCATATGACATAGGTAATAGCTGCATATAAGGTTAAATACATTTTCTAAAATGGTAGAAGAGATTTTGGTAAACCAGCAAAATCAAGCATAAATCACATTTGAGTATGCGAGTGTAAATTTTGGAAACCAGGACAAAATCACGCATAGATCACATTTGAGTACGGAGTGTAAATTTGGGAAATTAGGACAAATCACGCATAGATCAGTGTAATTAATGTTTAGTTATTCACTTTATTTCTTTTTTCAGTTTCTTGTATAATTCCAATCATAGGCAATATCATTTACAATGCTAATTCTCACCCAACTTTTATATCTTCAATTATTCTAATAAATCACATGGAATAATCCAAGCCTTAGCTAATATCTTGCAATTATAACAAATACTTGTATCAATCACTAAATATGGTGCTGATTTTTGGCAGATTATAATGCCAAAATTGGGATGGAGATGGCAGTTAGGATTATCTGTTCTACCATCATTCGTAGAAAATGGCCAAAATAAATGGCAAAGAATTGCCTCCCAGTGCACTTGTAACTAATATGGAGCAAGAAGAGATGAATAATCCTACAAAAGTGGTTTCAGGAGAAGAAGGTGATGCAGTAGCTTCTAAGTATGAGGATATTGATATGTCTGTCATTCGATCTTGTAAAGTACTTCTTTCGAGGAAGCTAGCTCCCACCACTTTGCTCCTTTGGGTCGTTTTCTTTGGTAATGCATTCGCGTACTATGGTATCGTGTTGCTCACAACTCAGGTGATCACCAAGGATAATACTTGTGATTCTCATATTGTTCATAAGAAAGAGAATACTAAGCCTGATATTGATTACAGAGATGTGTTCATCACTAGTTTTGCTGGTATGTTTTTCTACTTTTGATTTTTTTTTCTTCATACATTTTTGTTTCATACTGAACTGATATATTTGTAATTTATGAAGAACTCCCTGGACTCTTTATCGTTGTCATCTTAATTGATCGGATTGGTCGGAAGTACTCAATGGCGATTATGTTTGTTGCTAGTGCGATATTCCTACTTCCTCTTGTAAACCATCAGTCAGATACTGTCACAACAGTTCTGATGTTCGGGGCTCGTGCTTCTATAATGGGGAGTTTCACCATCGCCTTCATCTTTGCTCTAGCAGGCAGTCGCTAGCCGTTAGCAGTAGCCAGCAACTAGCAGGCAGTAGCAAGCCGCCAGAATAATTATGGAAAAACCTTACAGACTTGCACTGTTAGCCCTGTTATAAAGCTCACAATACTCTTTTATGACCAAGACTATGTTTAGCAGAACCATAAATTATATTACGAGTTTACGACTTAAATAGATGAAGAGAGAGGATAAGGACTGAGGTTGGCTTTGTTTTGTAGGCAATTGGGGGAAAGAGATGTGAGTTTCTCTATTGATTTCGCTATATTTCTTGCTCATTACACTTATTACGTACAGTTACAACTTACGAGATCAGTCTAAAATTTTAGTTCTAATAATTCTGAAATTGGATTTGACAGATAAGATTGTGATGATGTTTTGGGTGTGATTGTTTTCAGCTTGATGCTACATCGTTTGATTAGGGGAATTATTATTTCTTTTATTGTTGTTATTTGTAAGTGAGATTGATAAGTTTCTAGAGTATTTGGTTTGAAGGAACCAAGCTATTTTCAGGAATGTCGTGGTAATCCCCCTTGGAAATTATCAAGCAAGATGATCATTGGTGTGCATGTTGCCTGTTGCTTATACATGCTAGTGCTGTGTACTGTTGGTTTGTTGTCTGCTCTGTCAACTGGTGCAGGCTTCTGTTTTTTCCTGTCTGCTCCTGTTCTGGTGTCTGGCTTTTGCTGCTGTTGTTTTGGTTATGTAGACCCCTGAAGCTTAAGTTCTTATTCCTGTTCTGTCTTGCCAGTCTGTTGCAGTTTGTTGTCTGTTTTCTGCTGTTGTTCTGTCTGTGCTGATTTCTGAAGCCCAGGTTTGGCAAAGCATGTTAGCTATCTCCTGATTGTTTGTTGCTGTCTGGTGTTGTGCGATGGTTGTTGCTGTTGTTCTGCTAGGCTGGGTGTTGTAGAGTCAGCTTGGTGTTGTGCTGGTTTCTGCTACTGCTGTACAGTTGCTGGTTTTGGTTTATTTTTTTTTTGTTGTTTTTCTTGACTTCTCAAAGTTTGTAATCGTTGTAGTTGTTTTTTTGTTGCTTTGTTGCTGCCTGTTTTCTTTGTAGTCCTTGTTGGTAGCTTGCTTTTTGTCATGTTCGTTTGGCTTCGGATAATCCTCCTAGAGGGTAGCTTGTTTCCATTGAGTTCAAAAGGGTCGTGTTTGGTTCAAGGTTCTTAGGAACCCTTCCTAGAAGGTGGCCTTTAGGCCTTGGGCTTTGGCTGGAGTTTGTGTGCCCTTAGGGGCTTTTGGTGTTTTGAAGCTTAGGCCTGAGGGCTATTTGTATTCTCTTTTTGCTGCTTTGCAGCTCCTTTTGGTAATAAAATTTACTATTTACCAAAAAAGAAAAATTTATAACATTATCTCCAATTATTCTGATTGTGATTAATGTCAATGCGCTCACCTCTTTATTCTGCTATGTGAATCTTTTTCAGGTGTATACCACTAAAAATGGACAAGGCATGATAGGTCAAATTGCCTACAGACATTATAGAAGGGTATGTATAACCAAATTGTTCTGATATGTCACTTTGCTCATGTTACTAAATATTTTAAGCTTTGCTGTCATATATCTTAGTACCATGAAAATTCTCCCTTTATTTCCTGCTAGAATTCAGTGAAATTGAATGAAACACCACAACATTGTCAGTCATACTATTTGCACTTTAGGGAAGATGGCCATTGCTTGATTTTGTTCTTGACAGGAAAGTGGAAGAAGTTGTAAGATGTCTAAAAAGAAGGGTACTACGAAGAAAAAGTGCAAGTTTTAAGCTGTTAGCAATGTAGAATGCTAGAATTAGTCTTCTTTGTGATCTCTTAGCTTTTTTTTTGTTTAAAAAAGATAGTCATGCTCTTAAGTAATTGATGTACTAATTACTGTCATTTTAGTCGGTATGCCTATGAATAAGATAATAAATTACTTATATATTGCAATTTTGTGTAATACTATTAGTTCTATTTTTTGTTGGTCAAAGTGTTAATTCATTTCTGAAAGCTACAAATATCTCTATAGTCTGGACTGATTCTACTTCACTATGCTAGTTCAAGTTGCCGTGTGAGATTATGATGTCAAATACTCTCAATAAACTTGACTCTTTGATATCATACCTTATTCACATCATTTGCACTTTCCCTATAAGACTCTAATCAGTTACATAAGGCAATGGAAACACATGAAACAATTATTGTCTTTTATACCTTGAAACAATGTTTTTAAAATTGTTGCATAGGAAACAATTTTATTGTTGTTATATTTTTGGACAACATTGGAAATAAATGATGCCTTATGTAAAAAAAATGGGCTACATTTTACATATTGTTGTCTTACATAAACTAAAGCAACACTTTTTGAACCGTTGCATAGTAGTGCATTATACATTGTTTAGGATCAAGGTAACAAACATGTTTTGTTGCCTTTTGTAATAAAAGGCAACATTTGTAAAATTGTTGCAATTCTGTGTGTTGCCTATTCTCATTTTTTTTTGTAGTGATCAAAAGGAAAAAAGACTCGTTTATTTAAATAAGGGGTCTCTTTAATCGGAGTCAAATAGAGCTATTATATTAAATAACGGGTCTGTTTGATTTATTTTTTCTTTTAAAAATTACTTTCTGCATTATAAGATAAATTTTATTTTTAGTTTTAAAATTTTTATTTCTATGCTCCATTACAATTGCTAAAATTATAAGATTAAATTACTAAAGTTAAATTCTAGATTGAATAAAATAGCTTGTATACATATAATACTTACAAGTATATGCAACTTTACATAATACTTATACAATAAAATTATCAAAACGTAAAATCTTGTACATCAAATATATCACTTCCAACCAATTTTAATTAATACTACGTTTCAAGTGTACCAAAGAATTGCAATTGATATTGTTCTAAAAAAATAAAGTAATGAAAATGATATTGCAATTCTTTGGTTACGGAAATTCTAGCTTAAGAAGACAACATATAATTATCTCAGAGATGTTTTGCAATGTTCCCCACTAATGCTTGTAAGTCTTCGTATGACTTATCACTACCTTTCGTCACATACAATTTGTGAGCCCAGTCATTTATTTGCCTACCTTTTGTCTTCTCCCCTGAAAACTCATCAACAGATTCACTTTTATTTGCCTTCCAGGATGAAGCCCTTAACGAGTAACATCAAATTCTTTTTTTCACCATCTCCATCCAATATCACTGCAATAGTCAATAACAAACAGAACATGTAAAATTAGATTAAAAGTAAGAACAAACCAAACACAAAAATTTAGAATAAATTAAAACTAATATTGTCACAACAATAATTTTGAGTACAAAAACAGATTTGAATTTAAAAAAATAGATCTAAAAAGTAAGTCATAATCTAAACCAATCAATAATCAAAATTTTAGAAGAAATCAAACCCAAAAAAAGGGGCAAAATTACACTCATTGACACAAATTTTGGGGGGTTTTGCATTTGTTGACACCAACTTATACCACTTGTTAGTGTGACACCAACTTGTTAAAAAAAGAATAATATTAACATTAGTGGTCACAATTGTTAGATAGTTAATTTTTTACTTTACTAGTTGTGGTAGCGCCCGCAACGTGCCCCCCCCCCCCAATTTCGTGAAATTAGCCAGGTAATATAAAATTTGTGATTTGTGATCGCTAGATCGATGAGAAATATAAAATATGTGCTTTGTGGTCGTTAGATCGGTATTTAATGTATACACATGGTGAATGAGGCTAAATGAAAGACTTTTTTGTTTAGTTTGAAAGACTTTTAAATTATAGTGTTTGCGGTTTTTAATGTGAATTAGTAACCTATGTTTGTTGTTAAATTGTTATTTATTGTCTGAAATTAGTGTTATTGTTTTGTCGATTTTAATTTAATTTTTTACAGGTATTGTTAGAATTTTAAGATGATTAATAATTTATTGTAGGAAATCTATACTAATATCATTAGTTATAATGGTACTGATAGTAAACTAATCTACAAACCTAAGTTCAAATAAATTAACTGTATTCCATTGTTACAGTTCACTACATGTTGGTCTACACATAACAAAAATATTATTATGCCTTCTAACTAAATATTGGAGACAATTAAATTATTATTTTTTTGTTTGTGTAACCTTAATTAAGGATATGTGACCCTTATTTTAAGATTGCACAGCCTTTGATATCTATAAAATGTTATGCTGGTCATTTATGTTTATGCTAAGCATCTGTAAATAACTTTTATAGTTCGAAATGTTCGCACGCAATTGCATGGATGTCAATTATTAACATAATTTTTGACTTAGTATATGTATTCATTTGAGAATAAGTAAGAGCATCATTTATATCATTTGAATTTCTAATAGATATCATACTCAATGCATACCAAATTAGTCTACATTTTGTTCCTCATACTTAGGCCTTGTTTGATTCACCTTATTTTTACTGATCAGGTCTGGTCTAATCTGATCTGATTGTCTGATTTGACCTAACTTTGACCTTATGTGTACGATAATTTATAAGGCAAAAATGTATCAAGTGGGATCTTGTTAGATTCGTAATAATGTGTAGTTTATTAATATGTAATTTTCACAATTTTTTTCATTACGAAATTAAGAATATTTAGCAATAAAAAACCGCACATAAAATGATGTTCTGATCTGAACTTATTTTTTCTGATCTGATCTGATCTGATTTGAACTAATTTTTTCTGAAATAAGTAAAAATAAGTTGAACTAAACAAGACCTTACAAGCCTACCGCTCGTATATTTTGTCCTTCATACTCTACTAAGGAAATTAATTATTCGTAGAATCGTAGCACTTAAACCTTGCACGAGTATAATATAAATCAGTTCAATAGGATCTGTACCTTTAAAAATTTATGCGCATCAGTTCCACAAATAAAGAAGGACTATAACTAAGAACTTAAGTAGACATTAACACAGTGTGTTTTATTTTAAAGAAAGCAGTGGTGAATTCTAACAGGAATTGCTTGTACAAGACAATGATGCTAACAACAAATAAGGTTTTCCATATCCAAAGAAAGAAAATTGGTGATTAAAAATAACACTTGCACCATCTCAGACAAAATAATCTATACAACTTCTTTTATTGTTCAGAGTTTGCCAAAAGGATATCAATATAAGGAAGCATTATGCAAGATGAATTTATGAAAAACCATACATCCCCATAGCAATCAGTTACATGTGATTATGCCAGCTAAGCACTGAACATCGTATGAAACAACTTTCTTAGTGTAATTGTAAGAATACGATGGTAGAGGAACCATAATGTGAACAACTATTTTGCTTGCCTTCTTTGCACGTGATAAGGCAACATATAGTTATCCATGAGAAAAACATGGCCTTGGAAGGTGAACGCTTACATTACTAAACTTAGTTTTACAAGATATTGTTTCCTCTCGAATTTGAAAGGATATCCTACTGAACTTGAAGGCCTTAAGTTCACTCTATGTATAAAATGAGTCCGTCCTTTATAATGACCCCCAGTTATCTCACACTCAATGACATATGGAAAGAATCTCTTGCACTTGAGCCCAGTGCCGAATCCAGGATTTAAATAATAGGTTGTCCCATCCCATCATCGTCCACCGACCGCATAAAATATCAAAAAATAGTCAAAGCTTGAATGATGGACAAAAAAAAAATACATAAAAAATTTCATTTCATAAAGTAATTCAAATTCATATTACAACTAAAAAAGTACTAATTTTATTACAATTGCTCTCGAGAGTTTTCATATTTTGATAACGATGTACAATATCATCCATGCTAACATTGTAAAACAAATCTCTTTCTAGATAAGTAATCAAACAATCATTCAACATTTGATCTCCCATGCTATTACGCAATTTATCTTTAACTTGCGTCATTCCAGAAAATACTCTTTCTACACTTGTCGTTGTAACGGGAAGAATCAACACTAACTTCAAAAGTAAGTAGACTCGGTCATGAGTTTCAAACTTTCCCGTCTCAACAAGTTTCGTAGAAAGTTCACTTAGACTTTTCAAATTCCAAAATCTCTCATCATTTCGAACATCAACAATGAAATTTTCAAGTGAATGTTCAAAAAATAATAACTCAGAGCTTGAAAATTCATCGGGATAAAATTTGGCAAGTTGAACTAACTTTCTTTTGTCAAAAGAATGAAACCGATTTGCAGGATTAAAGCAAGACATACACACAAGTAATTCCTTACTTACCTCGGGAAATCGATTTTCAAGTTCTTGTAATTGAAGATCAATGACACTTAGAAAAACTTCAACTCTAAAATGATGAAGATTAGTCACTTGTGGACCTTTACCTCTATACATTCTTCTCCCAAGAACCACATATCGCCCCTCCATGTTTGGAACCTCAATGTCATATTTAGCCATAAAAGAAGTGACTTTTTCCATATGTGAATCCCATCCTTCATCTCTCAACTTTTGCAAACTAGTCTTGGTTACATCAACCATGACCATTGCATTTACAATATCTTGATCATGTTTTTGCAATGCCACATTCAACGCATTTGTAATGCCAAATATATCAACCATCAAGTGTGCCACAAACACAAAATCAAATGACATCAACAAGTGTGTAATAGATTGTGCTTTATTCGAATCAAGTGTATCGGATACTTCTGCAATGGAATCAAGTGACAAAAGTATTGAAGGATATAAATCAAGCACATTCAAAATGGTTTTAAAGTGAGATCCCCAACGAGTATCACAAGGTCTACATAAGCCACGTTCTTGATTTAAACCAGTTCCCAATTCAATTTCACCCAAAGATAATGCTTCTACAACCCCTTGACGTTGTTTTTCTCGAAGAAATTCTTTCCTCTTAGGTGAACCTCCCACAAAGTTCAAGAGAGGTGCAAGTACGTCAACAAAAAGTCAACCACAATCTGAGTTTTTCTTAGCAAGTGCAACTTGTGTCAATTGAAGTTGATGAGCAAAGCAATGAACAAAGTATGCTTGAGAACATTCATTCAAAATTAGAGTTTTAAGGCCATTGATTGAACCTTGCATATTACTTGCCCCATCATAACCTTGACCTCGAACTTGAGAGAAAGTTAAAGAGTGTTCCATGAGTAATGACTCAATAGCAGCTTTGAGAGTCAAAGAACTAGTATCAGGAACATGCACAATACCAAGAAAACGCTCACACGCTTCCCCCTTTTTATTAACAAATCTCAAACAAAGTGCCATTTGTTCCTTATCGGAAACATCGGCAGATTCATCAGCAAGAATAGCAAAAAATCCACCATCAAGTTCTTCCAATATTGCTTTAGTTGTTTCTTTAGCACAAGCATTGATTATATCTTTTTGGACACTTGGAGAAGTAAGTTGACAATTACCAGGGGCCATTTTAAAAACAACTTTGGAATACTCAGGATCATGGTTTGAAAGAAGAGTTAATAACGAAAGAAAGTTACCTTTAGATAATGAACTTTCCTTTTCATCATGACCATGAAAAGGAAACCCTTGAAACAATGGCCATCTAATGGTTTCAATTGAAGCTTCCAATCTCTTACGATAGGCACTCATGGTTTCCGCTGTTTGTTTTGATAAAGTGGTGGCAATGCTACTCATTTGATTCATGAAAAAGTTCATAGCAATCACGACATTATTGTGAGCACTCTTGTGTCCACCAACATGCTTTACAATTGTGTCTCTTCTATTCCAATATCTGAAACCTCCATTAACAAAAGCATCCACTCCCGCTGTGTTATTATCCTTAAACAGATAGCAAATGAAACAAAAGGCAGCATCTTTCTCAACACTATACTCAAGCCATGTTGGGCCAAGTATCAAACCATTTAACACAAAATTGGCGTTTTTTATTCAGCCCAAAAAGTGTTTGAGGAAACACATGATCTTTAGGTTGACATGGCTTTCTTTGAATGTATGTTCTCCGCCGTAAATCCCTATCATCGGGATGAAAATCACACATCCTTCTTCTTTTTTCCGGGGTCTTGTGGAAGATTAATAATATCAAGTGCACTTAATCTTCCTTCACCAATTTGAGCACTAGGATCCGAACCACCTTGGGGAAAAGATTGCCCATTTTCATATTGAGGGAAATTGTGAGATGGGGAAGAATGTTGTTCACTAGCATGATGTAAAGGAGTACTTGGTTCACTTTCTTGAGAGGGTAAATCATTTTGTGGAGGAGGATCATTTTGTGTAGGAGGAGGATTTAGAGTAGGCACTTTTTTAGTAAAAAAACCTTGAAATATCTCGAGTTATTTTTCTTTTCATTCTGAAATTGAAGTTAAAGGTTGAATTAGATAAATCATACAAGTAGGGTTCTCTCAAGGTTATTAAAACTAATAATATCATAAAAAAAACGCCCATTAACCTCAATTTCAGTCCACCCTTCAACCCCAAATCTCCAAATTAGCAATCACCATTCTCAATAGCTAATAAGAAAGTTTGACAACTATTATCATTTATCAATTAAACAGAAATAATTCTATAAGTCTACAATAGGGATCAAATGGCCAAATATCCGGCCATAACTCACATTCACAAATCACAAATTCACAACATTCAAGCTCTAATCAAGTGACGATAATCAAGTCATAACATTCAAGCTTTAATAAAGTCATACAAATAATCAAGCACTAATCAAATCAAGAAATTTCACCCAAAAAAAAAAAAAAAAAAAAAAAAAACTCATACACTGATATAGTGATATTAAACATACTGATAATTTTGATTTAAACATTTAAATTGATGATTTCATATAGAAATATAGAATCTAGTCTCTATAATCTTATTGCAATGTAATTATATAAATTAAAAGTTTAAAACTAACCTCAAAAAAATCGAATTTGGGGAGCCACTGCACGTCTGCATGAGCACGACGCTAACAAACTCACAGACGGATTGACGATTTGATGGACGCCTCACTCACGCTTGACGGAGAAGCACGAAAAGGCTGCCGGGCTGCCGGCGATACGGTGAACGGCGACGGGGCTCCTGCGGATTTCAATTTGGGTAATTCGTAATTGGGTGATTTTGAGACTTAGGGTTTCAATTTGGGGGAATTGGGGATATTTCTGCCTTCTGATTTTTCTAAAATCGTGAAATCGTGAAAATGAGGTTGTAAAGCCAAAAAAAAAATAAAATAAAAGTTTGTGAGTAATGGGATTCGAACCCATATCTCATATGTGGTAGGCTGGGGAAAAAACCACTAGACTACAAGCTAAAACTCTTGATACTTAGTTTTTTTTTTTTTTTTTTTTTTTTTTTTTTTTTTTTATAGAAAATAATAGGTTGTCCGCGGACCCACTATGACTACACGTGGGTCCGCCACTGCTTGAGCCTCGTACCATTGCACAGACCACATGATGGGAGTATGGTCCTCAACAAAATAACCGGACTATTTTCCCTTAGAACCAATTCATGGGGGCTCATTCCCCAAGGGCACAACATATTAATAAATTCTGTAGGGTCAACAGTACACATGTCATTCGGTACAATCAAAGCTAGCTAGTTGAAAAATTGCTATTAGCAGCACCCTATTAGCAACTAGCGTTATATATGTTAGCTACTAAAATACTAATTGTAACTTGCAAGAATAATGTCAGTTACACATACTATGTTATTAGCAACTGGCATAGTAATGAACGCTGCTAATACTTAGAGTGTAAAAGTAAATTTTTTTTATTAGCAACTGGCCTATATGTGGCCAGTTGCGAATACTATAACATTTGCAACTGACATAACAATGCCCGCTGCTAATATCAATTATTTTTAAAATATATTATTTATTTGCAACTGGCCATTCATATGTCCTATACAAATACTAGGTCAACTAAATTTTGACCAAATTATTAGTAACTGGCCTTGAAAGGCCAGCTGCTAAAACAATAAAATAAAGTATAATTGTGAACTACTCACGTAACCCATCTTTACCCTTCTCTCTCATCATAACCCTTTCTCTCTCTTCTCTCTCATCTAAAAATCAAAAACCCCACTGAACTCCACTCAGCCGTCCTCCATGGTCGCTGAACTTCAGTTAGCCCTCACCTCCATTGTCGTTGAACTTACTAAGCCCTCTCTTTCATTTTTGCTCAAGAATAAAGAAGAACGAAACCCTAATTTGATTTGCACTTCATTGAAGTAGGACGAAACCCTAATTTCATGCTACACTCGATCGAAATCGTCCTCTGAATCCTCTCCGCTCCGTTGAAGCCGACCAAGTCGTACTCTGAATTCTCCATTGAAGCGGCTTATGAGCATTCTGTTCTTCACTGAATCCGCTTCTTAGGTCAATTGCTTAATATGTAGGGTGAGTACATAGATGGTGGTGGTAGGCGCGTCAGGCAAGTCGTTAGACTGAACCTTCAATTCCGACAATTAAAGTTATTTTTTGCTGTTTTTTTTTCTCCTGGAATTTGGTTGTTTGGAGTTCCTTTAATTCGAAATATTTAATGATCTTAGACTTTGATTTGTGCTCTTAAGCTTCTCTCTCGTTTTCGCCTTGGTTTCTTCTATCTATCGTGGCAACGATGGTGATTTGATGAGGTTGTTTCGCCTTTCGGTGATGCTCTATTGGGTGATTCTTCCCCTAAATCGAATAAAGTGAGGATTTTTAATGGGTTTTGTTTGAATTTTGATTTTGTGGTGAATTTGGGGTGTTTTGGTTTTTTGATTTTGTTGGAATTTTTTTTTTCTTGCTGATTTGATTGTTTAGGTGATTGTTCTTTTAGTTTTTCGGGTTTTCTTTGATGGGTTTTGTTCAATTTGTGATTTTGAGTTGAATTTGGGCTGTTCAAGTTTTGAATTTTTCAGAAATTGGTTTCTTTGCTTCTATTGGAATTATTGATTTTTGCTTGATTGAATTGTTTAGTTGATATCCTTTTGGGATTTGTTAATTTCTGATAATTCTTTATTTATGGTATTTAATTGGATTTTTGGGTGATTTTGTAGGACATTGTTCTCATTAAGTTATCTATAAGCTTTTTGTTGTGTTCTTGATGTTGTAGTTGATTTGATTGTTAAAATTGGGTTGCAGGACGCATCTTGTATCTCTAGTTATGGGGATTTTATTATGGAATTTGAGGATGCTGTGGTTAAGCCATGGCAGAAATGCATGTCCAGTAGCGTTCTGACAGAATTGAATGAGAGCAATTTCTAGTGTCGGGTCGAACATCGTTTGACTAAACTTGAAAGTTGGTATATTTTTATCATACTTTGTGTCAGTGTTAGGTTATGACTTGTTATTGGTAATTGCGAGTTGTGTTTAATGTTTCACATTATTTAAACTTATCATTTTGTATAGTGTACCAGTGCAGTTGATCTGTATGAAATTTGGTTGGGTAGAGAACCTAGAGGAAGAGCTGTTATGGAGTTTAAATCAATCAGTTTGGCTAGCTATAGAGTTTGCTAAGCATTTTCCAGTGAGATAGACCTCTGTATGACTAGTATATGTCACGCATCATTAATTGAATGCACTTTCAAGGACTTAATTCTGTACTGCATATTATATGCTAGTTTAGGCTTTTAGTAGCTGTGCTGGATACTGATCATTGAGTAGTCTTGGACAGTTGTCTTTTGAACTAATGTTTATTAGGCCAATGCTGCATGCCAAGCTCTCACATCCTTAATATCTTTCCCTTCCTAAAATTATTATTGACTTCTCTGACATGTATCGATTTGTTTTCACAGATGGCTCCGTCTTAGAACTTTATGTACTGGTCTGTATGAAAAGGCTAGAAATTAAAGAGCAAAACCCATATAAATTCAACTCTGTCATGAAAGGTACACATTAATGATCTACAAGTTGCAATTTGTTTTATAATTTCCATGTACTTACTGTAGGTTATGTGGCAGAATACAAAGATACACATGATTCATTCCAGACTCCTGGCTATTATGCACGGAATGTCTGCTTATGGGTGAGCATGGTTTAGCTTTTTTTTTTTTAAAATTACTTGCAAATCAACCTTGTGATTTTTTTGGGTTAGTTGATTTATTGAAAGTTCATGGTTTTGTTTGTGTTGTATGCAATTGGTTGTATGTTGATAATTTCCATATTATTGCATAATTAATGAGATATAGTTGGCTGGATATTATTTGTTGCGTGTATTTTTAACTGGTATGATGGATGTATGATCAATTATAGATATTCAATGCTTATTTTTTGTCTGAATTGAAGCATTGTGCTTCTGTTATTAAAAGCTACATGTTTGTTGGTACATAAATCTACTTTGTTATCAAAAACTACATAAACCTACTTTGTTATCAAAAACTACATAAATCTATGTTGTTGGTAAAAAGTTGTTGCAAACATTGTGCTACTTTCTGGTAATTGACAGTGGCATTATCGATTCTTACTTATTGTTCATGTGCTTGGCTTTGTACTCCAATCTGAAATGTTATATGCCTTGCCTTGTGAAGGCCCTTATTTATCATGAAGCTAAACTTGTTGTTCTGGTTTATTTCCTCCTTTGTCATGAAGCTGAACCTTTTGTTCTGCTCAACTCTTGCCATAAGTGTATGGGCTTCAATATTTTAAATCAATTATTTAGGTGGTTCAATCTGAAAAATAAATTAGAGATTTGTTTTGGATGTCATTATTTACATCTCAATCAGTTTAATTTTGATTCATTATGGCAGTTGGACAAGTTCATTCCCAAAAGATCTGCTATGGATTTCGATTACGCCCACTACACGCTGCATTTCTCTTCTTCGTGCTGCTGCTGTTCTGCTTCTGCGCTATTGTTCTGCTTCCGTGCTACTGTTCAGCTACTTCATTATTTTCTGCTTAACTCTTGCCATAAGTGTATGGGCTTTGGAGAGCAGTGAAGCACCCTTGGCTTTAGCTGTTGAGAGTAGTGAGACTCTACAGCAAGAAGAAGCCAGTGAAGGTCATTTTGCTAAAAAATATTAAATGAGATACATTGGCTTTATGTGTTAGCTTTCTATATTCATCTTCAATATAACCTTGTAATTTTTAAGTTTAAAAAAGACTATTCGCAATTGGCCTTGCATTAAGCCCATTGCTAATACTACTTATTTGCAGCGGGCCTAACACTTGGCTAGTTGCTAATAATACCTATTTATGTTGTAAAAAAGGACTATTTGCAAAATATGCCAGTTGCGAATAATTACTATTAGCAGCGAACAAGTGCCAGTTGCAAATAATATTCTCATTAGTAGCCCCCGCAATAGCAGCCCCACGCGCCAGTTGCTAAAAGCCACTTTTCGCCAGTTGGTAATTGCGTTTTTTCCACTAGTACACGATAGAATCACTTGGAAAATGGTCAATTAGTAATGTATTTATGGAATCTACATCATCATTCATTGGAGTAAGAATGACACGCTCAGTGAATATTTCGGTGGTAAAAGAACCTGTGCGAATCTCGGGGAAAGTTCCTTCTATAAGCTAGGATCACCGTCAAGAGCAAGGGGTCTTACAATATCTGGCGGCAACTGAACAAAACCAATTTCTGTTTGTTGCAACTCCCCATTTCCCAAGGACAACAATTATGAAGAATAGTGAGGATCTTCTCTAGCCTTGAGATCTTCTCAATTGCCTCATGCTGCGTTTTTTGTGGCACAATTGGCAGAACCTGCCTAAAATCTCCTCCAAAAACAACAATCTTCCCCCTAAACAAGATTGTGTTCCCATACAAATCTTGGAGCAACAAATCTAAATTCAATATTTTCCTTTTTTTCCATTGAAGCTTCATCTCAGATAAATAATGTTGTTTCTCTAAGAAATGCAGCTAAGCTATCTTGTTTCGGAATTGCACATGATAGTGAGGCTTTAGAGTCAATTGGAATTTTAAACCTCGAAAGAGCTGTATGACCAGATGGGATGTTTGCTGCTACTATTCCTGATGTAGCAGTCGGATTTCAGCATACAGAGCATTGTATAGATATTGTTTCCCTATACCACCAGGGTCATCTATAAAAAAAGCACCAAGTTTGTTTTTAATAACATGCTGCATAACACTATCAAATGCACTCTTTTGAGCTGAGTTTAATTGCTCTCGGCAATCAACACATTCTTGGGGAATAGGTTCATCTACAACATCAATAATATCCTTCGTGCGTTTGAACTCTTCATTAGGTTTAGCATTCAGGTCATCAAATCCAAAGTCTAAAAGCGACTTACCCAATGCTTCTAGATGTTTCTCAACTGATCTTGCAGTCAACATTCGAACCTTTACTATATCATCAGGAAATTGGTGGCTAAAATCTTCTAATAGAAATGAGTAGAACTTAGACCATAAAGCAGGAGGATCACTTGGCTGACCAAAAACAAGAAAAGTGGCAAAAAGACGGCGCAATTCATCTGGCATCTACACTTCATGCCTCAGTCAAGCATAGAGTTGGCAGATCATCTTCCTCTAACAAGCCTAACCTTAGAGTTGCTTCCTGGAATGTCGAACACAAATGACCATTCATAGTTTTTAGTGCTTCAAATGATGTAGGACGTCTGATGTATAGAAGCAATAAGCGCAAGTGAAATCGCTCTCCTTCAGCTGGGAATACAAATGCCAAACGGCCTACCTGAAATCTGTCCAAAACTCGTTCAGTCCACTCCTTAGCAGACGCATCCCACGTATAATGTTCACAAAATTCGTTGTATAAGTAGATTATACCACTAGGCACGGCAGCATTTATAACAAAGAATTCAATTAGCTGTGTTCGAGATCATTTTGAATTTGTCATAACAATATTTAGCCGTTCATGTGGATGCAGCTGAAGAATTTGTTGATTTGGCAGATGCACCTGGAGAAGAAGCAAAGGGGGGTAAATAACGAACAAATTAAATGCAAAGAGTCTCTAGGCAGCCTCACATGTGGAAACCAATCGCCTTGGCTGATACTGTTCCATCTTATAACCTGGCTTACCATTAACAGGTACAACATTATACGAATTTTATCATGGCCCTTTTAAACATATTTGTATAAATACGTAACAGCTTGTATTGTTGATCACACCTCTACATTTAGACGACAGTAAAACAAAATAGAAAGGTAAGGATTATACGGGATCACCCACCGGTTATCAAGTTGAGCATTTCTGACGGTGATCTTTTCACCAGTGTTTCGCCTCCTATAAGTAGGATACCCTTCCTCATTTGTTGTGGTTTCTATCGAGAATTGCTTCGGAAACCCATATTTGCATGATGATTTTTTACCATCCTTGACCATACATGAACATCGCGGGTTCAACCAGCCACAAGGTCCATGCATCATATGCCTTAGAACAATTTTACACAACACTAGACTGGTAATAGGTGGAATTTAAGCACAAACAAATTTGTCAAACTGTTCAGAAGATTTCAGCTTGGACTCATCTTTGAGAATAATAAAAAAATGTCTGCGGGGCAAGCCTCTTTTTTGAAACTCAATTATGTAGATCATTACAGCAACCTCGCCAAAGACCTTGTTATCCATGATTTTTCGTTTATGAGCTAGAAGCTTCGCTCGAAATATACGGGCCACTAAGTTAGGCCGATGTTGAGCAGCTTCACCAGGAGCCAACTCATTTTTGATTTCAGGCCAATTTGCATTGTATGTGATTGTTATAATAAGATTTGGCTTCCCATATCTCCGCACCAAAGCCATTGCATTTAAATACCTTTTCTTCATATCATGAGGGCCACCAATAAATGTTGGAGGCAAAATAACCCTTCTACCAACATTAGATTGAAGAGTTTCTCCATTCTGTAATGAATCCAAAATGCCTTGATATAAGTCAGCTCGGATAGTTTCCTAAGTGTTACGGAAAAAGTCAAGCCGTGTGTTTTCAACCTTCACATACATATCAACTATGTATTGTTTAAAGCATCTCCCACCACGTAACAAGAAATTGTTAGGCCTTATTTGCAACCTATAAGCATAATTTTCTCTTGGGGAAATGAGTTTTTCTGCTCAGGTTAGTCTCTTAGATGCCCCTGCAATTAAACAAACATTTAACATTATGTACGAACAACCTAATATAACCCACGATCTAAATGTAGAATACTTTGTAAAAAAACCAATTTATTGTGTTATCAGTTAACAACAATGGTACAAAGAGTGAAAGAAAGAGGGTATGGAAGAAGTAGAGAGTAGATGCCAAAATGTAGGCATTTGAATACTCACGAGATGCTTCTTGCTGCAACAAATCAGCAAAAGTGTGGACGGCACAAGACATAATTGGATCTTGTTGCGTGGCAACTTGCGTACGTGCACCCCACGATTTTCTTCTTCAGCCCCTGATTCAACCCACATTCTCCATGAGAAAATAGCAAAGGATATTGCAAAGGATCATAACATCCATAATGATGATAAATACGATGACATTAAGCTGTGATTTCTCGTGTACAAGAATGTTAGGACTGCAACTCTGACTTGATGCATTCTCAGGCCAAATAACAGCAACCTCATCACTGGTAGGAGCATTATAGACGCGCTGATCAAGCATAGTATTTTGGTTAAGAATAATCCGCGTATCTTCAGAAACTTGTATTCCTTTTACCGAAAGAATCTAGCATACGGATTGCTTTCTGACACATGCATAAGACTGTTAATAATATCTTCTCGCAGCTCTGGAAAACAACCTACACGATTCCCTGCGTCATACTGACCATCAAGAAGTACAATTGCTAGTATTTTGGATTATCATCCCAGTGAGGAGAATAGCCCGTCGTTGGGGATCCCGTTTCTTCTATGCCCATGGCCTTTTAAAAGCATAAGACTTTACACTTTTTAGGGGTGTGTTAGGATTTGAATTCTTGTCTGTTTGGGAGTCCTTGAATTAGAATTGAGTTCGTCATTACTTTTTTTTTGTAAGAAACCAATAGAGAGTCGCCAATAAGTTTTGATAAAACTCATAAACCTCATTCATATCTTTCTCCCATTTAGTGTTCAAGGGATATTTAACATGAATCATAAGTTTACTCATGTCCAAATTGGTCTAAAAAACCAAAAATGAGATCAGGAGCGAGGGTACTAGAAAAAAGTTCTCTTTGAGAATCGCAATCCTAGCCCTAATACGGCCTCTACTAGCTCTTCTTTTTTCACATTTTCATTACCAAATAATATATGCAACGCGATTATTTACTAGAGCGGTCAAGCTTGGGCCTTAAGCAAGCCTTTCTCGGGAAGTAACCCGTGTATTATTGCTTTCTTTTTCTTTTCTTTTTAATATAGATTTTCTCTCATGGAAATGTTTATGTGCCTTGTTCTAGGTACAAGACTTGATATACTCTTACGCATTTGTATTGAATCAAGAATTAAGGAAGTTTGACTCCTCTTCCCTAGCATATGGCATATGAGGCATAACTTTAGAGAAAAATTTGCTTTGAAAGGTTAAATTTGCGGGTATTTACACCCACCTATATCCGGTAATATCTTTTCTTGCTCTTTCTCTATTGGTTAGTGACTTGTTAGACACGTGTTGGTGTTTTGGATTGTTTCTTTCCTTTCCCTTCTCATGGACTCATTGGTTTATATTTGAGCATGTTGTCTCATTCAAGCTTAGGGGAGGGTATTCTATCATGATTTGGGGGGATTTTAATTCTTATATGCCATGCACATTTGTATATGTTCTTTTATTTTTTTTATTTGAAAACTCTAAAAATATTTTTGTTTCTATCAAGGAAAATTTGCAATGTTCTTTATTTTGTTCTTGCTTTGGACATAATACTTTTGGACTTGCGTTCTTGAATCTTTTCTTCCTAAGTGGTAGTGATTTGCACGCCTTGAGATATCCTGGGTTGACTCTAGAATATGATGTGCTAAGGTATTTTGTTAAGAACTTTGGGACCATGAAACCCTAGTCCACTTATTTGTGGTAAGATGGTGTTGCTTCCTATGGTGAATTTGAAGCCAAAAGTGAGTTTTTTCTATCACCATGAGAGATTTAATTTTTCTAGCTTTCCACATATCTTGATTGAACGGCGCATGAATCCTTGACTATTGTTTACTCTTATTTAGAACTTGTCTTTTATCTCCCGAGATCGCGCCCGAACCATTTAGGAAGAACAAAGGAAACTTTTTGGGGTCCTTACTTTTCCTTTTCTAGGATAGGTTTTATATTTTTGGGTTTTGGTTTACATTTGCCTTCTTGCTAACCATTTGAGCCTTATACCTTCTTTTCTAGCCATATTACTAGACTTCTTATCATTTATTTTATTCTCTTCATCTTTGGTTTTTGTGAAGCTAATGGTCATGACCTTGTTTGATGATTATAAGAGCAATGGTTTGAAGCGATGAGCTCAATTTGAATGCAAGTATGTGTTGTGTAAAAGTTTGTGAATAATGCAAGTGCAATTCAGTGAAATCCGTCCAAAGTTAAAAAAAGGCGAGGACAAATCAATAAAAGAGAAAAGCAAATGCATTGAAAAAAGTGAAAATAAAAAAAAAGAATGAAAAATGAACAGCACAAAAAGATTTTGATGTAGTCATTATCTCCATAATTTAGTGCGTTGAGGACAATGCTCCATTTAAGCTTGGGGGAAGCATGTCTACGCTTATTGTATATAGTTTTGTGATGTTGCTTTGAATAAGCTTGGGGGTGTTTGTATTTTTGTTTGAGTTTTGTGAAATCTTAATTATGGTGTTGAGTGATGATCACCCTTTGCTTCATAATTGCGTATACCACCAAATTCAAATTTTAGCCTACATTTACCCTATTTGCCCTAACGTTACATCCCTTCAAAGACCTTTAGACCCTAATGGTTGAGTCTCTAGTCGGTGGAGGGAAATATATGTCAAGCCTATGGAGCGAGTCTGCATAGTAAATATGTTGGGTAGCCTTGAATTATTTTCTTTTTTGGTTCCTTCGAGGAATCATGAGATGCTCACTTGAGGTGAATTTGAAGCAAGTAGGGAGAACGCGGTAAGATTGGTTGGGACGAAGATGAATTGTGTCTTGTAAGTTCTCTATGCTTAGCATATCTTATGTTTCAATCAACGTTGGACATCCTTGAGCGTGCCCTCCTCTATTTGTTTAGAAAGACTTGTTTTTATTTGTGCTTGTTAATTTGTAAAATTCCATTCAATAACATTTGTTTTCCTTATTTTACTTTGATTTTTAGATGTTTTTCCTTGCTTTTTGTTGCAAGAGTTATGGGTTAAGATATTTGGAAACCCCCTTACGAGAGCACCGCTCGTGCTCATTTGCAACTTTGAGGTTTAAATGGCTTGACGCATAGGCTAAATGCATTCATGATTCCTACGAAAGTGAGTTAGTGTATATTCCCATCTCTTTTCTCTTAGCTTAAATAATGTCATCTTTTTGTATTGCTCGAATATGAGCAAAAGGTTTAGCTTGGGTAAATTTGATTAGTTTTATTTATGACACTCATTTGATGAGTTTGAAGGTTGTTTTTACCTTATTTTTACAGTTTTCTTTCCTAGTAAAGTCTTAGTTTTGTTCATTTGTTCCTTAGTTTCTTTATTCTTGCTTATTTTCCGTTTTCGTTCATTGTTTTGGATTTTCTCGTTTTTTCTCCTTTATTTGTTCTTTTCTCTTTGTTTGTAGGTCTAAGGCAAGGCTCAAGACCCATTCACAATGATTTTCTGGGTTGGAAGAGAATTTTGGTGCAGGGCTTTAGCTTATGGATAGCTCATGAAGCAAGAGATGGCTAGCTCTAAGACTTAGTGGCTACACTCTCAAGAAATCTTGGTGTTGAACCCACTAAAACCGTGTTTATAAACTACAATGCTATGTGACTGTCATATGGGCGCACTCGTCTTGCATTGCGCGCACCGAAGAAGTGTGTTGGCCAAGACTGCGGGCGCGCACAAAAAACGCGTAGGCGCGCATGACATTTGCGGGGGCACACACGACGGACGCACGGGTGTGCTTCCATGGGTCTCCGTTTCCGTTCCCTAATTATCACGGGCGCGCTGGTGGCTTCGCGGACGCGCCTGGTTCAGTCTATTTCAGAATATTTTCCTTATTTCCTTCGAAGTTAGTTATACTTATATAAATAGCCTTTCCTCTGATTTTTAGAGAGAGAATGAATGAGACTTCAATTAGGCTTAGGTTAAGAGTTTCTCTCTCTAGATTAGGATTAGCTTAGGAGAAGTTTTATATAGAGAAAGTGAGGAAAATCAATGGTGATTTGAGAGATTGAAGATGCAAGGGTGGCAATTGTATTGAAGATCTTCTTAACTATCAACGAGCATTTCTTACTCTATCTCATCTTTATTGTTTTCTTTAATTTCATGTTTGATTTTATTTTGTTGATTGATTTTATTTACTTGCATTGATTTGATGATGAAGTTTAGTTAGTGGTAGCTTGCTAGGGTTTGGGTAAAGCATGTATGCTTGATTGATTGATTGTGATTAATTTGGGGATTTATGTTAATATATTGTTATGGTCAAATTTATTAATGTAAGTTTGCAGGTGCTTAGTTTGGTTAGGCCTTGAGGAATAAGCTAGATTGCATTGTAAATCCTTTTGACATGACTCTCAATTTAGGATTTGCAATTGTTGATTGGTTTAAATTGTGATTCTCCTAGTTTGTCATTCATAGTCGAGACCTAGCTTGACGATTAGGCAATAGTTTTACAATACCAATTGATAGCTCTTACCATTAGTCCTCACAACGATTGATTGGCTTAACCTTCCCAAATTGATGCAATTATCATGATTATATATTTATTCCCATTCCCTAGTGTTTCATTTGTTTAATTCTTGTTTATTTTGGTTGTTGAATATTATTTCTTCACTCTTGACTTCGACCTAGCTTAGGCGTTAATTGGAAATACTTGAGCATAACCGTTCCTAGTGGTTCGACCCTACACTTACTTCTATACTTATATATATGTTTGTTAAGTGATTATAATTTTGTTTGGCCTTAGGGAAAAATAGTCAACAACCTAGTTTTTCCTATGTCAAAATGGCTCCGTTGCGAAACTAGGAACGGTGTCTATGTTTGAGTGTTTTTGATTGCTTTAGTCTAGCTCTTTATATATACTTTTCTTTTATTTGTTTTTTGCTTGTTTTTTAAAATAAAATAAAATCGGTAAGTACCTAGTTTCCTCAATTTGAGGATGAGCCGTTTTGGATGTACTTCAATAGGCTAGAGATCTTCATTAGTTACCATGGTTATGAACTTTGGGAGGCTTGTGAGATTTGTTTTCATGTGTTGAATGAGCAAACTAGAGACATTATTGAAACTATGTTTGATGATGAATTTCGAGCATTGTCAATTGATGATGCTTGGAATTTTATGTGTGGTTTGCTAGGGACACTTATGATCGTGGTTATGGTTATCCAAATACTTCTATGGATAATTGTTATGTTTCATGTTCCACTTTTGATGAATCTTGCATGCCTAATTGTGCACCCATTCCCTATTTTTTTTCAGTAAATAGAATTTATAACTAAAAGGAGCTGCAAAGCAGCAAACAACACCCCAAACACCACAAGCCCCGAGGGCAACCAACCACCAGCCACAGAACAAAAACCGAAGGCAACCTTCTAAGAAGGGTTCCTAAGATTTTTAAACCCAAACAAAGGCTCACCTAAACTCAAAGGAAAAGAACAACCCTCTAAGAGGGAAACCCCAAACCTAAGGAACAAGATAACACGAAGGAACAAGAAAACAAAGGCTAAAAAAGAGCCTTGTTTCGAGGTTTTTTGGATGTCCGGCGGGAGAGTTATAAGACTAAGACTAACCTCTGGACGCCTGTTCCTGCAAAACAAAGAAGACTCCTGTAGTGGGAGTTCCGCCTCCAACGATCAAGTTAGAACGTGTTCGGATGTACAAAGCGCAGAAAGTAAAGGGGATCAGGCTCCTCTCGGAAGGGGAGTGATCATCGACTGCCTGAGACAGTCTCAATATCCGAGCCTTAGCTCTCAAAGAGTGCAATTAATGATAGGTTTTATGCGTAACAATCAATGTACACGTGTGTTTTGGGAATTTCAGAATGATGTTCCTTAGAGGGAAAATCTCCTTTTATAGGGTCTTGATATGTGTGTGAAGTACTAGGTTTTCAGAAACCTAGGACTGACTGAACTTGCCTAAATATTTGGGCCCTCAAAGGCCACTTTCCTAGTTGGCCATCTGCCTGCCACGTGTCGTGGCCTGATTGGTCCGCCTTGGACCTCTAACGAGGAGACACATGACGGAATCTGGTTGGTCCACATGGATGACACATGGCATAATTTGATTGGTCCACGTGGTGGGAGAAATCCCCTAAGCATTTACCACACATAGGGGTGACGTGGCTTGCCACATGGCGCGTGTGACTGATGTCACATCCTGATTGGCCAAACGGTTTTTACCCTTTTTTTTTTTTTAACTGCCCCTTGAAATTCACCCTTTATAAATAGGGGATGTCCAAATCATTTGCTTGGACATTCCTAAAAATTCCAGAAAGAACTTTTGAGAACTTTTTCCTTCGGTGAGAAAGAACGACTATCGCCTGCACCAGACCGCCTGCTCTCTCAACCACCGCAGATTTTCAAGCACCTTCATCTTCACCGACTAAAGGTAACCGCCTGTTTTTCTTTCGTAATTTCTCTTTGTTTCTTTTTCTTTTTGAAAATGGTTTCCCAAAAGCACACGGCACAACCTAGGTTAGTGATCAGCCGGTCACCGGGGACGGCTGAATATAGAACTAGGAGTGTCGACTGCCCCTTGTTGGATATCCCTTTGCAAACTGCCCCAAGTCCGACTGTTTATGTGTCTGTGAAGGACACCATGGCTAGAACTAAGAGAACTGCAAAGGTGACAAATTCAGACGGCTCTTCCTTCTATGCGCCTGTCAGCGAATTGTTTGACGTGCCGCCTGGTGCCTTAAGCACTCCCAAGTTTCCATTTTAGAAGAATGAGAGGAGGAGGTTCAAAATGACATGTCGGGGCTTGTTGATCTAGCCCATCTGGCGGACACCAGGTCCGAGAGCTCAGACAGCGACTCTAAGCCAAGTACTTATAGCAAATTCTCAGATGAATATGAAGAGAGGCACTCTCAGCTAGAGACTGCGCGAGAGTCCCTCTCAGTAGAATTGGGAGCAAACTGGGTGGAGCTGTCTACTACCACCTGAGAGCAATATGCCGCTTATTATTAGCATGTTCCCGCAGGCAGCCGAAAAATGATGGCGGACGAAATTGGGAGCTTCAGAGCCGATCATGTCATGGGGCATGGTTATGTCCTGTGCACGCCGGATGCCGAGGACACTGTAGTCTGGCCCGAGAAGTCCAGCTATGGGGACGCATGTTTTGGCTGCTATGAGGTGGCCATTTAGGCAGGCCTAAGATTTCCTCTACATCCGGCTGTGGAGCGAACCCTAGACGGATACCAGCAGGGTGTCTAACAACTGGCCCCATACTCTTGGTTCAATATATTAGGCTACATTGCCGGCTGTGAAATGCATCAAGTAGACCCCAGCTTTGAAGCATTCGCCCACATGCATTACCTCAGCCGGACCCCTAAAACAAGTGGTACCGGCTGGTACCAGTTGTCTAGCCACAAGGGCTATGTGATGACTATGGGGAAGGAGAACAAGAAAGATTGGAGGAACACTTTCTACATTGTCTCTAGCCCTGACACAGCCAAGAACAAAAAATTCAACAGGTGGAACAGGAACCCACCATTCCTAACAGGCAGTTCCGAGCTGCCGCATGTTCTTCGTAAAGAAAAAGAAGAGATCCTTGACAGAGGGCTCTTCAAAGTAGATATCCAGGTGAACCCCAAGACTGGGGTGAGGGAGTTCATTCCTCAAAACTATATTCTGAAGTATAATAGGCTATACGATGGGACATATCTGGCCGCTTGTGGCCTTAGTGAAAAGATGCCGAGAGGTAGCTGACCGCCTGTTCAAGTGTCTTGTAAAACTTGATTAATTTTGTGTCAAACTAACTCCTTGATTCATCTTTTGCAGACAAAGCCATGGAAAAGCTCTCGGCCTCAAAGAAAGATGATGCCCAGTACCGCTCGGCTATCTTGGGCAACCGGTCAACTGAAGAGTCGCCTGGTTCGCAGGCGCCTAAGGTGAACTTCTTTCAACTTTGAACAAGTCTTATTTAGCTTTTCTGTCGCCTGCTTCATACTTATTGTGGTTATTTTTGCAGGGCAACTTAACAAAGCCTTCCTCCTCCTTACAGCCGGATCCTAAAATTAGGAAGCAGATGGCTGGTGACATAACGACTCCTAGGAGGGCCAGGATACACGTGGCCTCATGGACAGGGAGCAACCAACCTCCAAAATCTCTCCCTTGAGGACAGGGAGGCGGTTAGAGCAAGCAACCAACCATCCTCGGTCTTCTCGCTGAGGTATACTTGCAATAAAAATTCGTGTCTATATGGTTTGTTAGCCGTCTGTATCTGACGTCTATTTTTGGCCGGGTGCATTCTATGCTGCGAGTACACGGTCTTCGCAGGCCAATAATTGAGAAAACCAAAGAGGTAAAGGATGCGAAGGCTTGGGTCACCTATGTTTCTGACAAAGCTATGTTCTAGATTGCTCAAAATGAACTTCTGACTACTGACATGCTATATTATTAGGCGGCTGCCAACTTGCACGTCAAAACGGACTTAGAGGCGGCCAAGAAGAGGATTTCAGAGCTGGAGTCGTTTGTTAAAGACCTCAAGGCTGAGCTCGAGCCTCTTAGGGAGGCGGACCAAGAAGCAGTCGGCCTCCGCACTAGGGTGGACAAGCTCAAACTCCGCCTGCAGAACTAGGAGACCCGACTTTCCAAGAAATACCTTTCAAGGGCTGATCAAGAAAAGGAGGCCCTAATCAAGGAAATGATGGACAACAATAGCGCCAGCATGAAGATGACCTGGGGGCTCTTTTCCTAGAGACCAGGTATGAGAATTAGTTTGCCGCCTCCTCCAAGGAATATAATGAAAAAATTCTGAACCAAGCCCAAAAGGGCGAGGAAGAGGAGGAGGAGGAGTCTGATTCTACTTCAGGGGAGTCGGACCAGGAAGAGGAGAAGGAGGGGGAGATTAATGAAAAAGAACAAAAGCTGACTAGGGACCAAAAGGATGCGGCTGCTGATGTTGATGTACCCCCTTCGGTTGCTTAAGCTTTCCCTTTTTATATCAACTTTTCTTTGGCCTGCGTGCCGTTTGTGTTGTATCATTACCCGACCAAGGGGTTGGGGTTTATTAACAATTTAAGCTTTTTTGTCGGTTTTATGGCCAACTGTTTTATATGAATCATCCGGCAGTTTTGTCGGATTTTCCAATTTGCACTTTGCTTTGAATTTGTATAGCTTGCCTTTTTGTATGAATGCGTTATACCGACTGTTCTTGCCCCTGGGCGACTGAGCGCCTGCTTTTCATAGGTGAGTTGATTGTCTTGGATTTTTTGATACCTAAAAGAGTATGACTAATTTCAAGCCAATCAATCACTATGATGATTGCCCCAAGCCAAGCGATTAGTCGGCCATTACGAAGGCGAACACATAGTATAATCCGGCTCTCAGCCTCACTATATTTCATTTACAAAGTTTTGTACTTAGTTCTTTAATTAGGTGTTAACTGGTCGTCTGTTATGGTGCCTGCACAGAAGCAGGCGTCAAACGGGATGTCTAGCAGAAGTAGCTACACCTGTTGGGTTACAGGCGGTAGCTTTAGAAGTTTAGCCAACCTTTAGAAGAGTAGTGGTTGAGTGCCTCTGTTTACCAAAAAACAGGCGGTCTTGTTCGCACCGTTTAGCTTCCGTGCTAGGTTGGTGTAGTGACTATGAGTTAACCTCTAGGGTTAATCAGTCTTTGTGACTTGAATTAGAGTGAATAGAAGAAACAGTCAGCTATGGCCGAATGTTGTTTCTCTATTTTTTAAGTTAGACTTAGCTTATTACCTAAATAGCTGCCAAGTTAGAACTCAGCTTATGCCGACTGTATTTTCCCAAGCAATATAAAGAGAATTCTGACTTAGATTTTAACTGTCTACCGCTTGCTTATAGTAAGCGGCACGTTTATCTTCATCTCATGTCAAACGAATGTGAGGTTGTCTTAGAGACATTAGGTAGGGCCGGTTTTTTTTAGGTTTATAGAGCAATGTGCAACCCAAACGGGAGATTCTCTCTGCGACGAATTCACCAGGATGGATTTCGCCAGATGCCTGCTCATGTTTGGGACAGACTTATTAGTTTAATTTTATTAGGATCATCCGGCCATGGGCCTCAAGTTCATCATCCGGCCATTGGCCTCATTAGGTTGTTCAAAAAAGAACATAGTTGCTAAGTTGTCTAGAGTAGGTGATGAAAAGAAATAAGGCCGACTGTGTATTTCAAAGGAGGCTTGCCCCACTGGGAGGAGACTTATGGGAAATAAATTCCAAATTTTATTGATATACTTTCATGTATAAATAATTTACAAATCCCAGAAGTAGTACTTTTTCAAGTTGTCTACGTTCCAAGTTCTGGCTATCTGCCTACCGTCTGGTGTTTCCAGGTGGTAGGTGCCACCTCTAAATTCTTCATAGATTCGGTAGGGGCCACCCCAATTACGAGTCAGCTTTCCATGCTCGTTGGCCCTACCGATGACTTCCATTTTTCGTAACACAAAGTCCCCTACTTTCTGGGGGCGCTTGTGCACTCTTTTATTGTAAGTTCTCGTCATTCTCAGACGGTAGATCTCATGATGCAAGGCCGCATTGCCCCTGCGTTCTTGAAGTGAGTCCAATGCTAGCCGCATGGCCTCCTAGTTAGCCTCTTCGTTATAAAGCATGACTCGAAGAGTCAGCTCATAGTAGTCAATAGGAAAACAGATTCAACACCATAAGACATGAAAATTGAGGTTCCACCAGTCGCCCCATTTTCAGTCATCCTGATAGCCCAAAGAACATGCGGCAGCTCATCTTCCCACAGACCACCAGCTTGTTCAATTTTCTTTGTGATACCATCTAAGATTAACTTGTTAAAAGCTTCAACCTGGTCGTTTTCTTGAGGACGGCCGACTGACGCAAAACAGTGGGAAATCCCTTGGTCTCCCAACCAATTCTTGAGAGTGGGCGTCTCAAATTGAGGACCGTTATCAAAGACCACAGACATAGGCACCCCAAACCGGGTGATGACATTTCTTAAGATGAAGGAGATAACATCCTTTATTTTAATGCCTTTGACCGCCTCCGCCTCTACCCACTTGGTGAAGTACTCGACAGCAACCAAAATGCATCTCCGTCCGCTTGTCGCAGGCGTATACGGACTCAGAATGTCCATGCCCCATTTGGCGAATGGTATTGGGCTATGGATAGTCGTCAAGTGAGTGGTCGGACGATTGATGAGCTTGCCAAACTTTTGACACTTGTCACATTTTTTCACCATCTCCATGGTGTCTGCTTCTAGGGTAGGCCAGAAGTAGCCTTGCCTCTAGGCTCTCTTTGCTAGGGTCCTACCGCCTATGTGGGAGGCACAGAAGCCCGAGTGCAAGTCTTCTAGGACCTCTCGTCCCTTCTCTAGAGTAAAACATTTTCATGGCGACCATCTCTGGGTAGGTATCCGGCAAGGTGTCGTCTGTTAAGTAAGCCCGGATGCCATCCATCCAGGTTGAGCTTCGATTTAGGATTCCAATGGGTTCCTCTTCGATGCTCCTTTTTTCCATCACTTCCCAAAAAACTGACCTAGTTGTGTCACAAGAGGCAGATGATGCCAATTTGGAGAGGGCATCCGCCTGGTTATTCTCAGACCTAGGCACCTGACTTAGATGAAATTCCTCAAGCGTCTCATTCTCTTCTTTTACCGCCTGTAAATACTTGATCATAGCCGGATGCGTGGCTTCATTGTCACCATGGCATTGGCTAACAATATATTATGAATCAGAACAGGCGTCAACTTTCTTTGCCCCAGCCGCCATACACATGCGGATGCCGGCTAGTAGGGCTTCATACTCTGCCTCACTGTTCAAGGCCTGGAACTTAAACCGTAGTGCATATTCGTACTTGTCTCCTTCAGGAGACTAACATATGACGCCTGCACCACAACCATTCACTATGGAGCTCCCGTCCACATATACCTTCCAGACTTGCTCAAGATTTTCTGGATCCGCCGGCCTAGTCATTTCAACAATGAAGTCGGCAAACGCCTGCCCCTTCACTACTTTCCTTGGCTTATTTGATCATTCGGTCGGATGATTCCATAGTTCCATTTGATCACTCGACCAGATGATTCCATTTGATCATTCGGCCGGATGATTCCATGGTTGTTAGTGGCCGCTTGATTGGCTGGTCAGCATAGACCACGAACGGATGCGCCAAGAAGTAAGTTTTTAACTTCTTAACTGCCATGAAGAGGGCCAAGAAATTTTTTTCAACCATGGGATATTGTAACTCAGCATTCCTCAGGACATAGCTGATGAAATGTACCAAGAGTTGGTAGCCGTCTCGTTTAGCAAGGAGAACGACACTAAGAGCGTGATCAGAGACGACCAAGTACATGTATAACACTTCCTTGGTAGAGGGCTGACGAGCCTTGGCAAAGAGTGCAAGTGTTCCTTCCACTTTTGGAAGGCCGCCTCTGCATCCGCCCCCCATTCAAACATAGTCTTCTTCTTGATTTCTTGGAAGAAATAGAGACACTTGTCGCCTGACCGACTGAGGACTCTCCCCAATGCCGCCAGACAACCTGTTAATTTTTAAACTTCTTTTACAGTGCGGGGCGACTTCATGTCTATGACCGCCTATATTTTTTGTGAGTTTGCCTCTATCCCCCTTTGATCAATCAGAAATACAAGGAACTTCCCAAACTCAACACCAAAAACACACTTCTTGGGATTGAGCATGACCTGGTGCCACCTTAGTGTGGCGAATGTTTCTCGGAGATCTGTAAGATGGTCTGGTTGAAGTTTGGATTTGACTATCATATCATCAATATACGCCTCCACATTCTTTCCAATTTGATTAATGGAGACTGTATTAATCATTCTTCGGAAGGTAGAAGGCGCATTTTTCAAACCAAACGGCATCACAGTATAGCAGAATAACCCTTGATCAGTGACGAATGCCGTCTTCTCTTGATCTTTCTTCCACAAGGGTATCTGATGAAAACCTGAATAGGCGTCCATAAAACTCATCAAGGCATGGCCGGCTGTAGAGTCGACCAAATTCTCAATGTTTAGGAGAGGATAGCTATCCTTCGGACATGCGTTGTTCAAGTTTGTATAGTCTACACACATGCGCCAAGTTCCATTCAGCTTCTTTACGAGCACAATATTGGCAACCCAATCAGGGAAATAGCATTGCCAAATGAACCCAGCATCTAATAATTTTTTCACCTCGGCAGCTGCTGCCTGGCTTCGTTATCGTGGTTCCTTTTCTTTTGTCTTACCAGCTTCTATTTGGGATCTGCAGCAAGCTTGTGGACGGCTAGATCCGGGCTGATGCTTGACATCTCGTCCACCTCAAAGGCAAAGATTTGTTTGAATTCCTTTAGCAAGTTGTGCAATTCTACACCAAGTTTAGCAAAAGCAATCGTCCCCACCTTGATAGTTCGTTTAGGACGAGATTCATCCAGAACGATGTTCATGTGCTCACCAGCTGGCTGGGGACAGAGTTCATCCGGCCGTTCACCGGTCAGTGATTGCTATTGGTTGTCATTTTTTCCGGCCACCATTTGGCTGGGCTTTCTCTTCTTGCCGGCTGCTGTGGCAGCACGCGCTGCTTCCTTGACTTGGTCAAGGTCAGTATTTTCTCCACTAGGGCCGGCTGCGACCACAGTGGGTTTGACATCAGAGAGATAACACTACGTGGCCATCTTTTGGTCTCCCCGAAGGGAGCTAACTATTCCATCATCCTTCTCAAACTTGAAGAGCATAAGAGAAGGATTGATTACAGCCTTGGATTCATTCAGGGTGGGGCGCCCCAAAATCTTGTTATTGGCCGTCAGCTCTTCAACAACGAAGAACCGAACCACCATGTGGCGGCCCTCCCCTTTTTCGCCCAGACGAATGGGTAGGTCTATTCGACCTACCGGATGTACCACACCACCCCCAAATCCCACTAAGGGATGAGAGACCTGGTGCATGCTCTCGGGCGTGTACCTGAGCTTGGGCAGACACTTGTGACTGATGAGATCAAACGAACTCCCAGTGTCAATGAGGATTTGGCCAACTCTTTAGTTGCTCACTTTGCATTCGATGACAATAGGGTCATCATGCGGCCTCCTGACTTTACCCCTGTCATCCTCAATGATTACATTACAACTTCAGAGAAGGAGTCCTTAGACGTGTGCCCCTTGTCGACCGAGTTGACGTCGAGCCGTCTGATGTAGTCCTTGTTACCCCGGATCGTTGGGCCGCCTCCAGCAAAGCTCGCTGCTATTGTATATATTGGAGTTTCATCAGTGTCCGAACTATTAGCAGAATGGGGTTTCTTCTTAGACGACTGACCAGGGTTAGTTTGCAAGGTAACCTTGGACCTCAAGATATAAGACTTGAGAACTCCTTTATCAGCCAAACGGTCCAACAGTCGCTTGAGACTAAACCATTTGTTGGTGTCATGGCCAATATCCTCATGGTAGTGGCAATATTTATTTTTGTTCCGATTTTTGGCGGAACCTTTCATAGCAATCGACTTCTCAATGGAGACCCGGTCCTTAATCTTCATGACGATGGAGTGACAGTCTTTATTGAATTTGTACCTTGGGTAGTACATTTTTGTTTCTCTATTTTTCTTCTAGGACGGCTGTTTAGAAGTATCAGCCTCCCAGACTTCTTTTCTTTTCTTTTCTATCTTAACCGGCTGTAATGGCCGACTCTCTTTTTTGTCAGACTTCTTTGAGTCCGACTGTTTACTAATGTTGCAGAGCTCGGTAGTCTATATATAGGCGTCCGCCTCCATCAGCGTTTCTTGGAGGGTAGCAACCCTCTTCCTGTCAAGGTCGAACTTAAAGGCCGACCCGTCTTTCAAACCTTTGATAAAGTCTGTTAGGCCACCTCATCAGACAGTCCTTGAATCTGAAGTCTTATCAGATTGAACCGCCTGATGTATGATCGTAGGCATTCCTTCTCTCCTTGTTATATAGCTCCCAAGTCAAGACGTATTTTCTTCGTAGGGATGTTCATTAAGAAGTTGGACACAAACAAGTATGCAAGCGTCCTGAAATTATTGATGCATCCGGCTGGCAGGTTGCCGAACCATTGTTGGGCGACATCCTTCAATGTGGCCGAGAAGCGTCGACACCATGCGGCATCAACCAACCCTTGTAGATACATTAGGTTGGTGTATGCCATAAGGTGAGGTTCTGGATATGTGGTACTGTGATAGGCACCTACCAACACATTTTTCACCTTGGACGGCTGGGCAGCCTCGGTTATTTCCTTGGAAAACACAGAGGGCTGTTCCCCTTGTCTTAGTAGTCAAAGCTGGCAGTCTAAGGGTTGGACATTATGTGCCGCCTGACCCCCGAAGAGAGTTGGCTGCATATAAGGTTGTCCATACGGTATGTATGGTTGTTGAGGCGCATACGAGGTTGCGCATACGGTATGCATGGAGCATCTGAGGACTAGAGTGGGTAGACATGTCGCCTGTCTGATTCTCTCGATTTGATTGTGAATACCTTATTGAGTTGTTCTGAAAGATGTCTTGCAATTTCGACGTTGAAGCCGACTCCGACAGTTGCATGTTCTTCTTCTGCTGGATTTCGAGCATCAGAAAAAGTTTTCTTTGAACCATTCGGCTGTACATGCCGGATGGCCTTCCTCTTCTCTTGCTCAGGGAATCGGAGTTTAGCCAAATTTAACAAGGGCCTCTACCGTTCCCTAGGTTTAGGGTAAGGAGTGGCCTCTCGGTCTTTAACCAACTTATTCCTCCAAGAATGAGAGGGCTTCTTGGCCGACTGGTCCCTGGTGGAATAAACCGTCTAATTGTCAATTAGGTCCTTAATCTCCCCTTTGAAACTTATCATGAGAGTCATGAGCTCATTTCTGGATGTCCTGCGGGAGAGTTACAACATCAAGACTGACCTCTAGATGCCTGTACCTGCAAAACAACGAAGACTCCTGTGGGTTGGAGTTCCGCCTCCAACGATCAAGTTAGAACGTGTTCGGATGTAAAAAGCACGGAAAGTAAAGGGAACAGGCTCCTCTCAAAAGGGGAGTGATCATCCGACTGCCTGAGATAGTCTCAATATCCGAGCCTTAGCTCTCAAAGAGTGCAATTAATGCTGGATTTAATGCGCAGCAATCAATGTACACGTGTGTTTTGGGAATTCCAGAATGATGTTCCTCGAAGGTAACATCTCCCTTGTATAGGGTCTTGAAATTTGTGCCCAGTACTAGGTTTTCAGAAACCAAGGACTGACTGGGCTTGCCTAGGTATTTGGGCCCTCAAAGGCAACTTTCCTAGTTACCACTAGCCAACACAAAGGAAGCAACAGGTTGAAGCAACACTAGCATGCAGTAGCTAGAAAAAAAAGCAGCATGCAGCAGCTGAGAACCTAGTGACAGTCAAACAAACAATAGAGCAGCAGCAAACAGTTCCTAGATGGAAGAAACTACTAGAGAACAAAAGCAGCCCCTGTAGAGCCAGCAAGGCTTCAGCAGCAGCACTTGGCATCAGCAGAACCAGGCAGGAAGCAGCAGTAGAACCAAACAGGCGGAGAAGCACTAGAAAACTGAGCAAAAGCAGCGTCAATACTAGCACCCAACAAATCCATCCACAATCAACCAGGCAGTAGCAACACAACAAGAGCAAAGGCGCAACAGCCAAGAAAGTAGTGGAATAGAAACAGCAGGCTGAACAAAGAACAACTACAAACAAATAGTGCATGCGAAACCTCAATAAGAAATTAGCAGCAATTTCCTATCATGAGTAATATAGAGGCAAGCAACCTTAAAAACAATCTCTTTAAAAACAACATCAATTGGATCACATTTGCCTTGGAACATTGTTGCATTTCTCTGCAACCAAATGCTGTAAAGAGATTCATCAAGGAAAATTACATGCAACCTGCTAGTAGGCTTAGATTTCTTGTAATATCGGATTGCCCACTCAACTTCCAAATCAAAATTCTACACTATCTTCCTGCAATTCATCAGCAAATCCAAAACATGTTGCCAAATTTTTCGAGAGTAACTACAACGAAAGGAAAGATGTTGAATGGTTTCCAGTTCCCAGAGGCAAAGTAAGCAAATAGGATCACAGTTAATATTCCACATTAGCAATCTCTCACTAGTCAACAATAGCCCCCAAATTGCAAGCCACAGAACAAAAAGACTCTTAGGGGAGGCTTTATTATTATAAAGTAACCTCTTCCAACACACTATGGGGGCTTGGTGTCGAAGAAGGTCATAAACCTTCCTAATTCTCATTTTCCCTCCTTGCTGAACTGTATCCCAACCACCTATTCGATCAACAACTTCCCTTCATTTAAGGATTTTCTTCAAAACCCAAGAACTCTTTTGAGGAGCAGGAGCATCTCAAAAATTCTTATTCTTGAAATAGTATATATGCACCCACTTAACCCATAACGAGTCAGATTTATGAGTGATGTCCCAAAGCACTTTGAAAATAGCAGCAATATTCCACTCAACTAAAGAAATGACATTCCACCCCCCTCTAGATCTAGGAAGGCAAACTTGCTTCCAAGAGACAAGATGGTGTGCCTCAGTCGTATGCAACCAAAAATATCACAACTAAGCTAACTGCAAATAAACGTAGTTAGGGGAGTCGAGTTCGAATCCACAGGAAAAAAGGGACTAATAACTGCAAACCTAAGTGGAATTACTCTAGGAACGTAGTAATCTAAGTAACAAGGGGGTTTTGACAAGCAATGGTGACAATTAAACTAAATCAGAACAATGAACGTAAATAGTATGCAATCAATGAGAATAACGGTCTTGGTTATGCGAAATCCACAATTGAACATACAAATTGATCATAGAAGCCTCTTCAATCAAACACTATTGAACACCTTGTTGTAGAATTCTAAATTCTAAATTCTCATAAGCTAGTTAGAAATAGCAAAGCGCTCCTTTCTAACCCTTTCTAATGTATAATTTAAGACAAGCGCTCTAAATCATCCACAAGAAGAACATAAACGGAGAAATCAACAAGGATTGAATAAATTAACACAAGCGGTCTAATTTCTTCAATAATATTATTCCCTCTTTAAGTTATCAATCAAAACCTTGCATACATAACCCAAAGTTGCTACTTTGGAAAGATTAATTAGATGCAAGCGAATCTAACAATTCTAACCTAGCAATTGATTAAAGCAAATCATGAAATAATTCAAAGGAATAATAAACATTCAATAGATAATAAAGAGAAGAGAAGTCTCACAATTCGTAGCCAAAAGCTTCAATCTTTAACCAAGAATCCGGAAGATTAAGCTTCCATGGATTCTAATTCAAAAACAAAGATTTCTGAAATTTGCCAAGAACCCTAGAAAACTTTTACTTCTCTCTAACTTAATTTTCACTCATTAACTTCTCCTAAATCTTCATAAAAATAGACTATATATATGTTTCCATACTTAAATAACATAAAACAATAATAAAAATAATAAATAAATACAAAACACGAGCCAAGACAAAGCAAACTACTGAAAAATAACCAAAACAGGCCCCGAAATCTGGAAGACCCGCTGCCAGCTGCTCGGGACCCGCTGGCAGCGGCTAAAGCAGCAAAACACTTCGTCCTCTCTGGCTGACCCGCTGCCAGCGGCCCTGGCAGCGGTTCTGCTGTCTTCTGCTGTCTTCTTTGCTCTTTCTTCTAGCTTTGCTTCACCTTTACTCAAGCTTTCTCCCTTGCTCTTCCAAGCTCCATCACGCTTCTCAAATCACGAGCTAAGGTCCATACTCTATAATCCTCCTCATTAGTTCCCGAACTCACTCACTAACACCTATAAATCCCGGCTTTTGCACACAAGTGAGATCACCGCCCGAAACTCACAAAAGCTATTAAAAACTCATGCACAACATCAAAACACACCCTAAAACTCTTCTCTCAACCCTTGATAAGACGGCTTATCAAATTCCCCCATACTTGAACCTTTACTCGCCCTCGAGTAAACTTAGAGAATAAAACACATCTCCCCATTAAGGTTCAAAACAGAAGATGGCGGAACCGAACAAGCTCTACGCATTTAAACTCAAGAAGACATCCTAGCAACCACCAAATAACCGCCTTCTCACTTCACAAACTCCCTTTTTCATTTTTTTTACATTCAACTCATCCCCCAAAACCAACCTAGAACAACAAGCACATAGCCAAGAGCATAGATATTCTCAACTATCCTACCACACGAAAATTTTGATAAAATTGGGCAAACAAGACTCAACTAAACCAAAAGTCCACAAAAAAAAAAAACACTTCCACACTCAAAAGTCAAGAAAAATAACTCTAGCTTTCTAAGCATGATCAACACTTCACCCGAACTTCAACTATCTCCCGAAAACATCAAGATGAGACCTACCCGACACCTCCATATTTCTCCTCCCCTTATGACACCGACTCCGGCAAATAGATGCGCAAATTCACGAATTTTTCTCTCTCTTCTCTCATTTTGCCTAGGAGCCCTTTCGGGTTTTCATCCTAGCCTCTCATCTTTTTCCAAATCTCACTTTCTCACCCACTCATTAGCCACTTTTTTGCTTAGGTCGCCCTTTCGGGTTTTCAACCTAACCGGGCCCCCATTTTTGCCTAAGCCGCCTTTTTAGGTTTTCGGCTTAGCGGGTTTCTTTTTCTTTTTCTTTCTTTTTTTTCAATTTTTTTTCTTTTTCTTTTTCTTTTTGCATTTTTTTTTCATTGAACCACAATTAAGATAGTTATACAAAACATGAAATCAAGATAACTATACAAAATTTCAAAAATATGCAATGAAAAGCTTCCCCCCCTACTTAAATGAGGCATTGTCCTCGATGCAAGAACAACTACAATGAAACCAAAAGTAAGGGAAAAGGAAGAAAATCGTTACCATCTCAATGAGAGGGACCTCCAGAGCCAGAAGAGCCGGCATCACCCCGAGAAGCACGCCTCTCGGAACGACGCAAAGCACGGGATGCCAGGTGATCCATGAACGCCTCAGTTGGGGGCTCATACTGTGGATATTGAGCGGTATAAAACCGACTCATGCTTCTCTGATATGCAAGCAGCTCTTGCATCCCATCGCACACCTCCTCTAGTCTATCATCTACATCAGCCCTCCAGTGAGGCCAATCATCATGCCGTACTTCAGCAGCATCCTCACCCCCTTCTTCATCCACATACTCCCCGCCCATTTGAACATCGGGATTCTCCTCCCCCATGTTCTCAACTATTACTTCGGCATCTCCTAAATAAGGAGCAACATCTGGGTCGGGCGCAAGGAGGAAGTCTGTGATGGCAAGGCGATAAGGAAAAGCTCGTCCCTCGGGACGAGGAATTCTCAAATAGTTCAGGCCCTGTGGCCCATATCGCCAGAAATAACTACCGACGACGGGGGAACGCGATAACAAACCAATCTTGACCAGAGTCATGATGTTATAAGTTAGGTACGTCGAATCTACTGGCACAAGATCTGCGGGGGGTGGAACATTTAAATAACAAGCGAGCAGGGAGACCATACCACCCATGCTAATGTGGCCACTTGAATTTGACCGCACTTTCACACAGCTATCTACAAAAATATCGACCCAATTGGGGGTGCCGACACCCTCAGGGGTCATCGCCCACAAATAAGATAATGTAGCCTTGGGAACCTTAGTAGCTTCTCCTTGACATAGTATGGTGGACGAAATAAACCTATGAACGAGTCTAAGGCATGGGTGAGTGATCTTGAAGCTATGATCACCATGAGGGTCAACTTCACAACCAGTTATAGCCCTCCAAAATGTTCGGGACGAGTACGTGCTATAATCACCCCAATGGTTCACCAATGGGGGTGCATCCCAACCAAATGCCATTCGCATATCATCATAAGACACAACATAATTCCTATTATTCAAATTAAAGGATATTTGATCACGTCCTTTAGTAAGAGTTGAAAGGAATTCATAGGTATACCTGACATAGGTGGGGGCGCATTTGGTCATGAAATTCTCCAGACCCACTTTCCGTAGCAAGAGCCGCACTACTTCCTCCATGTCTAGCTCTTGCAAAGCTTCTAAGTCAAAAAACTTGGTGCATTGCACCGTTCGTCGTGGTTGTTGAAGCTTAGTCCATATCCCCTTCTCCTTGGAATTCAACCGCATACCCATGAATCCATCCCCTCGAGGCAATGGAGGTGCCTTACCTTGACTAGAAGAAGCACCTTGCTTCTTGCCCCCTGGGGGTCTTGATGGAGATGATGCCTTAGACCTCTTGTTATCCCCACCCATGACTCTAATTGTATGCTTGTACCTTTACCTTCACTTTCAATTACGAGAAATTCAACTTGCACAACTTCACAACCAACTCAATGTCACACTTGAAATCAAGAGAAAATGGAAAATCTAGGTTGTAATTGTGATGGGAATTGAGGAGTGGATGAAAGGCAAGGACTTGGAAAGGGAGATTGGTAGGGGATCGGTGCAATTGGAGTAAGGGGATGAAAGAATAGAGAGAAGGAGGAGAAAAGAAGTAAGGGTTTGTGGGAATTGGGGTTTATGAAAGGAGTAATGAAGGTAGGAGTTGGAAAGGGGGAAATAAGGGGGAAAATATTGGGGAGGCTGGTGAAGCCGCTGGTAGCGGCTGATACTGATTCTTTTTTTATTTTTATTTTTTTTATTTTTTTTTTGAGGGGGGGTGCCGCTGGTAGCGGCTCTGCAGCAGCTACCAGCGGCTGGGACAGAGCCTGGGGTTTTTGGGCTGCCTGAAGACCCGCTGGTAGCGGCTGCAGAGCAGCTGCCAGCGGCTTCAGCAGGGAATGTCCCCTTTGGCTCTGTTTCAGCTTGTTTTTGCTGTGTTTCGGGCATAAAAGATGCTCCCGAGGCCTCCACCTACATAGAAACAACAAAAACACTCTTCACATCACAAGAAAAATTAAAAAAAAAATAAACTACGAAAAGAAATGGGGAAGAGTTTTCGATCGGGTTGCCTCCCGATTAGCGCCTTTGTTTTACGTCGTTGGCTCGACGCGGCTCATCCCACTTCGCTACTCCATTGATGGCTCGTAGAGATCGATGCTCTCCACGTTCTCGGTTTAGAAACCCTCGAAGTAGGGTTTGAGCCTTTGTCCATTGACTTTGAAAACCTTATCGGTCTCGAGGCTTTGAATTTCAACTGCTCCATGCGGATATACGTTCACCACTTGAAAAGGGCCCTCCCAACGGGACCGAAGTTTTCCCGGAAATAATCTAAGTCGGGATTGATATAGGAGTACTTTGTCACCGACTTTGAACTCCTTCCGCGTGATCATTCGATCATGCCATAGCTTGGTCTTTGCTTTATAAGTATCGACATTCTCATAGGACTCAAGTTGGATCTCCTCTAGTTCTTGGAGTTGCAATTTCCGATGTTTACCCGCTTCATCCAATTGCATGTTAAATGACTTAACCGCCCAATATGCTTTATGCTCAAGCTCAACCGGAAGATGGCACGGTTTTCCGAAGACAAGGCGGTAAGGGGACATCCCGATAGGTGTTTTGTATGCGGTGCGGTACGCCCATAGAGCATCCTCCAACCTCAAACTCCAATCCTTCCTATCCGGATTAACCGTTTTCTGCAGAATTGACTTCACCTCTCTATTGGACACCTCGGCTTGCCCATTGGTTTGTGGGTGATAAGCCGTGGAGATTTTGTGGTGAACGGAGTACTTCCTCAACATAGCACCCACTGTACGGTTGCAAAAGTGCGTTCCTCGGTCACTTATCAACGCCCTCGGGATTCCAAACCTAGAAAATATGTAAGATTTGATAAAACCTGAAACCACTTTAGAATCGTCAGTCCTAGTGGGTATTGCTTCCACCCACTTCGACACATAATCACAAGCAAGAAGTATATAAGTAAAACCGTGAGAAATAGGGAATGGTCCCATGAAATCTATACCCCAAACATCAAATATTTCACAATATAGTAAAGAGGATTGGGGCATTTCACTTTTCTGGGAAATGTTACCTACTCTCTGGCAATTATCACAAGATTTACAAAATCCATAGGAATCTCGAAACAAACTTGGCCAGTAAAAACCACAGTCGAGAACCTTCCTTGCTGTGCGTTTGGCTCCAAAGTGTCCGCCACAAGCATGAGAATGACAGAAGGTGAGAATAGGGATCACCTCATTTTCGGGAATGCATCTGCGAATGATTTGATCGGAGCAGAACTTCCACAAGTATGGATCATCCCATGCATAGTACTTCGCATCATTTCGAAGCTTGTCCTTTTGAGACTTTGTGAAACCTGGAGGAAACTGTTGAGAAACCAGAAAATTCACAATGTTAGCAAACCAAGGCCGCAAATCCTTAAGAGCAAATAAAGATTCATCCGGAAATTCTCCTAGGAATTGGTATGGAAATGATGGTTGATCAACAATATGGGACAAACGACTCAAATGATCAGCAACTAGATTTTCCGCGCCTATCTTGTCCTTGATTTCCAACTCAAACTCACATAAGAGCAGAATCCATCTTATTAGTCTTGGTTTGGCTTCTTTCTTCGTCATCAAGTGGCGAAGAGCTGCATGATCAGTGAAAACAATTACTTTAGTACCAAGCAAATAAGATCGAAACTTTTCTAGAGCAAATACTACAGCTAACAACTCTTTTTCTGTGGTAGTGTAGTTTCGTTGGGCTGAATTGAGGGTCATTGAGGCATAATAGATCACATGAGATGCCCTCCCTACTTTCTGGCCTAACACAGCTCCAACTGCATAATCACTCGCATCACACATTATCTCAAATGGTAGAGACCAATCTGGGGCTTGAATGATAGGGGCAGAAATGAGCTTAGCCTTCAATTCGTCGAAAGCCTTCTTGCAATCATCATCAAAGTGGAATTTCACATCTTTCTGCAGCAATTTGCACATAGCATTCGCAAGCTTTGAGAATCCCTCAATGAACCTACGATAGAAACCTGCATGGCCAAGAAAAGAACGCACTTCACGCACATTAGTAGGATAAGGAAGAGACTGAATAGTATCAATCTTAGCCTTATCAACCTCAATACCTCTAGAAGAGACTACATGACCTAACACAATGCCCTGTTGGACCATAAAATGACGTTTCTCAGAATTTAGGACGAGGTTAGAGTCAATACATCTTTTAAGGACCATAGATAAGTGATGCAAGCATTTATCAAAAGAATCACCATAAACAGTGAAATCATCCATAAATACTTCCATGAAATGCTCAACGAACTCAGAAAAGATGCTCATCATGCATCGCTGAAAGGTTGCAGGTGCATTACATAGTCCAAAAGGCATACGTCGATACGCAAATGTGCCAAAAGGACATGTAAAAGTTGTCTTCTCTTGATCTTCAGGTGCAATGGGCACTTGAAAGTACCCAGAATACCCATCAAGGAAACAGTAATAAGATTTCCATGCAAGTCTTTCGATAATTTGGTCAATAAAAGGTAAAGGGAAATGATCTTTCCTAGTTACTGCATTCAACCTACGATAATCAATGCAAGCTCGCCAACAATTTTGAACTCTAGTAGGAACCATTTCACCCTGTTGATTTTCTACCACAGTCACACCACTTTTCTTAGGAACCACCTGTGTAGGACTGACCCATTTACTATCAGATATAGGAAATAAAAGGCTTCTATGATCTCCTTCTTTACCACTTCCATCATGGGAGGATTCAGGCGACGCTAAGGTTGCCTCACAGGTTTGGCATCATGTTCTAGCAGAATACGATGCATGCAAGTGGATGGACTTATTCCCTTAATGTCTGCAATGGTCCATCCAATAGCTAACTTGTGCTCTTTCAGCACTGTCACCAACTTGTCCTCTTGCTCCTTGGTCAATTTGCTTGAAATTATAACAGGTAAAGTATCGTTCTGACCAAGGAACACATATTTCAAATGATTAGGAAGTGGTTTTAGCTCCACCTGGGGTGCCTGCAAAACAGAAGGTAAGAGTTTATCAGTAGGCACTGTCAATGTGGTAGGTGTCGAACCTGGTGGTCTAAGTGGGAGCTTGGAATGGCTATTCAACTCTGCTACCATCATCTGCACACTATTAGGCAAAGGGATATCCAAACAATCAGCAGATAAATCATTAGAAATGGAAGTGAGGAGCGCATCCTCGCCCTCAACATCGAAGACATCCTGCACTATAGGATCAATGATATCAATGGAACACAAAGAATGAGTGTCAACAGGATATTTCATGGAATTATAGATGTTATACACAATTTGGTGTGCCTCAGTCGTATGCAACCAAAAATATCACAACTAAGCTAACTGCAAATAAACGTAGTTAGGGGAGTCGAGTTCGAATCCACAGGGAAAAAGGGACTAATAACTGCAAACCTAAGTGGAATTACTCTAGGAACGTAGTAATCTAAGTAACAAGGGGGTTTTGACAATCAATGGTGACAATTAAACTAAATCAGAACAATGAACGTAAATAGTATGCAATCAATGAGAATAACGGTCTTGGTTATGCGAAATCCACAATTGAACATACAAATTGATCATAGAAGCCTCTTCAATCAAACACTATTGAACACCTTGTTGTAGAATTCTAAATTCTAAATTCTCATAAGCTAGTTAGAAATAGCAAAGCGCTCCTTTCTAACCCTTTCTAATGTATAATTTAAGACAAGCGCTCTAAATCATCCACAAGAAGAACATAAACGGAGAAATCAACAAGGATTGAATAAATTAACACAAGCGGTCTAATTTCTTCAATAATATTATTCCCTCTTTAAGTTATCAATCAAAATCATGCATACATAACCCAAAGTTGCTACTTTGGAAAGATTAATTAGATGCAAGCGAATCTAACAATTCTAACCTAGCAATTGATTAAAGCAAATCATGAAATAATTCAAAGGAATAATAAACATTCAATAGATAATAAAGAGAAGAGAAGTCTCACAATTCGTAGCCAAAAGCTTCAATCTTTAACCAAGAATCCGGAAGATTAAGCTTCCATGGATTCTAATTCAAAAACAAAGATTTCTGAAATTTGCCAAGAACCCTAGAAAACTTTTACTTCTCTCTAACTTAATTTTCACTCATTAACTTCTCCTAACTCTTCATAAAAATAGACTATATATATGTTTCCATACTTAAATAACATAAAACAATAATAAAAATAATAAATAAATACAAAACACGAGCCAAGACAAAGCAAACTACTGAAAAATAACCAAAACAGGCCCCGAAATCTGGAAGACCCGCTGCCAGCTGCTCGGGACCCGCTGGCAGTGGCTAAAGCAGCAAAACACTTCGTCCTCTCTGGCTGACCCGCTGCCAGCGGCCCTGGCAGCGGTTCTGCTGTCTTCTTTGCTCTTTCTTCTAGCTTTGCTTCACCTTTACTCAAGCTTTCTCCCTTGCTCTTCCAAGCTCCATCACGCTTCTCAAATCACGAGCTAAGGTCCATACTCTATAATCCTCCTCATTAGTTCCCGAACTCACTCACTAACACCTATAAATCCCGGCTTTTGCACACAAGTGAGATCACCGCCCGAAACTCACAAAAGCTATTAAAAACTCATACACAACATCAAAACACACCCTAAAACTCTTCTCTCAACCCTTGATAAGACGACTTATCACAAGAGCTTTCTTTTTACGATTAAAAATACCGATCCAAAGAAAGGATTTAAATCTAGCCTCAATCTCAGCCGTAATCTTTTTGGGAAGAATACAGATCTAAGACCAGTAAGCCTGAATCCCAAAAAGCATACTTTTGATGAGTTGCAGCCTACCAGTATAAGAGAGATGCCTGGTAGTCCAACTATCAGTTCTAGAAGTAACCCTAGTAACAAGAGGCTAACATTGTTGAACAAAAAGCTTTTTAGAAGACAGAGGAACTCTAAGGTACCAACGAATAACTCCTGAGTTCATTCCAAGAATCTGCTCGATTTTCTCCTTCTCCTCCATAGAAATACCTCTACAATACACTTCACTTTTATCAAGGTTAGCTGCAAGACCAGAGACTGCAGAAAACTTTCCAAAAGCAGAAAAAAGAAGATTAACAGATATAACATCGGCTCTTGCTGATTAGAGGATTTTTACCCCGCCTAGTGGAACAATCAAGACCTTCCACATGTCATTCTTGTGGGCCAACTAGAGTCCGCCACACGTCACTCAGTGAAGAGTCCAAATTGAACCAATTAGGGCACGACACGTTGCAGACAGATATCCGACTAGGAATGGCTACCTTCAAGGCTCAAACTCCTAGGCAGCCCAATCAGTCCTAGGTTTCCGTAACTTAGGACTGGACACGTACTTCGAGACCCTATAAAAGGGAGATGTTCCCACCTAAGGAACATTATCGAAAAAAACATTCAGTGAGAGCATTAATTGCATAATTAAACACACTTGAGAGTTTACACTCGGATATTGAGTCTAATTGAGATAGCCAAATGATAATTTCTCTCCAAAGAGGAACCTGATCCCATTTACACCGCATCTTTTACATCCGAACACGTTCTAACTTGATCGTCGAAGGCGGAACACCACCTAACCGGAGTCTCCGTTGTTTTGTAGGTACAGGCGTCTAAAACCCAGTCATGGAATAGTAACTCTCCCTCAGGACACATAAAAACCCCAAAACATTTGGCGCCGTCTGTGGGGAGACTACTTTTAAGATGGCTTTGCAAGAACCTATACTGCCTCCTAATGAAAAATAGCCTATGGCCGACGCACAGGTCTATACGGACCAAGACACCAATGATGACCTTGAGGTCAAAACGTATGTGGCTCCTGATGGGTCATTCAGAACCACACCTGTCCCACGGAAAGGAAGGAACGGGGCGATGGTCAAGCAGGTCCAAGCCAACTATCCGGACAGCCATCTGGAAAACCCCAGGCAGTAGAAGGCAGAACCCCAATCACCAGAGACAAACTCATGAGATTCATGACAAGTTTCAAAGGGGAGATAAAGGACCTAATAGATAAAAAAACGGCTAGCTCTAACAAGAAGCAGTCGGCCAAGACGCCTTCCCATTCTGGGAGGAACAAGCCGGTCAAGGACTGAGAACCCACTCCACATGTTATATCAAAGGAGGGACAGTTGCCCTTGATCGATTTAACCAGACTCCGATTCCCTAAAATAGGGAAGAGGATGGCTGAAAGAAAACTTATTCAGATGCCCAGATGTTAATCCAGCAGTAGAAGAAGAATCAACAACTGTCTGAATCGGCTTCTACATTGAATCTACAAGAAAGCTATCGGAATACCTAACCGAGGTGTTCTCAATCAAACCGAGAGAGTCATTTGGGCGGCATGTCCGTTCGCATTGGCCCTTAGATATTGTATTTGGCCCCGTATACGCCTCAACAACCATACATGCCGTATGGACAACCATACATGCAGCCGATCCTCATTGGGGGGCAGGCGGCACAAAATGTCCAACCTTTGGACTTGCAGCTTCGTCTGCTAAGACTTGGGGAACAACCCTCTACGTTTTCTAAGAAAATAACAGAGGCCGCACAGCCGGCCAATGTTAAAAATGTTCTGGTAGGTACCTATGATGGTACCACCAACCTAGAAGATCACCTTATGACGTACACCAACCTCATGTATTTACAAGGGTTGGATGATGCCGCATGGTGCCGATGCTTTACGGCCACATTGAAGGGCGTCGCCCAACAGTGGTTTGACAACTTACCAGGCGGATTCATTAACAGCTTCAAGACGCTTGCGTACTTGTTTGCTTCGAACTTATCTATGAACATCCTTGGTAAGAAAAAAAAATCTTAACTTGGGTGCAATTTAGCAGGGATATAGAGAAGGGTTACGGTCATATACCAGGCAGTTCAATTTGATGAGAATTCTGATTCATGGGTTGTCTGATGAAGTGGCCTATATAGACTTCTTAAAAGGTCTGAAGGACGGGTCGGCCTTCAAGTTCGACCTCGTTAGAAAGAGGGTTGCTATCCTCCAAGAAGCTCTAATGGAGGCGGACGCCTATATACAGGCGACCGAACTCTGTAACAATAGTAAGCAGTCGAACTCCAAGAAGTCTGACAAAAAAGAGAGTCGGGCATCATAGCCGACTAAAAAAGAAGAAAATAAAAAGAGGAAAAAGATTTGGGCGGCCGACAGCTCTGAACAGTCGTCCTAGAAGAAAATGAAAGAAAGTAAACCGTATGTCCCAAAGTACGAGTTTAATAAAGACTGCTACTCCATCCTCATGGAGATCAAACACCGGGTGACCATTGAGAAGCCGGCTGCTATGAAAGGTTCTGCCAAAAACCGGAAAAAAATATATATTGCAACTTTTATGAGGACATTGGCCACGACACCAATGACTGCTATAGTCTCAAGCGGCTGTTGGACCGTCTAGCTGATAAAGGGGTGCTTAAATCGTATATGCTAAAGTCTAAGGTTACCCTGGAAACTAACCATGGGAAACCTCCAAAAAAGAGGTCCCAACCTATCAATAGTTCAGATATTGATGAAGAATCGATCTATACAATAGCAGGCGGCTTTGTAGGAGGAGGCCCAACCATCCGGGGCACCAAGGACTACATTAGGCGGCTGGATGTCAACTCAGTGGACGAGGGGCAGGCGTCCAAGGACACTTTCCCTGAAGTTGTCATCACTGATCAGAAAGATAGGGGTAAGGTCAGGAAGCCGCATGATGACCCCATTGTCATTGAATGCAAAGTGGCCAATTTAAAGGTGGGTCGAATCCTAATCAACACTAGCAGTTCATTTGATCTCATCAGCCACTAGTGCTTAGGAAAGCTAAAGTACAAATCTGGCAGCATGCACGAGGTATCTCATCCCTTAGTTGGATTTGGGGGTGGAGTTGTTCATCCGGTAGGTTGGATTGATCTACCCATTATGGTAGGGGAGAAGGGAGAAGGACGCCATATGGTGGTTCGGTTCTTGGTTGCTGAAGAACTGACCGCCTATAACTTGATAATGGGTCATCCTACCCTAAATGAGTCCAAGGCTATCATCATTCTTTCCCTTATGTTTCTAAAATTAGAGAAGGATGAAAGATCTGTTGGCTCCTTGAGAGGGGATCAGGCTCCTCTCGGAAGGGGAGTGATCATCCGACTGCCTGAGATAGTCTCAATATCCGAGCCTTAGCTCTCAAAGAGTGCAATTAATGCTTGATTTTATGCACATCAATCAATATACACGTGTGTTTTTGGAATTTCAGAATGATGTTCCTCAGAGGGAACATCTCCCTTGTATAGGGTCCTGAAATTTGTGCCCAATACTAGGTTTTCAGAAACCAAGGACTGACTGGGCTTACCTAGGTATATGGGCCCTTAAAGGCCACTTTCCTAGTTAGCAATCTTCCTGCCACGTGTCTTGGCCTGAATGGTCCGCCTTGGACCTCTCACGAGGTGACACAGTGGTCAACCTAGTATAGGAATACATCAAACCCAGCAAAGTAGCAGCAGAAGAAACCAGCAACAGCAGCAGCCACCAGCAGAAACAGTAAATTTACAACAGCAGCAACACCTGGCAACAGCAGATAGAACCAGGCAGGAAGGTAGCAGCTGGAACACACAAAGCATGAAGCAGCTGAACCAGTAACAACACAAAAATTGTAGCAAGCTGGAAGCAGAAGGTAGCAACAGCAGGACAACCACTAGCCAACACAAAGGAAGCACCAGGTTGGAGCAACACTAGCATGCAGCAGCTAGAAAAAAGCAGCAGGCAGCAACAGAGAACCAGGTGACAGCCCAACGAACAATAGAACAACAACAAAGAACCCCTAGATGGAAGAAACTAGTATAGAACAGAAGCAGCCCCTACAGAGCCAGCAAGGCTTCAACAGCAGCACCTCGCATTAGCAAAACCAGGCAGGAAGCAGCAGTACAACCAAACAGGCGGAGAAGCACCAGCAAACTGAGCAAAAGCAGCATCAATACTAACACCCCTAAACAGCACCCAAAAAATCCATCCATAATCAACCAGGCAGTAGCAACACAGCAAGAGCAAAGCAGCAGCAGCCAAGAAAGTAGAGGAACTGAAACAGCAGGGTGAACAAAGAACAGCGATAAACAAATAGTGCAATCAGAACCTCAATAAGAAATTAGCGGCAATTTCCTATCATGAGTAATACAGAGGCAAGCAACCTTAAAAACAATCTCTTTAAAAACAACATCAATCAGATCACATTTGCCTTGGAACATTGTTGCATTTCTCTGCAACCAAATGCTGTAAAAAGAGATTCATCAAGGAACATTAAATACAACCTGCTAGTAGGCTTAGATTTCTTGTAATGTCGGATTGCCCACTCAACTTCCAAATCAAAATTCTACACTGTCTTCCTACAATTCATCAGCAAAAATCCAAAACATGTTGCCAAATTTTTCGAGAGTAACTACAACGAAAGAAAAGATGTTGAATGGTTTCCAGTTCCCGGAGGCAAAGTAAGCAAATAGGATCACAGTTAATATTCCACATTAGCAATCTCTCATTAGTCAACAATAGCCCCCAAATTGCAAGCCAAAGAATAAAAAGACTCTTAGGGGAGGCTTTGTTATTATAAAGTAACCTCTTCCAACACACTTTGGGAGCTTAGTGTCGAAGAAGGTCATAAACCTTCCTAATTTTCATTTTCCCTCCTTGTTGAACTGTATCCCAACCTCCTATTCGATCAACAACTTCCCTGCATTTAAGGATTTTCTTCAAAACCTAAGAACTCTTTTGAGGAGCAGGAGCATCCCAAAAAATCTTATTCCTAAAATAGTATATATGCACCAACTTGACCCATAACGAGTCAGGTTTATGAGTGATGTCCCAAAGCACTTTGCAAATAGCAACAATATTCCACTCAACTAAAGAAATGACATTCCACCTCCCTCTAGATCTAGGAAGGCAAACTTGCTTCCAAGAGACAAGAGCTTTCTTTTTAGGATTAAAAATACCGATCCAAAGAAAGGATTTAAATCTAGCCTCAATCTCAGCCATAATCTTTTTGTGAAGAATAAAGATCTAAGACCAGTAAGCCTGAATCCCAAAAAGCACACTTTTGATGAGTTGCAGCCTACCGATATAAGAGAGATGCATGATAGTCCAACTTGTAGGTTTTCATAGTGACCCTCACTACGCGGAAAGAAACTCGCCAAGACCCGCCCTCATAATAAATGCAATTAACAAGCAAAACATAATTAAAACATAATTAAGGATAAAAGAATATACCTTTGACGCGTGCTTCGCTCTACTATGAGCTCTTACTTGAACCCCAAAAATACGAGGTCTCCAACGGAATCATACCCTCGAACCCGACCCAAGCGTCCTAAGTCTCGAAGGTTAGTCGAGACCCGGACAAATAAAACTATGAGTTTTATGAATCAAGGTTTACTCAAATGAAGAGTTGCCTTTTAATTCCACTCAAGGTTGTGTATTCCCAAATACCCAAGCCTTTGGTATTTATAGGGAAATGCACCCTTGATTTCCAATCTCCCACCAATGTGGGAGAGTTGGTAAAATCAATAATTTATTTAATTCAAAATTAAATAAATAATTAAGTTAATCACATTGCGACAAGTGGCACAATCACATGCTAATGAGTGATGACCAAGATTAGGTGGGGGGGACCATTTGCCTTGCCCCCCAAGGCCCCTTGATTGGTCGCCACAAGCAAGCACAAAACCGAAACATGGGCTGCTAGGCTGGCAGCCAGCTAGCGTGCCAGCCAGCCAGCACTCCCTTGCTGCCCAGCATCTCCATTGCACGCATACACGCACAAGCCCACGCATCATCGCCGTTGCTGCTTGTTAGCCAGCACGCATTGGCACTCGTACACGCACATGCACAGGGCATTGCCTGGCATGCTGTTGTGTGAGGCTGTTGCGCGAGGCTGCTGTTGTGAGGATGCGAGGCGCACACGCACATACGCCAGTGCCCATCACTGCGATGGCTGTGCTTGGTGCGTGTGGCCTGCCATGGCTTGCGATGGCCCTAGGCACATGCACATGCACACACACGCATAGGCCTAGCCATGCGATAGTGTTGTGCATGGTGCGTGTGGCTTGCGATGGTGCTGCCATGTGCGCCTAGGCATGGTGCTAGGGCTGCGATGGCGCCTAGGCACCCTTGGTATGCATGGTGCGCCAAGCACACCATGGTGTGCCTAGGCCTATGTTGACCCAACCTAGCCTAGCAGCCCACATGGCTAGGCTAGTGTGGTGCTACGACTATGCTTATACTTGTCGCTTGTGATTTTACGACGCTCGGCCTCGACGCCCTAAGCTCGATATCCGAAGTCTGTATTCGTAAAACTCTGTCGACTTATTAAATCCTTTCGGATTAATTTGTCGTGTCGGATTGGTTATTCGATTGGGTTCGACCCGAAGGTTTCAGTTAAGATTAAGCTGTAATATTAATTATACCTTAATATTATTGATCGGAAGTGGCCTCCACCTAGGCATTCCGATCACTTGACCTTACTAAAGAATAAGCTCTGTAAGAATTCTGAATCCTCTATCAGAATAATACACTTGTTGGAAGGACACCATTCCTTTCAATCTCCCACTTGTCCTTCCGGACAAGTGTGCATATAGTGTATAGCCCATTTTTTATGTCACTTAATGTCTCTTCGTGAACTATAAGGTAAGATTCATCGTCATCCTTATTACGTTCAAATTATGATCTCCGAGTTTGACTGTCAATAAATAGATGATTTCTAAAATCCATCTGAGCATGGCCATGCATTTTCATATTCTCGCTCTTCGAGCGGCCTTGTAAACAACAAAGACATATTCCCTATTTTTGATAGGGGGACATTCCCAGTCTTGTATTGTAAGTTTCTCTTACTAAGTGTACCTAATCTCCCTAGTGTTCCCATTATGATCCCCAATTACGGCAGACGTTAGGCAACATCAAAGAGACTAGTACTCAAACAAGAAAACTTCACAATACTCATGGTAGAGGAAACGAGTTCCAATAGCTATAATAAGAAATGTACTTATGACAGTTTTGAGTCTCTTAAAGTACTCTTATAGGTCGATCTAGTGCAGTTCCAAACTGGCACCTGTGCAAATGAATTATGACCATCATGTCCTTGAAGCACAAGAAACGGTGTTGTAAATCATACTACACACTAATCTTTGTTGGTCATCAATCGTCACCAGGTAGATGACCTCGATTAGGGATAATTTTTGATTTAAATATTTAATGTTCACTTAACATGTGTTTCTTTATCCAAGACATGGTCTTGATACCCTGTTTTGAATATATAAATCAAATGGACTCATTATTTAATTCTAAACCACAATTAAATAGCAATGGAGTGAATGATAATTTTGCACAAAAATTAATTACTCTATTAATGAATGGTTTTAATACAGTGTCTTACATTAAAACAACCAGTCTAATTAAAACACATGTATAGGGAATTTTCAAAGCCAGTCTCCAACGTGCTTGATTCCCATTGCCTCAATGTGCTTGTTGTGTTTCACTTGAGGCAAAGGTTTAATCAAGGGATCGGCCACATTATCATCCGTGCCAATCTTGCAAATTCTGATTTCACCTTCGGATTTCCATTCCCTTATCATGTGAAATTGCCTTTGGACATGTTTTACCTTCTGGTGCTCTCTCGGCTCTCTAACCTGAGCGATAGCTCCATTGTTGTCACAATAGAGATCTATCGGACCCTTGATGGAGGGTACAACACCAAGGTCACTGATGAACTTGCAAATCCAAACAGCCTCCTTAGCAGCTTCCGAAGCAGCCAAGTATTCGGCTTCAGTTGTAGAGTCTGCAGTTGTGCTCTACTTGGCACTCTTCCAGCTAAACGCTCCTCCATTTAGACAGAATATGTATCCTGACTGTGACTTGAAGTCGTCTTTGTCAGTCTCGAAGCTAGCGTCGGTGTAACCTTCAACAACCAAGTCTTTATGGCCACCATAAACTAGGAATTTATCCTTGTTCCTTTTCAGGTACTTCAGGATATTCTTGGCCGCAGTCCAATGCGCCTCTCCTGGGTTTGGTTGGTATCGGCTCGTAGCACTCAAGGCATACGAGACATCCGGCCTGGTACATATCACGGCATACATGCTCGACCCAATTAGTGAAGCATATGGAATCTGATCCATTCTCTCTCGCTCAACAGGTGTCTGTGGACATTGTTTCTTGCTGAGAGTTACGCCATGGGACATGGGTAGATGCCCTCTCTTGGCATTCTCCATGTTGAATCGTGCCATTACTTTATCAATGTAAGTACTCTGGCTCAATCCAATCATCCTCGTAGATCTATCCTTGTAGATCTTGATGCCCAATATGTACTGTGCCTCTCCTAAGTCCTTCATTGAAAAGCACTTTCCCAACCAACCCTTTACGGACTCTAGTAATTTTGTGCCGTTTCCAATGAGCAGTATGTCATCGACATATAGGACCAGGAAAGCGATGTCACTCCCACTGACCTTCATGTATACACAAGATTCATCTGGATTCTTGATAAAGCCAAACTTGCTGATAGCTTCATCAAATCGCAGATTCCAACCCCTGTCGGCTTCCTTTAGTCCATAAATGGACTTCTTGAGCTTGCAAACTTTCCAGCGTTGCTCGGATTGACAAAACCTTATGGTTGTGTCATGTACACAGTATCTTCAAAAATCCCATTTAGGAAGGCGGTTTTGATATCCATCTGCCATATTTCATAATCGCAATATGCAGCAATTGCTAGAATAATCCGGACAGACTTTAGCATTGCAACTGGTGAAAAAGTTTCATCATAGTCAATCCCGTGGACTTGTCTATAACCTTTTGCCACCAGTCTAGCCTTGTATATCGATACATTTCCATCCTTGTCTATCTTCAATTTGAAGATCCATTTGCAACCAATGGGTGTGTAACCCTCGGGCAAATTCACCAAGTCCCAGTCTTGATTTTCAGACATGGAGTCCATCTCGGATTTCATGGCCTCTTGCCATTTAGCAGAGTCGGGGCTTGTCATAGCTTGCTTGTATGTTGCTGGCTCATCTCCATCCATAACTAGGATTTCTTGATCATCTATTAACACAATACCAAGGTATCTGTCTGGTTGAGATCTTTGTCGTTGCGACCTACGAAGGGTAATAGGTTGAGTATTTACATTGTCTCTTTGATTCTGACCAATCTTCTCAGCTGCTTCCAAAGCACTTAGATCGTCTGTTTTATCAGGTTGACATTGTTGCTCGTCCTCTCGAACTTCATTGAGTTCTATTTTCCTCCCACTTGTCATTTTGGAAAAGTGTTCCTTCTCCATAAAGACACCATCATGAGCAACAAACACTTTGTTCTCGGATTTATTGTAGAAGTAACACCCTTTGGTTTCTTTTGGATATCCCACAAAGAAACACTTATCCGATTTGGGGTGAAGTTTGTCCGAAATTAATCGATTGACATATGCTTCGCATCCCCAAGTTAGTCCATAATTCATATGGAGTCTTTTCAACAGCTTTTGACGGAGCGTGGTTAAGTGTTAGTGCCACGGTTTGTAGCGCATGTCCCCAGAAAGAGATAGGAAGTTCACTAAGACCCATCATTGATCGAACCATGTCTAACAAGGTTCGATTCCTCCGTTCGGATACTCCGTTCCATTGACGAGTTCCGGGAGGTGTCAACTCTGAAAGAATACCATTTTCTTTCAAGTGATCGTCGAATTCATGGCTCAAATATTCGCCACCTCGATCCGATCAAAGGTCTTTAATTTTCTTGCCAAGTTGATTTTCATCTTCTTTCTGAAATTCTTTGAATTTTTCAAAGGATTCATATTTATTCGACATTAAGTAGATATAGCCATATCTACTAAAATCGTCGGTGAAGGTGATAAAATATCGGTAACCTTGTCTTGCGGGTCTACTCATTGGTCCACATACATCCTTGTGTATTAGACCTAATTAGTCACTTTCCCTTTCTCCCAACTTGGAGAATGGCTGTTTTATCATCTTGCCTAATAGACATCCTTCGCAATTTTCAAACGACTACAAGTCGAATGAGTCAAGAACACCTTCTTGTAGAAGTTTCTTGATGCGTTTGACGTTAATATGGCCAAGAAGACAATGCCACAAGTAGGTTTGATTCGACTCGATGGTCTTAGCCTTTTTGGCGGTATCATCAATGTTATAGACTTGTTTGTCAAGAGAAAGCACATAAAGACCATTTTCTGAATATGCCTTACCATATAAAACATTATCGAAATAAAATGAACAACTATTTTTCTTAATTCGAAATTCAAAACCTTTGGCGTCCAACGCCGATATTGAAATAATGTTTTTGGTAACTCTAGGAACATGATAACAATTGTCAAGTTCTAAAATAAGCCTAGAGGGCAATGAAAAACTGAGAGTTCCAACGGAGACAACAGACATTCTTACTCCATTGCCGACCCGAAGCTCGACCTCTCCCTTCTCTAGCCTCCTATTTATCCTTAGTCCCTGAGCATTGGAACAAAGGTGTGAGCCACATCCGGTATCTAATACCCATGATGTTTTGCTAGAGAAGTTTAAGTCTATAACAAAAATACCTGATGAAGAAGCAACGGTGCCGTTCTTCTTATCTTCCTTGAATTTGAGGCAATACCGTTTCCAATGTCCCTTCTCCTTGCAGTAGAAACATTCGGAATCAGATTTAGAAGAGGCTACCTTCTTGTCCTTGCTGCCCTTGGCAGTGTTTGACTTAGGCGAAAAATTTCTCTTTTTCCCTTTAAAGCTCTTCTTCTTGCCCGGACGTTTGAATGGCTTGCCCGTCCTCACCATGAGCATGTCATTCTTGCCCTCATCCTTGAGGGTTTGCTCGCCTTGCTTCAACATACCGTGAAGCTCGGTGAGGGTTTTCTCCATGCTATGCATATTATAGTTCATCTTGAACTAATCATAAGCCTTTGTGAAGCGAGTGGAGAATGATGTCAATTGCCATCTCGGTTGAATACCCAACATCAAGCCTTTCCATGTTCTCAAATAATCCAATCATTTTGAGGACATGCGGGCTGACTGGCCCTCCTTTCTTGAGCTTGCTCTCAAGGATTTTCCTGTGGGTTTCAAACCTTTCAGTTCGAGCCTGCTCTTGAAACATATTCTGAAGCTCAAAAATGATTTCAAAAGCCTTCTCCTTTTCAAAGAAAGTCTTTTGAAGGTCTGGAGACATAGTGGCCAACATGATGCATTTGACATCCCGATTGGCACTTTGCCATCGGTTAAGAGCAGCCTAAGTGACCTCCTCATTGGGAGCGTCGGGCATTTCCTAATCAAGGAGGTATTTCTTTTGCTCTTGCATTAGTATAATGCGCAAATTTCTTTGCCAATCAAGAAAGTTTGGCCCGCTCAACTTCTCCTTGTCGAGAATTGAGCGTAAAGAGAATTGGTTGTTGTTTGAGTTACTTGCAGACATTGTTCTACAATTGAAAGAATTTGAAATGAAAAACCATTCATGAACCAATAAGTTGAAATTTAAAAGTGTTCATGCAAATTTTCAATCTTATTGAGCATTTTATCCATGCATTAATAAATGCTCCTTTTAGGCGAGAATAAAATGATTCCGGGATCCTTCAAGAAATGGTTAAGCATGCTTTGGCTTGTCTTAATCACTAAATATCTTAAGGTAAGAAATCCAATTGCTAATAGCTCCAAGCTATTATCGATTTGATAAAATTTCGCATCTAATGCATCCTTGACATTTTATCTCTTTTGCCACGACATCTAAGGATTCCTTACTGATATCGTTGAGCTTAACCAAGACAACTTGTATACCTAGTATATCTTACGTTCCTAGGGAAGTAGTGATGCCTCGCTTTGGCGTAGTCCATCACATACGCGCATTAGTTCGGTAAGTGTTGTTCTTGGAACGGCAAATTTTAGCTCAATATTTTAAAGGGACCTAGTGTTTCTACGTTGGTTTAATTGAAGTGAACTTAACTAATCGTCGCAACATATGAAATCCTAGACATGCATCTAACAATCATATATAACAATAATATATAAAGCATAAATTGATGAATTTGGCAACTAGCATGACCCCTTGAAATCTTCAATTTCCATGGGTCTTCATCTTGGCTCGTCTTCATCAAAACGCCGTCTTGAGACATCTTGGCCAACATAAAATAACTAGCTAGTATGACTAAGATTAATCTAAAGTACAAAAATACTTAACGGTTCGCAGACCGTATTTAGATTTACAAAAATACATAACGGAACGTGGTCCGTATTTTCTATCCTAGTCGGGCCCCACTAGTTGCCATTTTCAATAATCCTGTTTTGAAAACAATCTTCCATTCACCCATTCACTATTTGTGAATGGCCCACGCAAATTACGAAATACGTAATTAAACACGCAAAACTAGTAACTAACTTAGTTGGTTAATCCAATTAACGCGCCTAATTAAAACTAGTCAAAGTCGTTTAATTCATTATTTCTAAAAACAAATTGCTCACGTAATTAACTAAGGTCCCACTAAATTCCGCATCCATACTTAATTAATCCGATTAATTAAGTCGGCATAAACCATAATTTGTCAAATTTTGCAAAACCGAAAAATCGAGGTTTTAACCTCGTTAAAATAATTACTTAAAATTATTAAAATTGGAAAAATTGCAAAATCATAGCTCAAACATTTAGCAAAAACGTCCCACTTAAAACCCTTAGTGGGTGCGCACCATGGCTGCTAGGCAGCCCATGGCCCTGCGCCATGGTGCGTGGTGCTGCTCTGCTGTGCCTAGCAAGCCTCGCTGCTTAGCATCAGCTGCCTTCTAGCATGCTGCGCATGCTTGCTAGCGTGCTGGTGCCTGGAAGCATATGACACGATGGCCTGGCTCCTTCTAGCATGCTTCCACAGCATCCACAGGCAGCCCTTGCCTAGCCACAGCCCCACGCAATGTTGCGCCCAGCAACCTCCCTGCCACACAGCCGTACGCATCAATGCATGGCCCTTGCGTGCACCATGGGCAGCCTACATGTGGGCTGCTGGGCAGCCCGGCTAGCCTTGGTGACGCTTGCAATTTTGCATTGATTTGCGTGCATTTCACTCGAAATTTTTATTCCGATTTGTGTGTGACAAAATTAATTCTAAATTACATTTTAGAATCAATTTGAGGAAAAATAAAATAAAACAAAATAAGTCTAACTTAAATAAATTTAATTTTAATGGTGCACAAGCCTAAATCATCAAAAAATTATTTTTGAACTAATTTAGGTCTTTCTTTATGCTTAAAATTAAATAAGCTATGTCCATAATTAATTTTTCCAATATGCAAAATAATAACGGATTTGACAAATGGGAGTTGGAATAATAAATTAACCATCCAATGAAATTTTTTTCCAAATTTCATACTTGTGTAAAATACCAAGATTACATCTTCCAATATGAGGATTAATCAAAATTTTACTCACAAGTATTTGAACTTCATGGATTTTAATCAACCAAAATGAAAAATCAAAACTTTGTTTAATATGGAATTTAGGGTTAGAGTTCCAATCATTTAAACCTTTAAAGATTAGAAATTTAACATATTAGGAACTTAAAATTACACATTCACATCAAAAATTCACACATTATTGCAATTAATTTGCAAAACTTGTGAAAAACAAGTATATGTGAAAAAGGCATATCAACTCAAGCACTAATTAAAAATCCATAATTATGCTTAAGGATATTTAAAATAGCAATAGATTAGGGATTAAATAATGCATTTAATCTAACTTGTAATGCTTGCACTAATCAAGGCTTAAAAAGATTTAAAATTTTCGTTGAAAAACGAAAAAACCCCAAAAACTTGGGTTTCTGGTTCGACTTTGGCTTCCGGACAACCCTCAAAGATGGTTGAATCTGTTTCAGATTGTCGATTCCACCCAAAAATCACTATTTTTGAGCCAAAATCTGGGTTCGACAGCCAAATCGATAAAAAATACGAGTTTTAAAATTAATTAAAACGAGCTTCTTGTCTAATTAGAAATGCAAAACCAAAAATTTAATCTTACTTTAAAATACCTTAATTAATCAATAATTGCAAAAATTAAAAGGAGCGTGGCTCCGTTACCGCTGTAGGGTTTCGTAGTGATCCTCACTACGCGGAAAGAAACCTGCCAAGACCCGCCCCCAAAATAAATGCAATTAACAAGCAAAACATAATTAAAACATAATTAAGGATAAAAGATTATACCTTTGACGCGTGCTTCACCCTACTATAAGCTCTTACTTGAACCCCGAAAATACGAGGTCTCCAACGGGATTGTACCCTCGAACCCAACCCAAGCGTCCTAAGTCTCGAAGGTTAGTCGAGACCCGGACAAATAAAACTATGAGTTTTACGAATCAAGGTTTACTCAAATGAAGAGTTGCCTTTTAATCCCAAATACCCAAGCCTTTGATATTTATAAGGAAATGCACCCTTGATTTCCAATCTCCCACCAATGTGGGAGAGTTGGTAAAATCAATAATTTATTTAATTCCAAATTAAATAAATAATTAAGTTAATCACATTGCGACAAGTGGCACAATCACATGCTAATGAGTAATGACCAAGGTTAGGTGGGGGGGACCATTTTCCTTGCCCCCCAAGGCCCCTTGATTGGTCCCCACAAGCAAGCACAAAACCGGCACATGGGCTGCTAGGCTAGCATCTAGCTAGCGTGCCAGCCAGCCGGCACTCCCTTGCTGCCTAGCATCCCCATCGCACGCACACACGCACAAGACCACGCATCATCGCTGCTACTAGTTGCTAGCCAGCATGCACTGGCACTCGTACACGCACATGCACAGGGCATTACCTGGCATGCTGTTGTGCGAGGCTGCTGCTGTGAGGTTGTGAGGTACACACGCACACGCACATACGCAGTACCCTGCATTGCGATGGCTGTGCTTGGTGCGTGTGGCCTGCCATGGCTTGCGATGGCCCTAGGCACATGCACATGCACACACACGCATAGGCCTAGCCATGCGATTGTGCTGCGCATGGTGCGTGTAGCCTGCGATGGTGCTGCCATGTGCGCCTAGGCATGGTGCTAGGGCTGCGATGGCGCCTAGGAACCCTTGGTATGCATGGTGCGCCTAGCACACTATGGTGCACCTAGGCTTATGTTGACCGATCCTAGCCTAGCAGCCCACATGGCTAGGCTAGTGTGGTGCTACGGCTATGCTTATACTTGTCGCTTGTGATTTCGCGACGCTCGGCCTCGACGCCCTAGGCTCGATATCTGACGTCTGTATTCGTAAAACTGTGTCGACTCAATAAATGCTTTCGGAATAATTCGTCATCTCGGATCGGTTATTCGATTGGGTTCGACCCGAAGGGTTCAGTTAAGATTAAGCTGTAATATTAATTATGCCTTAATATTACTGATCAAAAGCGGCCTCCACCTAGGCATTCCGATCACTTGACCTTACTGAAAAATTAGCTCTGTAATAATTTTGAACCCTTTATCAGAATAATACACTTGTTGGAAGGACACCATTCCTTTCACAACTATCAATTCTAGAGTTAACCCTAGTAACAAGAGGCTTACATTGTTGACCAAAAAGCTCTTTAGAAGACAAAGGAACCACAAGGTACTGAGGAATAACCCTTGAGTTCATTCCAAGAATCTGCTCGATTTGCTCCTTCTCCTCCATAGAAATACCTCTACAATACACTTCATTTTTATCAAGGTTAGCTGCAAGACCAGAGACTGTAGAAAACTTTCCAAAAGCAGAAAAAAGAAGATTAACAGATATAACATCGGCTCTTGCTGATTAGGGGATTTTTACCCCGCCAAATGGAACAAACAAGACCTTCCACATGTCATTCTTGTAGGCCAACCAAAGTCCTCCACGTGTCACTTAGTGAAGAGTCCAAAATGCACCAATCTGGGCACGACACGTTGCAAACAGATATCCGTCTAGGAATGGATTCCTTCAATGCTCAAAATCCTAGGCAGCCCAATCAGTCCTAGGTTTCCGTAACCTAGGACTGGACACGTACTTCGAGACCCTATAAAAGGGAGATGTTCCCACCTGAGAAACATTATTGAAAAAACATTCAGTCAGAGAATTAATTGCATAATTAAACACACTTGAGAGTTTACACTCGGATATTGAGTCTAATTGAGATAGCCAAATGATCATTTCTCTCCAAAGAGGAACCTGATCCCATTTACATTCCGCATCTTTTACATCTGAACACGTTTATCCTTGATCGTCGAAGGTGGAACTCCACCTAACCGTAGTCTCCGTTGTTTTGTAGGTACAGGAGTCCAAAACCCAGTCATGGAATAGTAACTCTCCCTCAGGACACATAAAAACCCCAAAACATTTGGCGATGTCCGTGGGGAGAGTACTTTTAAGATGGCTTCGCAAGAACCTATACCGCCTCCTAATGAGAAACGGCCTATGGCCGACGCACAGGTCTATACGGACCAAGACACCGATGATGACCTTGAGGTTGAAACGTATGTGGCTCCTGATGGGTCACTCAGAACCAGGCGCACCCGTCCCAAGAAGAGAAAGGAACGGGGCGATGGTCAATCTGGTCCAAGCCAACCATTCAGACAGCCGTCTGGAAAACCCCAGGCGGCAGAAGGCACAACCCTTATCACCAGAGACGAACTCATGAGATTCATAACAAGTTTCAAAGGGGAGATATAGGACCTAATAGATTAAAAAAACGGCTAGCTCTAACAAGGAGCAGTCGGCCAAGACGCCTTTCCATTCTAGGAGGAACAAGCTGGTCAAGGACCGAGAACCCACTCCGCATCTTAGATCAAAGGAGGGACATTTGCCTTTGATCGATTTAACCAGACTCCGATTCCCTAAAATAAAGAAGAGGATGGCCATCCGGCATATTTAGACGGATAGCTGAAAGAAAACTTATTCTGATGCCCGGATGTTAATCCAGTAGAAGAAGAATCAACAACTGTCTGAATCGGCATCAACATTGAATCTACAAGAAAGCTATCGGAATACCTCACCGAATTGTTCTCAATCAAACCGAGAGAGCCATTTGGGTGGCATGTCCATTCACACAGGCCCTCAGATATTGCATTCGGCCCCGTATGCGCCTCAACAGCCATACATGCCGTATGGACAACCATACATGCAGCCGGTCCTCATAGGGGGGGGCAGGCGGCATAAAATGTCCAACCTTTGGACTGGCAGCTCTGTCTGCTAAGACTTGGAGAACAACCCTCCCCGTTCTCCAAGGAAATAATAGAGGCCGCACAGCCGGCCAATGTTAAAAAGGTTCTGGTAGGTACCTATTATGGTACTACAAACCTAGAAGATCACCTTATTGCATACACCAACCTCATGTATTTACAAGGGTTGGATGATGTCGCATGGTGCCGATGCTTTCCGGACACATTGAAGGGCGTCGCCCAACAATGGTTCGGCAAATTACCAGGCGGATGCATCAATAGCTTCAAGACGCTTGCGTACTAGTTTGCTTCGAACTTCTCTATGAACATCCCTGGTAAGAAAACAAATCTTGACTTGGGTGCAATTCAGCAGGGAGATAGAGAAGGGTTACGATCATATATCAGGCAGTTCAATCTGATGAGAATTCAGATTCAAGGGTTACCTGATGAAGTGGCCTATACAAACTTCTTCAAAGGTCTGTAGGACGGGTTGGCCTTCAAGTTCGACCTCGTCAGAAAGAGGGTTGCTATCCTCCAAGAAGCTCTAATGGAGGCGGATGCCTATATATAGGCGACCTAACTCTGTAACATCAGTAAGCAGTCGAACTCCAAGAAGTCTGACAAAAAAGACAGTCGGGCATCACAGCCGGCTAAAAAAGAAGAAAATAAAAAGAGGAAAGAAATTTGGACGGTCGACAGCTCTGAACAACCGTCCTAGAAGAAAATGAAAGAAAGTAAACCGTACGTCCCAAAGTACAAGTTTAATAAAGACTGCTACTCCATCCTCATGGAGATCAAACACCGGGTGAACATTGAGAAGCCGGCTGCTATAAAAGGTTCCGCCAAAAACCGGAATAAAAATAAATATTGCCACTTCCATGAGGACATTGGCCACGACACCAATGACTGCTATAGTCTCAAGCGGCTGTTGGACTGTCTGGATGATAAAGGGGTGCTTAAATCGTATATGCTGAAGTCTAAGGTTTCCTTGCAAACTAACCATGGGCAACCTCCCAAAAGGAAGTCCCAACCTATCAATAGTTCGAATATTGATGAAGAATCAATCTATACAATAGCAGGCTTTGTAGGAGGAGGCCCAACCATCCGGGGCACCAAGGACTACATTAGGCGGCTGGATGTCAACTCAGTGGACGAGGGGCAGGCGTCCAAGGACACTTTCCCTGAAGTTGTCATCACTGATCAGAAAGATAGGGGCAAGGTTAGGAAGCCGCATGATAACCCCATTGTCATTGAATGCAAAGTGGCCAATTAAAAGGTTGGTCGAATCCTAATGAACACTAGCAGTTCATTTGATCTCATCAGCCACAAGTGCTTAGGAAAGCTAAAGTACAAACTTGGCAGCATGCACGAGGTATCTCATCCCTTAGTTGGATTTGGGGGTAGAGTTGTTCATCCGGTAGGTTGGATTGACCTAACCATTCGGCTAGGGGAGAAGGGAGAAGGACGCCACATGGTGGTTTGGTTCTTGGTTGTTGATGATCTGACCGCCTATAACTTGATAATGGGTCATCCTACTCTAAATGAGTCCAAGCCTATCATCATTCCTTCCCTTATGCTTCTAAAATTAGAGAAGGATGACGGATTTGTTGGCTCCCTGAGAGGGGATTAGAAGACAACTATAGAGTGCTACCTCTCGGACGTCAAGCCTACGGTGGCCGCATTCGGCAAGGGCAATGAACCAAAAGACCCTGATGAAATCAAGGATATTGCCTCTTCTCTAATAGTAGCCGGCAAAAAGAGAAAGGTTGACCAGTTGGTGGCCACCAAAAAAGAAAAATAATAGCAATCACTGACTGGCGAACGGTCAGATGAACTCTGTTTGGGGTTTTTTATGTGTCCTACGGGAGAGTTACAATTTCCTAGTATGCTCCTTCCTTTGCATGTACCTGCACAAATAACGGAGACTCCGGCTGGGGGGTGGAGTTCCGCCTCCAAAGATTAAGTTAGAATCTTTCTGAAGAGGAAATAAGAACAATAAATGCTTTCTCGATTGGAGAGCGTTTGCAATGGGTTTCGTGTTTGGTTGGTTGTTGGAATTTTTTTTTCGATCCCCATAAATGAGGTCTACCCCTGCTATTTATAGTAGGGGAGAACTGTACCTCAATTAGGGTACAAAGACACGTTTCACAGAGGGATTAAGCCTCTGTTTGCCCAATAAGGGGTGGACACGTGTCACAGGCTGATTAGCCTAATTACTAACCGTTGATATGTTGACATTTGGAAAGCTTTTACTGGGCCACGTGTCTAGGGTAATTTTTACCCTAAACATCTGCCCCTCACAGGTGTGACGTGGCAAGTCCATGTGTCACCTGTGACAGGTGTCAGACGCCTGGGAGGTGACGGTTCGTCTCTTTCCCTCCCATTTTTTATTTTTCAAAATGCTAAGGAAGAAGGAACCGTTTCGCCTTCTGCCCCTCTCCTATAAATAAGAGGCATGCCCTCTCTCCTCCACACTTTACATAATTTTCAAAAAAATTCTGAGTGAGCTCTAATACCGGCTGCTAATTTCTTTTAAGTTTTCTTGCATCCGGCGTTTTGAGATCAAGTACATCCGGCTACCGGTTGAGTAGTTTTTCTGCAATTTCTCTAAGGTACCGGATCCCTTTCTTCCTTCACTTTTACTTCTTTCTTTTTGAGGACTCTTGAATGTTTCCCCATCCGGGTGGTAAGCCGCCTGGGGGGTTTTTGACCCATTTCCATGTATAGAATAGAACACCCTTTTAAATAACATGGCTTTCAAAGCACCCCCATCCGGTGGAACACCGCCTGGGGTACTTCTGAGTTTTTACTAAGAAATGATTTCCAACCCCCAACCGGCATTAGTTTCAAATTTTTATTTGCATTCAATGCACCCCCATCCGGTAACTCACCGTTTGGGTCTTGCTTTGAACATGCTTCTTTGAAACAGGTCTTACTATACCCTCATCCGGTATTTTACCGTTTGGGAGGTGTTTGAATGACCTTAACATTCCTTGCAGCACCTCCTTGATACTGTCTAGGGTATCATGGAGTGAGCCTTACAAATCATTTAGCTATTTTTACAAATGCTTATCACACCCCCCCATCCGATCTTACACCGTTTGGGGTACCTCTGACCCAGCTTACTGAATACCGTCTGGGGTATTTATTCAGTGAACTTTACAATTATCTAGTTAGTTTTTACAAATGCTTGTAAAAAAAAACCCCCCATTCGGTCTTACACCGTATGGGGTACTTCTGACCTAGCTCACTGAATACCGTCTGGGGTATCTTTGAGTGAACCATATAATTTCATCTAGCTAGTTCTAAACAACCACAAGCAGGAAATGCCGTTTGTGGTGTTTTTGGATGAGCTAATGACAAACAGGCTAACCTATATTTTGTCTTTTTCAGCTTTAAACAAATTTGTGGAGTTCTCCGCCTGAGGTGACTTCAAGCCAACTCACATCTACCTTCTCATCTCAAAGGTATTGTCTGTTCCCTTTACATTCCTCTCTTTTATTTCCGATAGCATAATATTAGGATATGGACTTCACCAATATAGACACGGCACAGCCTACGACAGTGGTCAGCCGGTCACTAGGGACGGCTGAGTCTAGGACTGGGACTGCCGTCTGGGCATGCTTGGGACAACCTTCACCTACTTCGAATCCGACCGTTTCGATTCATGTGCAGGACAGAATGGCCCGGACTAGATGGACAGCAGCAGATCCTGATTACAAGTCCGATGATGCAGCCGTTGATCCGGATGTCTCTTTACAAGTCTGAGAGAGTTCCAAATAAGGATAATCGTCAAGGTTCCCCGGGTGTACCCAGCACATCGGGTGATAGCTTTTTGGGTAGTTCTAGCTCTAATGCGGAAGAATTCGGTGAGGGATCCGGTGAGGGATTGGATGATGAAGAGTCCGGCTCTAATGAAGAGTCCTCTGAAAATTCTTCCCCTATTGACGAGGAGGCCTATAAATGGCCGGCTAAGGGGGATCCAACCGATATGACTATGTCCGCCAGGGATGTGGTCACTTTAAACGCCACACTCCCTGCTTTCTTAAAGAAGAAGTCGATTGGGGAGAAATGGGAAGTGGTTGTCCCGCCTATAGAGGCAAGCGTCGTTTGGACCGACGACGTGGACAATGCCGACAACTACTTCGGCTGCTACGAGGCGGCATTCACAGCCGGCCTCCGGTTCCCCCTCCATCACTGCATAAAAGCCATACTAAAGGGGTATGACTTGGGTGTATGGCAGTTGACCCCCAATTCATGGGTCAACATTCTTGGATATATTGCCGACTGCGAGTTGCAGGATGTTAGGCCAAGCTAGGAAGCTTTTGCGCACATGCACTATCTCAGCAGCGCGCCGGATGGGTGGAATGCGTGGTATACTTTAACTACGCTCCCGGAATATATAATGACTTTGGACAAGCCGTCCAAATGGAGTAACTGGAAGAGAAAGTTTTATGTCGTCTCTTCTCCATCCCCCCAACTTAACCACCGGCTGCATAGATACAATAAGCACCCGGCTTTGCTCGGTAGGAAATGTGCTCTCCCAAAAGTGTCGGCTGAGGCTTGGGACCAGATAATGGAAAAAGGCCTCTTTCTTAACACAACAACCCGGCTGGATGATGGGAGTGAAATTATAGTCCCCCAATTCTGGGTTCCCCATCCAGATTGGTTTAAGGATGAGTGCTTCTTTTCTCTGTGTAACCTTAGCACTACGTTTACTAAGGGTAGGTTGCCGCATGACCGAATATTTACCGGATGCATATGTTTATTAGATTTTTAACCCTGTAATTTTCCTCTTTGCAGAAGTAGCTAAAGAATGGTGCCTCCGGAGAAGACACCTGCTACATCTGCCCTTCTTATAAGGATAAAGCAGATTGAAGAAAAGAAGGCGGCACTTGCCGCCAAGAATGCCGGGGTAGTGTGCCTTTCCTTAGCCATTTTTCTTTGAATTATTATTCTTTCCTTACCGGATGTATTATACTTGACTGCTTTCAGGCTGGGAGCCAAGTCATTCCTCGCTCTTTAGCGAGTATGCACAAAAGACCAGCTGGAAACATACCTCAGCCGGCTTCTAAGGCACCAAAAGTGGCTGCTCCGGCTGCTTTTTGTTCGAAGAAAACGCCTGACAAGGATAGGCCTACTACAACAGGGAAAAGCCTGCAATCCATTCCCCACTTCAAAATTGTGGTGGAAGAAATAAGACCGGCTGTTCGTACCCAGACGGGTATAGACTCAAATGCGGCTGGGGGGGCTTTGACCCCACAGTCCGAAAAAGGTAAAACCTCTGCCTTTGATCCCCCTTGGCCGCTTGGGCATATAAGAATCAAAACCCAAGCAAGCCAATCCGGGGTTTCTTCCGGATGTCGCCTGAGTATGGGCGGAGCGTATTCCTAACATCTTATAGCTGATTCTATGATTGCAGATATCTCCTCTAGCCGTCCCAATTATCAACAATATGCTAAGAGGATGGTCCGGGCTCTTACCCGGTCTGAAAAAGAGGCTGTGCCTGCTGTGCACACGGTCAATCTTGACCGAATCACTTCTCTCCTTGCTGAGGTAATTAAACCGGATGACCTATGCTTGAGCAATGATCTTTATTTACCAGATGCAAATGTTTTGTCTTGATTTTTCTAACACTCTTCCCGGTTGATATCACAGGTGATGCTGAGAGTGGATGGGCTTAATGTCCCCTTTCGCAAAAAGCAGGAAAAGCTAAGAGACGCTTGATAGAAGAGAACGAGGCCGACTGCGAGGAGCGCATGAAGCTGGCTTGGCGTCTCATTCATTCGGACTACGAGTTCGAGTACTTCAATCTCTGGTATTTGTATGCTTCTGAAGTATACGAGGCTAAGGTACTCTGTTCTGACCCTCCTCCCCCTTTTGAGGAGTGGGTCGAACGGAATATAGAGAGCCAGCCGAATGAGGTGCATCAAGAGACCCAGACTGAAAACCAGCTGGAAAAAACTGTTATGCAGTCGGCTGAAGTCCCAACTGAGCAGCCGGAGGATCAGCAACCTCATCAGCAACAACAATCATAAACAATTTTCTTTTATCATGAACATTCTTCTTCTTTTACTGGCCTGCGAGCCGTGTAATTTCTATGTACTTTCCCCAGACATGGGTCCGATTAACATTTAAAAAATTTAATCTACTAGCCGACTCAGTCAGTTTTGCTATCTATATTTATCTTTTACTTGCAAATTTAAACTTTTTTGCAATTTTTTGCAATTTTTACAAGTATTACAAGTATCCTCTACTCATACAGGCTGATACAATTAGATGCCTCTGAAATGGTTGGTTGTTTACTCCAACAGTAGACAAGTAGCCGTTTTATATATAGCCGGATGGGTAATGATTGTTTGATCTACAATACACCGGATGGTATGATTGTAGATTTTGCAATATACCGGATGGTATGATAAGATGCCCCTTAAATGGTTGGTTGTTTACTCCAACAGTAGACAAGTAGCCATTTCATAGGCGACCGGTTCATAGGCAGCTGGATGGGTAACGATTATTGATATACAATATACCAGCTGCTACAATAAAAATGCCCCTAAAATGGTTGTTTGTTTACTTCACTGGTAAACAAGCAACCGTTTCATAGGCAACTGGATGGGTGGTATAACCGTCTGGGGATCCTTTGGATAAGGCCCGGTTGTCCTAACCCATATTATACTTGGAGTAACATCATTCTTTTTAAATGTGTTTATCCGGAATACCTAACCGTGTGCAATGCATTGCTGCAAAAACCGGTTGGTGTTTTTACTAGGATTTTGATATTTGCCGCATGGACCACTTTTGGGTCTATGCCGGCTGAATCCTATATGCAATGGATCATTTTGAACGGCTGTTTGTTACTTTCAATTATGTGTCATTAATGTCGTTTGAGTTTTATGACCGCCAGGACAATGTACCACCCGGAAGGGAGCTGTCCTCTTCGACGATTTCACCCGGATGGGTGTCGCCGGATGACTGCTCTTTTTGGAGCAGTGATTTTTGATAAGTGTTCTTCCGTCTGTGTTTTTGCACAAGACAGGTGCTAATACAATTGGATGAATGGAAATTATATGCTTTCACATTTCAATACTATTTACGAAAATTACAAATTCCTTAGAAGTAGTACTTTTTCAAGTTATCTACGTTCCAGGTGCGAGGTAGCTGCATTCCGTCTGGGGTTTTCATGCGGTAAGTGCCATTTCTAACTTCTTCAAAAATCCGGTAAGGTCCTTCCCAATTGGGAGTTAACTTCCCTTGCTCATTCGCCCTACCGGTTGCTTCAAGCTTACGTAGTACAAAATCTCCTACTTTAAGGGGTCTTTTGCGCACCCTTTTTTTATAAGCTCTCATCATTCTCAGACGGTAGATTTCGTGACGTAAGGCGGCATTGCCCCTTTTTTCAGGAAGAGAATCTAAAGTCAGACGCATGGCCTCCCAATTTGCATCTTCATCATATAGCATGATTCGAAGTGTTGGTTCATACAATTCAATGGGAAGCACTGCCTCTGTGCCGTATGCCATAAGAAATGGGGTTTCACCGGTTGACCCCTTCTCAGTCGTTCTGATAGACCAAAGAACATGGGTCAACTCCTCTTCCCAAAGACCGCCTGCTTTTTCAATCTTTTTCTTGATTCCGCCTGAGATGAGCTTTTTAAAAGCTTCTACTTGACCGTTTGCCTGGTGACGGCCTACGGATGCAAAATAATGTGAAATTCCTTGGTCTTGCAACCAAGTTTTTTAGGACAGGCGTTTCAAACTGCGGACCATTATCAAAGACCATTGACATAGGAACACCGAACCGGGTGATGACATTTTTTCCAGATGAAGGAGATGACATCCTTAGTTTTGATGCCCTTTACCGCTTCTACCTCAACCCACTTTGTGAAGTAATCAACGACTACTAAAATGTATCCTCTTCCGCCTGGGGCAGGTGTGTATGGCCCAAAAATATCCATGCCCCATTTGGCAAACGGAATAGGGTTGTAGATGGCCGTTAGGTCAGTGGCCGGCTCACGGATTAGCCGGCCAAACCTCTAGCATTTGTCACATCTCTTTACCAGATCTAGTGCATCTGCCTTAAGAGTTGGCCAAAAGTATCCTTGCCTCCTGGCCCTCTTGGCAAGAATCTTGTCGCCTATGTGTGATCCAAAGAAGCCGGCATGAAGGTCTTCTAGTACTTCCTTTCCCCTTTCTGGGGTTACACACTTGAATAACGGCTGTAAGAAACCCTTTCAGAAGAGTTCACCCTTATGCATGACAAAATTCGATGCTCGTCTCTTGAGAGCAGCCGCTTCTAAAGAGACAGCCGACAGAGTGCGGACCAAGTAGTTCTGGATAGGATCTGTTTCGGGGTTTTCTGATGTCCTGCGGGAGAGTTACAATTCCGAGACTGGAACCAGACGCCTGTACCTGCAAAACAAACGGATGCTCCGGATGATTGGAGATCCGCCTCCGACGGTCAAGTTAATACTTGATTAAGGAGTAATTAATGCGGAAATAAAAGTGATTGGGTCTCTCTAGGTGAGAGTGTTAAATGTGCGTAATCCCCCTTAATGAGGATTAAGGGAGGTATTTATAACCTTGGGAAACGTGCCAATCCTAGGTTTAGGTTAACCTAGGGCTGATTGGGCTTCCCTTGGAAGTTGGGCCTAGGTGGCCGGTTTCTCCATTAGGCATGGAAGATGCCACGTGTCATGACATAATAGGTCCAGGGGGGGACGAATAGGCGTGTGCCACGTGGCAAACCCTAACAGTTCTAACTGGGGGACACTTGGCAGGACCTGATTGGCCCACGTGGCGCATTCCGATTAGTGGGAGCAAAATCCCCTAATCATTTGCCCCTCACAGGTGGCACGTGACTGGTCACGTGTTACCTGTGACAGGTGTCGCACTGTGACAGACGACGGCCTGCTACATGTGTTACTCGGCGAAAGGCCGAGAGATTCTCCTGCCCAAATTTTGAATTTTGGAAGTGACCCTTCGCCTTCTCACTTCGCCTATATAAGGGAGTGTTGACTTCAGTTATTTTCACACTTGAGAACTTTTTAGAGAGAAAATTCGGACCCCTGAACTTGCTCTGACATTTCGGACCCTTTCTACATACCGCCTGCTCTGACAAGCCGACTACACAAGATTTCCAGAACTCCGTCAACTTCACTCGTTCAGGTAACTGTCGGTTCTCTTACTCTTAATTTTTTCTTTATTTTATTCTTTTTTGAAATGGCACCACGGAAGCACACGACACGACCTAGGTTAGTGATCTGCCGGTCACCGGGGACGGCTGAATCTAGGACTAGGAGTGCCGCCTGCCCTTTTCCGGACCCATCTTTGCCCTTTATACAAAGTCCGACTGTCTCTGTGTCTATGCAGAACATGATGGCCAGAACAAAAAGAACTGCTAGGATTTCGAACTCAGACAGCTCCTCCCACAGGGTGCCGATTAGTGAAACATCTGACCAGGCGCCAGATGTGGAAGTGAACCAAAGGGGCTTGAAAGCCGACAGTTCTGAGGGAGGAGTCAAAGTGACCCCTTACAATTTTAAAGTTGACAAGTCTACATTCTCTCCTGCTCCTTTTGAAGGAGAGGAGGCGGGCCCCTCTGGGAGAGGGAAGGAGTCGTCCTCTTCGGACTCGTCAGAGGACGAATCCGAGTCTAGCTCTTCTGGTCATGCTTCTCTGGAGACAGAAGAGAAAAACAGCCGCGTACAAGAGGCGAGGCTTTCTCACGCAGTTGAGAAGGGGGACAATTGGGCGGAGCCATCCGCCTCTTACTGAGAGCAAAATACCCCCTACTACTACACTGTCCCTCAGGGCCGAATCACGGCCATGCAAGAGAAAGTGGGGAGCTTTATTGCGAACCACACAATGGGCCCCGGCTTTTTAGTTTTCGTGCCGGATCCAGAAGACACAGTCGTCTGGCCGGCTGGTACTAGTTATGATGGCGCCTGCTTTGGCTGCTACGAGGCGGCCATCAAGGCTGGGCTGCGCTTCCCACTACATCCGGCTGTTCAGCGGATCTTGGATGGGTATGAGTTGGGGTTATGGCAGTTAGCCCCGAACTCCTGGGTCAACGTACTCGGCTATGTGGCCGGGTGCGAACTGCACGGGGTGGAGCCAAACTTCGAGGCTTTCGCCCACATGAACTACCTCAGCCGGACCCCTAAGGCAGGCGGTACCGGCTGGTATCAATTGACGAGCCACAGAGGCTACCTCATGACAAGAGGTAAAGCAAACAAGTGGAAGGATTGGCGAAGCACCTTCCTTATCATTGAAAGTTCAGACACAGAGCTGAACAAGTGCTTCAACAGGTGGAACAGGAATCCGCCTCTTCTTGCAGGCGGCCGCAGCATGCCGCCTGTTCCCCCCAAGGCTAAGAAAGAGATCCTGGATAAAGGACTCTTTAAAGTAGAGTCAAGGGTCGACTCTACTACAGGGGTACGAGAGCAAGTACCCCTGCACTGCGTCCCGAGCTTCAAATGGCTCTACGACGAGTACTTTTTGGCCGCCTGTGGCCTCAGCAGTCGGTGCTCAAGAGGTAGCCGGCCTGTCGAATACTTTGTTTTTCCATGCATTACTGTTATGACTTTTTATTAACTTTGCTATTTGTTCTTGCAGCGGACGCCATGAGCAAAATTACCGCCTCCAAGACTGCGGCGGCCATGTTGCGAGCCTCCATCATGCAACAATCCTCAACCGACTACCCCAACAAGGGGGCGCCCTTGGTGAGCTCCGAACCTTTCACTCTCTTTTTGGAGTTGGGTTTATGCATATACTGACCGAGTGTTTTGTTTTGTTTTTTTTTTTTTTTTTTTTTTTAGACGGGCACTCCAAGAGCCTCTTCTTCCCAACAGCCGGACTCCAAGACCCGGAGGACGACTGTTGCGAGCTCTCCTGGTTCTGCCAGGAAACATGCGGCGGCTGAGAAACAGCCGTCTACTCCTTGTAAAACTCCAATCGGGCCACCTAGAAGTATGAAGTTGTCCTTGTGAATTTTAGACTTGCTCCCTTCTTTACTAGGTCTAACCCGTTTGTTTATGCTTGATGCAGCCGGCCCTCAGGAGCCAGACTTGGTCGAGGTGGCCAAGTCTATGATCAAAGCCGTCCCTCCGGCTGAGAGGGAGGCGGTCAGGGGTGTCGGCACCCTTGACCTAGACGGGATTGCAGGGGTCCTTGCTGAGGTATACTTAGCATATTTTTTGTTATTTAAATTCCAGGACGCCTGTTTTTTGTTTGAAAACTAACGCCTGTTCCTTTTTACTTAGGCCCTGCTCCGAGTGAACGGCTTTCGCAAGCCGCTTGAAAGGAAGAACGAAGAGGTAAAGGCTGCAAAAGCTATGGCCGCCTCTGACTGTGATAAGGCAATGTTTCAAATTGCCCAAAATGAGGTTATGACAATTGACATTCTTTATTATCAGGCGCAGGCTACTTCTGCTATTCGGGCTCAGTTAGAGGCGGCCTAGAAGAAAAATAACGAGCTGGAGGCGACCATCAACAATCTCAAGGTCGAGCTGAGACCTCTGCGCCAAAAAATGTCCTCATACGACACCTTGGAGAAATCCTTGGCGCACGTTAAGGAACGCCTGGTGACCCAGGAGAAGAGTCTTACTCAGGAGCTCTCGGAAAAGGCCGAGCAAGAAAAGAAGGAGCTGGTCCGAGAGATGATGGAAGACTCTGCTCAGATCCAGCACCTGACCTGGGGCCGCCTCTTCCCCAATGCCGACTTTTCCTCCTGGGAAAAAACGTACCGCTAGTGTTCTGATAGATATAACCAAGAGATCCTGGCGGCTGCTGAGGACGAGGCGTTGGAGGAGGAGGAGCCGGTAGTGGCTCTTGTTCCACTTGGGGGGAATGCATCGAAGAAGGATGCAGCTGAAGCCGAGTCCAGCAAAAAGAGTGCTGACCAGGCGGCAGCTGCTACTATTGAAGATCTGCCCCCTTCTTAAGCTTTATGTCTTCTTTTCACGGCATACGTGCCGTTTGTTTCTATTTACCCGACCAGGGGGCCAGGGTTTTGAATATTTTGCCGGTCTTAATGACCGGCTTCTTTTGTATCTTTTACCCGGCCAAGGGGCCGGGGGTATGTTTATTTATGCAAAAAATGTTTTGTTCCAAATTTGTTTCGATTTTTCTAAGTATCGAAACTTTGATATCCAATTGCATACTATACCGACTGTCTTGCATGGCCGATAGTTCCGGACAGGTACGAGGTAGTTAGTCACGCCACCTATGCCCCTGGACGACTGGTTGTCTGTTTCCAGGTTAAGCGATCAGTCGGCCACTTTAAAGACTGGATCTCATTTAACCAAGTAGGAAGGTGGTTTCCTACCTGCCTTGTTTGTTTTTTTGTTTTTTAAGCTAGAGACACTAGTCGGTCCAGGCCGACTGTTCCCCGCCGCATTTAATCTAGTGTGAACAGGCGCTGTATGAACACCTTTTTAGTTTCATACTAAATTTTTAAGGAGTGACCAAGTAAACATAATTGTTGCCTAGTCGCCGTTTGACTGAGTAGTAGAGGTTTCAAGCGGTGGGTATCGGTTGTTCCCCTTTATTCGCCAATGTTTGTTGGCTATTAACTCATAAGATACCGACTGTTCTTATCCCAAGTAGTTCAGTCGATTTGGTTGACACGGATGGTTACTGCGAACAATTGTTTGTCCTGATTAGTCAGTTAAGTGAGAGGTATCCTTGTCCGGGAAACGGCTACGTGGTTGTCTTGGTTAGACAGTCGTATAGGTGCCGTGTAATGATTTTATAGAACAATGTTCCACCCAAAAGGGAGCTGCTCTCTGCGACGAATTTCATCCAGATGGATGCCGTCGGACGCCTGCTATAATGTTGGGACAGGTCGAATTGAACTTATATTTGGATCAGTTGGCTTGGCGCCTGGTCTGATCATTTTAGCTGTGAGCCTTTGATAGTTCTTGGTGAACTGTGTTGTGGGAGAGTAGCCGGTTGTATGAAACAAGCGGCGTGCCCCTCTTAAGTAAGAATGAAAATTAAACATGGAGAGTAGCCGACTGTTTGTCAGTAGGCATGCCCCTCTGAGTACAAAATTGAATGAAACATCAAACTTTTATTAAGTAGCCCTCGACTATTTACATCATTCAAAAGAAATATTTCTTAAGATTATCTACATTCCAGGTTCGAGGCAACGGTTGGCCGTCTGGTGTTTCCTGACGGTAGGTACCGTCCCTGACCTCTTCATAGATTCGGTAGGGTCCTTCCCAGTTGGGAGTTAATTTGCCAGACTCATTAGCCCTACCAACTGCTTCCATTTTTCTAAGTACAAAATCCCCCACTTTGAGTGGACGCCTGTGTACTTTTTTGTTGTATGATCTGGTCATTCTCAGGCGGTAAATTTCATGGCGCAAGACAGCATTGCCCCTCCTTTCTGGGAGTGAGTCTAATGCCAGGCGCATGGCTTCCCAGTTTGCCTCTTCGTCATATAGCATTACTCGAAGAGTCGGCTCGTAGTGTTCAATTGGAAGAACAGCTTCCGCACCATAAGTTAGGAGGAATGGAGTTTCTCCAGTCGCCCCTTTTTCAGTCGTCCTAATGGCCCAGAGAACATGTGGTAATTCATCCACCCATAGGCCGCCTGCTCGTTCAATCTTTTTCTTGAGACCGTCTGAGATGATTTTATTAAAGGCTTCTACCTGGCCGTTTGCTTGTGGACGGCTGGCTGATGCAAAGTGATGTGCAATTCCTTGGTCCCCCAACCAGCTTTTGAGAACAGGCGTCTCAAATTGGGGACCATTATCAAAAACCATAGACATGGGAACCATGAACCGAGTGATGACATTTTTCCAGATGAATGAAATTACATCCTTCGTCTTGATTCCCTTTACAGCCTCCGCCTCCACCCATTTAGTGAAGTAGTCGACTGCAACAAGTATGTACCTCCTTTCGCCTGTAGCAGGCATATAGGGACCCAGAATATCCATGCCCCACTTAGCAAACGGTAGTGGGCTATGAATGGTAGTGAGGTCAGTAGCCGGACGGTGAATTAGTTTTCCAAACCTTTGGCACTTGTCACATTTTTTCACCATCTCCATTGCATCTACTTCTAAAGTAGGCCAAAAGTAGCCCTGTCGCCTTGTCCGTTGAGCAAGCGACCTACCGCCTATATGGGAAGCGCAGTAACCAGAGTGAAGATCGTCTAGTATCTCTCGTCCCTTTTCTGGAGTAACACACTTTAAGTAGGGTTGAAGGTACCCTCTTTTGTGAAGTTCTCCCTTTATCATTTCAAAACTGGCTGCCCGTTTTTTGAGCGCTGCCGCCTGGTGATGATTATCCGGCAGGGTACCGTCTGTCAAATATGCCCTGATTGGATCCATCCAGGTTGAGCTTCTGTCTAGGATTCCAATAGGGTCTTCCTCGATGCTTATCTTCTCCATTACTTCCCAAAAAAAAGTTCGAGGAGTATCACAAGAGGCGGATGATGCTAATTTTGAAAGTGCATCCGCCTGGTTGTTTTCTGATCTCGGCACTTGAGTCAGTTGAAAATCTTCAAGGGATCCGACTGCTTGTCGTACCGCCTGTAAATACTTGATCATGGCCGGATGGGTTGCTTCGTATTCGCCATTATACTGACTCACTATCAATTGTGAATCGGAACAGGCGTCTATCTTTCGTGCCCCTGCCGCCATGCACATGCGGATTCCGGCTAGTAAAGCTTCATATTCTACCTCATTGTTTGAGGCCTGAAAACTGTAGCGTAGAGCATACTCGTACCTGTCGCCCTCTAGCGACTGACATATGACGCCTGCTCCACAACCATTTGAAGTAGAGCTTCCATCCACATATACCTTCCAGACTTGGTCTGGATCTCGAGAATCAGGGGGACGAGTCATCTCAACAATAAAGTCAGCAAAGGCTTGCCCCTTCACTGCTTTTCTAGGCTCGAAAGTAACTTCGAGGCTCTGAATTTCTATGGCCCATTTGATCATCCGGCCTGACGACTCCATGGTGGTCAGTGGCCGCTTGATAGGTTGATCTGTATAAACGACGACTGCATGTGCCAAAAAGTAGGGCTTCAATTTTTTAACAGCCATGAAAAGTGCAAGACCAAATTTCTCTACTAAGGGATACCTCAACTCGGCATTTTTTAGTACATGACTGACAAAGTAGACCGGGAGCTGACAGCCGTCTCTTTCAGCAAGAAGAACAGCGCTTAACGCATGATCAGAGACGGCCAAGTACATGTAGAGTACTTCTTTGGGCAAAGGGCTGACCAGCCTCGGCAAGGAATGCAAGTGAACTTTCAATTTCTGGAAGGCCGCCTCAGCATCCGGCCCCCATTCAAACCTTGCCTTCTTCTTAATGGCTTGGAAGAAATATAAGCATTTGTCGCCTGATCGGCTTAGAAATCTTCCCAAGGCCGCCAGACAACCTGTTAACTTCTGAACCTCTCGGACGGTACGAGGCGACTGCATGTCGATGACCGCCTGCACTTTCTCAGGGTTCGCCTCTATTCCTCTCTAATTGATAAGGAATCCGAGAAATTTCCCAGACTCAACTCCAAATACACATTTCTTGGGATTGAGCATGACATGGTGCCGCCTGAGTGTGGAGAAAGTTTCTCGGAGGTCCGACAGATGATCTATCTGAAGCTTAGACTTGACAATCATATCATCAATGTATGCCTCGACGTTTCTCCTAATCTGATCAAAGAACACATCGTTTATCATTCGCTGGAAGGTGGCCGGGGCATTCTTAAGACCGAACGGCATGACCGTGTAACAGTATAACCCTTGATCAGTGATGAAAGTCGTCTTCTCCTGATCTTTCTTCCATAAAGGAATTTGATGGAAACCAGAGTAGGCGTCCATAAAGCTCATCAAAGCATGGTCGGCTGTTGAGTCGACCAAGTTATCAATTTTAGGCAGAGGGTAACTGTCTTTGGGGCATGCCTTGTTTAAGTCTGTGTAGTCTACACACATTCGCCAGGTGCCATTCGGCTTTTTAACAAGCACTACATTTGCAACCCAGTCTAGGAAGTAACATTGCCGAATGAACCCTGCATCAAGTAGTTTTTTAACTTCGGCGGCTGCCGCCTGACTTCTTTCTTTGCCATGGTTCCGTTGCTTCTGCCTTACCGACTTCTTTTTCGGATCCACAGCCAGTTTATGTACCGCCAGGTCAGGACTAATGCCTGGCATTTCGTGGACTTCGAATGCAAAGATGTCCTTGTATTCTTTCAATAGTTTGTGAAAATCGTCACCCAAGACTCTTAGAGCAGTCGTCCCAACTTTGACTGTTCGCTCAGGACGTGAGTCGTCTAAGATCAAGTCCGTATGCTCACCAGACGGCTGAGGGAGGAATTCATCCGACCGCTCCTCTGCCAATGATTGCTATTTTCTGTCTTTTCTTGCGGCCCCCGTCTGGGCTGCCTTTCTCTTCTTGCCGCCTGCTTCTTGAACAGGCGCACTCTCCTTGACATTGTCAAGGTCTGTTTTTCCACCACTTGACCCAGCGGCCATAACAGTGGGCTTGATATCCGAGAGATAGCACTCTCGGGCCATCCTCTAATCTCCCCTTAGGGACCCGACTGTTCCGTTACCCCTCTCAAACTTGAGCAACATAAGAGATGGGATTATAACAGCCTTGGAATTATTCAGGGTTGGTCATCCCAGAATCATGTTGTAGGCTGAGAGTTCTTCTACTACCAGGAACCGGACTACCATGTGTCTTCCTTCCCCTTTTTCACCCAGGCGGATGGGTAAATCCACTCGTCCCACTGGGTGGATGACCCCTCCTCCAAACCCTACTAAAGGGTGGGATGCCGGATGTATGCAATCAGTCTGATATTTTAGTTTTGACAGACATTTTCTACTGATAAGATCTGAGGAGCTTCCCGTATCTATAAGGATTCGACCAACTCTCTGGTTGGCCACTTTACATTCAATAACGATAGGGTCGTCATGCGGCCCCCTTACCCCTCCTAGATCTTCTTCAGTGATGACAATCTCAGGAAATGAATATTTGGGGGGTCGTTCTTGGTGAACGGAATTTACATCTAGCCGCCTGATATTGTCTCTGTTGCCCCTAATAGTGGGACCGCCTCCTGCGAAGCCGCCTGCAATGGTGTAGACGACTGCATCATCTGTATCAGAGCTGTCCGCCTGTTGACTCTTTTTAGCCGACTGCTTTTTCGAGAAGGTGTTCCCAGTAGATTTCTTGACATAAGAGTCAAGATCGCCTTGCTCAGCCAGGCGGTCCAGATACCGCATGAGACTGATGCATTCGTTGGTGTGATGACCAACATCTTCATGATAATTACAGAATTTTTCTTGGTTCCGGTTGCTTGCAGAACCCTTCATGGGGACCAGCTTTTCAATTGAGATCCGTCCCTTGATTTCCTTTAGGATAGCTTGGCTATCCTTGCTAAACGCATACTTTGGGGAGTATGGTTTGAATTCTTTCTTCTTCTTCTGGGCCGGCTGTTTAGAGGAATCAGCCGCCCAGACCTCTTTTCTTTTCTTTTCATCTTTGTTCGACAACTGTTTCTGTCGTCCTTCTTTTTTGTCGAACCTTTTCCCGTCCGACTGTTTTGTACTACAAAGATCAGTTGCCTGTATATAGGCTTCCGCTTCAACCAAGGCCTCTTGAAGAGTCGCCACCCTCTTTCGGACCAAATCAAATTTGAATGTCGATCCGTCTTTGAGGCCTCTGAAAAAGTCAGTATAGGCTACCTCATCCGGTAACCCTTGAATCTGTATTCTCATCAGGTTAAACCGCCTGATGTAAGAACAAAGCTCCTCCTTCTCGCCCTGCTGAATCGTTCCTAAATCAAGGGTCGTCTTCTTCGCAGGTATGTTCATGGAAAAGTTGGAGGTGAATAAGTAAGCAAGCGTCCTGAAGTTATTCACACAACCAGTCGGCAGATTGCCGAACCATTGTTGTGCGATTCCTTTGAGAGTCGCTGGGAAACACTTGAACCAAGTGGGATCATCCAACCCTTGAAGGTACATCAGATTGGTGAATGCCATCAAATGGTCTTCTGGGTCAGTAGTGCCGTCATAGGCGCCTACTAATACATTTTTCACTTTGGCCTGCTGAGCGGCTTTAGCAATTTCCTTGGAGAAGGCCGACGGCTGTTCCCCAAGTCTAAGCAACCGTAGCTGCCAGTCCATAGGTTGGACATTATTTGCTTCATGCCCACCAAACAGAGGTGGCTGCAAAAAATATTGTTGTTGCGGTACAAATGGTAAGTTTGGTACCGCCTGGTCACTATGAAAGCCGGACTAACGGGAGGTGCCGCCTGACTGACTCTCATGATACGACTGAGTATACTTCATCGAGGTATTGCGTAGACTGTCTTGGAAGTCTGAAGTAGAGGCCGACTTTGACAATCGGTCATTCTTCTTTTGTTCTAGCAATAGCCGAGCATCTGTGTATGTTTTCTTCGACCCGTCAGCCTGAATATGACAAACAGGTTTCCTCTTTCCTGGAGTAGGAAAGCGGTACTTTGTGAAATCAAGGGCAGGCGGCTCCCACTTCCTAAAGTTAGGATGAGGGGTCGCCTCTCGCCCTTGAACTGGCTTCCTCTTCCCCGAAGTGGAAGGTTTCTTAGCCGACTCTAGAATCTCTCCCTTGAAGCCCCTCATGAAGGTCATGAGTTTGTTTCTTGTAATGGGAGCAGACCCATCAGCCGGTTGCTGCTGAGCAGGCGGTGCGCCGGCAGGATCACTGAGTCCAGTTTGAAGATGTTCCCGTTCCTTCCTTTCGGTATGACGGGTGCGTCGGGCCCTTAGGGTCCCGTCTGAAGCTGTGTGAGCTTCAACTTCAAATTCTTCCTCAGTATCATGGTCCGACTGAACTTGAGGGTCGTCTAGGGGACACCTCTCTTCAGAAGTCGGTACAGACGTGGATTCCATCTCAGAAGTACTCTCCCCACAGACGGCGCCAAAATGTTTCGGGGTTTTTGATGTCCTGCGGGAGAGTTACAATTCCGAGACTGGAACCGGACGCCTGTACCTGCAAAACAAACGGATGCTCCGGATGATTGGAGATCCGCCTCCGACGGTCAAGTTAATACTTGATTAAGGAGTAATTAATGTGGAAATAAAAGTGATTGGGTCTCTCTAGGTGAGAGTGTTAAATGTGCGTAATCCCCCTTAATGAGGATTAAGGGAGGTATTTATAACCTTGGGAAACGTGCCAATCCTAGGTTTAGGTTAACCTAGGGCTGATTGGGCTTCCCTTGGAAGTTGGGCCTAGGTGGCCGGTTTCTCCATTAGGCATGGAGGATGCCACGTGTCATGACATAATAGGTCCAGGGTGGGCGAATTGGCGTGTGCCACGTGGCAAACCCTGACAGTTCCAACTGGGGGACACTTGGCAGGACCTGATTGACTCACGTGGCGCATTCCGATTGGTGGGAGAAAAATCCCCTAATCAGGATCCATCCAGGTAGAGCTTTGATCTAGAATTCCAATGGGATCATGTTCAATGCTATTCTTTTCCAGGACTTCCCAGAAGACTGACCTAGGCGTATCACAAGTGGCGAATGACGCCAGTTTAGATAATGCATCCGCCTGATTATTCTCAGACCTGGTTACTTGACTTAAATTAAATTCGTCAAATGCCCCGGTTTCTTCCTTGACCACCTGAAGATACTTAATCATGACCGGATGAGTGGCTTCATAGTCACCATGGTATTGGCTAACGATGAGTTGAGAATCAGAGCAGGCGTTCACCGTCCTTGTCCCGGCTGCCTTACACATGCGGATACCGGCTAGCAGGGCCTCGTACTCTGCTTCATTATTTGAAACTTTAATCGTAGAGCATACTCGTATTTGTCCCCCTCTGGGGAATGAGAAATTACGCCTGCCCCAGAACCGTTCATAGTAGAGCTCCTGTCTACGTATACTTTCCCAACTTGATCAGTATTATCCAGCTGTACCGGCCTTGTCATTTCAACAATGAAGTCGGCAAACGCCTAACCCTTCACTGCCTGCCTAGGTTCGAAAGTGATTTCCAGGGTTTGAATCTCCACGACCCATTTAATCATTCTTCCGGATGACTCTAAAGTGGTCATAGGCCGTTTGAGCGGCTGATCAGTATAGATGGTAACCGGATGAGCTAGGAAATAAGGTTTCAGCCGCTTGACTGCTTTGTACAAGACTAGACAAAATTTTTCAATCATGGGCTAGCGAAGTTCAGCGTTTCGGAGGACATGGCTTATGAAGTAGACCGGGAGCTGATTGCCGTCTCTCTCAGCAAGGAGAACGACACTTAGGGAATGATCTGAGATGGCTAAGTATATATAGAGAGCCTCCTGGAGTAGGGGACTCACTAATCTTGGCAAAGAATGCAAGTGTTATTTCAGCCTCTGAAATGCCGCCTCAGCCTCTTCACCCCATTCAGCCTCTTCACCCCACTCACCAAAGACGCACTTTTTTGGGTTAAGCATGACTTTATGCCGCCTGAGGGTGGTGAAGGTTTCTCGGAGGTCAACTAGATGATCCGCCTGCAACTTGGACTTGACTATCATGTCATCAATGTATGCCTCAACATTTCTCCCAATCTGATCATAAAAGACCGAGTTTATCATTCATTGGAAGGTAGCAGGCGCATTCTTCAACCCAAACGGCATCACCGTGTAACAATATAACCCTTGATCTGTGACGAAAGCCGTCTTTTCTTGATCTTTCTTCCACAAAGGTATCTGATGAAAGCCGGAATAGGCATCCATAAAACTCATCAGAGCGTGACCGGCTGTAGAGTCGACCAGGTGGTCGATCTTTGGAAGCGGGTAACTATCTTTCAGACAAGCTTTTTTTAAGTCCGTGTAATCTACACACATCCGCCAGGTACCATTCGGCTTTTTCACAAGGACAACATTGGCTACCCAATCCGGGTAGAAGCATTGCCGAATGAACCCGGCATCTAAGAGTTTCTTGACCTTGGCTGCTGCCGCCTGAGACCTTTCCTCGCCATGGTTCCTTTTCTTTTGCCTGACCGGCTTCTTCTTATGATCCACGGCGAGCTTATGAATAGCGAGATCCGGACACACTCCCGGCATTTCTTCTACTTCAAAGGCAAACACATCTTTGAACTCTCTCAGCAATCGGAGCAGATCGGTTCCCAAGTTGTCAAATGCAACCGTCCCTACTTTGACAATGATTTCCCCTGCCAGCTGGGGGCGGAGGTCGTCTGACCTCTCCCCTGACAGTGATTTCTATTGTTTTTCTTTGACGGGAGCCAGTAGTTGGTCCGTCTTTCTCTTTTTACCGGTTGTCTTAGTAGCCGGCAAATCTTGATCACCCTCGTCAAGTTCAACTAATTCCTTGTCTTGACCGTCCGTGACCAATGTGGGTTTAACGTCCGAGAGGTAACACTCTCTCGCCGTCTTTTGGTTCCCACTCAAAAAGCCGACTGTGCCATCATCCTTCTCAAATTTAATCAACATTAGAGACGGGATGATCACAGCCTTTGAAATGTTAAAGGTTGGGCGGCCAATGATCAGGTTGTAGGCCGTTAGTTCCCCTACAACAAGAAACTTGACGACCATGTGTCAGGCCTCCCCCTTCTCTCCAAATAGGATGGGTAAGTCAACCATTCTCACCGGATGTACTACTCCTCCCCCAAATCAAACAAGAGGATATGGGGCCGGATGCATGCTACTTGGCTTATATTTGAGTTTTTCCAAGCACCGGTAGCTTATGAGGTAAGATGCTCCCGGTATCAATTAAGATCCGGCCAACTCGTTGATTGGCGAATTTACATTCGATAACAATTGGGTCATCATGGGGCTGCCTAACCTCTCCTCTATCCTTTTCGGAGATATGGACCTCCGAGAATGAATTAGTAGGCGACTGGCCCTCATCCACTAAGTTGACCAGCTTCCTAATGTTATCCTTAGTGCCCCGGATGGTAGGCCCGCCACCCGCAAATCCACCGGCTATGGTTAGGATGGTATCCTCATCCGTATCAGATTGATTTGTCGGTGTCTTTGGAGGTGGCCCTTTGGCCTGGTTGGGAGCACCCTTTGATTTGGATAGATAGGTTTTTAGAGCACCCTCATCATCAAGACGGTCAAAGAGCCACCTGAGGCTAAAACAGCCCTCAGTATCATGGCCTATTTCTTCATGGAACAGGAAATATTTGCTCTTTTCTCGGCTGCTCACGGGGCTCTTCATTGGTACCGATTTTTTCAAGATTCCACCGGTTTTTAACTTCCTTGAGAATGGATGCGCAATCCTTGGTGAATTCGTACTTTGGAACATACGGATCCGACCTCTTTCTCTTTTGGAATTGTTGTCCGGGTGGCTCTGCCGCCCAGACCTGTTTCCGCTTCTTTTCTTCCCTTTTAGCCGGCAGGGTAGGCCGACTCTCTCTTTTATCGGATCTTTTGTAATCCGTTGGGAGTTTAACGGCGCAGAGTTCCATTGCTTGGATGTAAGCCTCCGCCTTCATTAGTGCCTCGTGAAGAGTAGAGACTCTCTTTCTAACCAGGTCAAACTTAAAAGTTGACCTCATTAGGTTGGTGTATGCCATGAGGTGATTTTCCGGGTTGGTGGTACCGTCATAGGCACCAACAAACACGTTTTTAATTTTTGACGGCTGGGCCATCTCGGTGATTTCCCTGGAAAATGTCGTTGGCTGTTCCCCAAGGTTGAGCAGCCGGAGCTGCCAGTCCATAGGTTGGACAGGCGGCTGCTGCTGCGCCTCGAAAAGACCCGGCTGAGAATAAGGAGATCCAAAAGGCGTGTATGGTGTCCCATGTAATGCCGGTTGGATGATATGAGGGTCGGATCGAGCGGAAACCTCGCTCGTCCGGCTGTCATTGTTTGTTCTCGAGTGCTTCCCTAATGTGACATGGAAGCTGTCTCGAAAGGTCGACGTTGATGCCAACTCGGAGCGCTGTTGAGTCTTTTTATCCTAAATGAGCGTCCGAGCATCATAATAGACTTTCTTTGTTCCATTCGGTTGTATGTGCCGGACGGGTTTTTTGGCTCCATCCATGGGAGTTTGATTTTTTGAGAAATTAATGGGCCTAGCCAGCACCTTTGACTTCGGGTGTGGGGTAGATGCTCTACCTTTCACTGTCTTGGCCATCTTTTTTCCAAGACGCCTTTCTTCCGCCTGACCCTTACGGGGGTCAGCTGAGTTATCCAGAAGGCCTTTGATTTCCCCTTTAAAACTCATCATCATGCTCATGAGTTCATCCCTGGAGACTGGGGTGGCTCCTTCTGAAGCAGGAGTTAACCCAAGCGGTCCCTTGATGGGATGGCTTTGGCCTTCCTGCTGCTCTGCCCGTTCCCTTTTGTCTTTGGAACGAGTATGCTTGGTTCTAAAAGAACCATCGGCAGTTGTGTAAGTTTCAACCTCAAAGTTGTCGGCTGTATCTTAGTCCAAGTGGACCTCAACCTCACCAGCAGGTTGGCTACCTTTACCCGGCAGTACAGGTTCTGAAGTCATCTAGAAAGTACTCTCCCAACAGACGGCGCCAGATGTTTAGGGGTTTTTTATGTGTCCTACGGGAGAGTTACAATTTCCTAGGATGCAATTTCCTTTTCCTGTACCTGCACAAATAACGAAGACTCCGGCTTGGGGGTGGGAGTTCTGCCTCCGAAGATTAAGTTAGAATCTTTCTGAAGAGGAAAAAGAACAATAAATTCTTTCTCGATTGGAGAGCGTTTGCAATGGGTTTCGTGTTTGGTCGGTTGTTGAAATTTTTTTTTCGATCCCCATAAATGAGGTCTACCCCTGCTATTTATAGTAGGGGAGAACTGTACCTCAATTAGGGTACAAATACGCGTGTCACAGAGGGATTAAGCCTCTGTTTGCCCAGTAAGGGGTGGACATGTGTCACAAGCTGATTAGCCTGATTACTAACCGTTGATATGTTGACACGTGGCAAGCTTTTACTAGGCCACGTGTCTAGGGTAATTTTTACCCTAAACAAACTCCGTCCTCATCTGGCTAGTGAGCACATTGATACTGCTCTGGACGACACTCACCTAGAGCGAACTATCAAGGTTAGGACAATTGCTTTTGCTAAACTAGGTGCAGACTTGCACAATTTATTAAAAGAGTTCAAAGACATTTTGGCCTTTGAAGTGGAAGAGATGCCACGCATAAGTCCGGATCTTGCTGTTCACAAACTTGCTGTGGATCCCAAAAAGAAGCCGGTTAGGCAAAAGAAAAGGAACCATGGCGAGGAGAAAAGTCAGGCGGAAGCCGCCGAAGTTAAAAAGCTGTTAGATGCTGGGTTCATTCGACAATGTTACTTCCCAGATTGGGTGGCAAATGTTGTGGTTGTCAAGGAGCCGAATGGTATCTGGCACATGTGTGTTGACTACACAGATTTGAACAAGGCATGTTCCAAGGACAGTTATCCTCTTCCAAAGATCGACAGTTTGGTCGACTTTACAGCCGACCATTCCTTGATGAATTTCATGGACGCCTACTCAGGCTTTCACCAGATACCCCCGTGGAAGAAAGATCAAGAGAAAACGACATTCGTCACTGGTCAGGGGTTATGCTATATTGTGATGCCGTTTGGTTTGAAAAATGCGCCTGCTACTTTCCAGCGGATGATTAATAGAGTCTTCATTAATCAAATCGGGAGGAATGTAGAGGCGTACATTGATGATATGATAGTCAAATCCAAACTACAGGCAGATCACCTTGCTGACCTCCGAGAAACATTCACCATACTAAGGCGGCACAAGGTCATGCTTAATCTCAAGAAGTGTATCTTTGGTGTTGAGTCTAGAAAGTTTCTCGGATTTTTTATTGATCAAAGGGGGATAGAGGCCAACCTAGAAACAATACAGGCGGTCATAGACATGCAGTCGCCCCGCACTGTAAAAGAAGTTCAAAAGTGACAAGTTATCTGGTGGGATTGGGAAGATTCCTTAGTCGGTCAGGCGACAAGTGCCTCTATTTCTTCCAAGCCATAATAAACAAGACTGTGTTTAAATGGGGGGCGGATGCTGAGGTGGCCTTTCAAAGATTAAAGGAACACTTGCACTCTTTGCCAAGGCTTGTTAGCCTTTTGCCAAAGGAAGTGTTGTACATGTACCTAGCCGTCTCAGACCATGCGCTCAGTGTTGTTCTCCTTGCTGAAAGAGGCGGCACCCAGCTCCCGGTCTACTTCATTAGTCATGTTCTATGAAATGCAGAACTACGGTACCCCATGGTTTATAAGTTTGGACTTGTTCTATTCATGGTAGTCAAAAAGTTAAAACCTTACTTCTAAGCGCATCCGGTTGTGGTCTACACAGACCAACCTATCAAGCAGCCTATGACAACCATGGAATCATCCTGTCGAATGATCAAATGGGCGATTGAAATTTAAAGCCTTGAAATCTCCTTCGAACCAAGGAAGGCAGTGAAGGGACAGGCGTTTGCCAACTTCATTGTCGAAATGACAAGGGTGGCTGATCCCGAAAACCTTGATCAAGTCTGGAAGGTATATGTGGACGGGAGCTCTACCATGAACGGTTATGGTGCAGGCGTCATATGTCAATCTCCTGAACGGGATAAGTATGAATATGCACTACGATTCAAGTTCCAAGCCTCAAATAATGAGGCAGAATATGAAGCCCTACTAGCCGGCATCCGCATGAGCAAGGCGGCAGGGGCAAGAAAAGTTGACGCCTACTTTAATTCACAATTGATTGTTAATTAATACCATGGTGACTATGAGGCCACCCATCCTGCCATGATCAAATATTTACAGGCGACCAAGGAAGAAGCTAGGACACTTGATGAATTTCATCTAAATCAGGTGCCAAGGTCTGAGAACAATCAGTTGGATGTTCTCTCTAAGCTGGCATTATCCGCCTCTTGTGATTCACTTAGGTTAGTCTACTGGAAAGTTATGAAAAAAAGAAGTATTGAAGAAGATCCCATTGTAGTACTGGACCGAAGCTCAACCTGGATGGATGGCATCCGGGCTTACTTAACAGACGGCACCTTGTCGGATACTTACTCGGAAATGGTCGCAATGAAAAAACGTGCAGCCGGTTTTGAAATTCATAATGGGGAACTTTTCAAGAAGGGCTATCTTCAACCTTTGTTGAAATGCGTCACCCCAGAAAGGAGACGAGAGGTTCTAGAAGATCTTCATTGGGGTTTTGCTCCTCCCACATAGGCGGCAGGTCCCTAGAAAAGAGGGCCAGGCGGCAGGTTACTTTTGGCCCACCCTTGAAGTAGACGCCATGGAAATGGTGAAAAAATGTGATAAGTGTCAAAGATTTAGCAAACTTATACACCGTCCGGCCACTAATCTGACGGCCATTCACAGCCTAGTAACATTCGCTAAATGGGACATGGAAATTCTGGGTCCATATACGCCTGCTACAGGTGGATGGAGGTATATCTTGGTTGCTGTCGACTACTTCACATAATAGGTAGAAGTAGAGGCGGTCAAAGGCATTAAGACAAGGGATGTCATCTCCTTCATCTGGAGAAATGTTATCACCCGAATTGGGGTACCCATGTCTATGGTCTTTGACAATGGGTCTCAGTTTGAGACACCAGCTCTCTATAATTGGTTGGGAGACCAAGAAATCTCTCATTGTTTTGCATCAATCGGCCTCCCTCAAGCAAACGGCCGGGAAGAAGCCTTCAACAAGTTAATCTTAGATGGCATTAAAAAGAAAGTTGAAAGAGTAGCCGGCCTATGGGCGGATGAATTGTCGCATGTTCTTTGGGCCATCAGAACGACTGAAAAAAGGGCGACTAGTGAAACCCCATTTCTCATGGTTTATGGTGCAGAAGCTGTTTTACCTATTGAGCACTATGAGCCGACTCTACGAGTCGTGTTATATGATGAGGAGGCTAACTGGGAGGCCATGTGGCTAGCATTGGACTCACTCCTTGAACTCAAGGGCAATGCTTCCTTGCGTCATGAGATCTACCGTTTGAGAATGACGAGAGCCTACAACAAAAGAGTACACAAGCGGCCCTTGAAAGTAGGGGACTTTATGTTGCGAAAAATGGAGGCAACCGGTAGGGCCAATGAGTAGGGAAAGATGACCCTTAATTAGGAAGGCCCCTACCAGATTTTTGAAGAAGTAAGAGGCGACACCTACCGCCTGGAAATACCAGACGGCAGGCACCTAGCCAGAACTTGGAACGTAGACAACTTTAAAAATTAGTACTTCTGAGACTTGTAAAATTTTTGTAAAAGAAAGGATATCAATAAAAAGTTGCAGTTTGTTTTCAATACTTTTTGTTTACTTGTATGCATCCTCACAATGGGAGGGCCGCCTGTGCATTGTGCAGACGAACTTATTATAAATTCCCATCTACTCCAACATGAGTAAATATAACCTAAGTCTAAAAACCTTAGCAACTATGTGTTGTTCTTTTTAGAACAACCTAATGAGGCCTATGGCCGGATGAACTTAATATATAAAAAATACGTTTGCTCCAACATGAGAAGGCGTCCGGCGACAACCATTTGGGTGAATTCGTCGCAGAGAGCATCTTCCATTTGGGTGGCACATTGCTCTATAAACTTAAAAATAAACGGCCCCACCAACTGTCTAGTTAAAGTTAAGCTCGTAGCCGTTTGAATTGATTAAGTGAGACTTGAATAACAAAAGCAGTCGATTGTTTAAAACAAGCGGTAATCAGTTATAATCTTGGTCAGATATCGTCTGCTATTGCTCAGGGGCAATACAGACGGCCAATACTTAGCAGCTAATCTAAAAAAAATACGCTAAGTCCAAAACTTAGCAGCTAAACATGCAAAGCAACTACATGCAGCCATTGGCCGTCTCTTCTTATATACACTCAAAATCAAGTGACAAATATTGATTAACCCAAAGGGCTTACTCACAGTCGTTCGACCTAAAATGGAACCTCAATGGTTCAAACAAAACCGCTTGTCTTATTGATGCCAGTCAGTATTCGGCCACTATTCCTACTTAGGCTAACGAAACCAAGATAATTAAAGCTACTGCCTGTAATATAACAAGCGGTCGCTATCTTGGTTAGATATCTTGTTTGACGCCTTTTATTGTATAGGTATCAAACAAACAAAACATAGCAGCTACGCGTGGTTCGTCTTAAGAACTATAATGAGGCCGAAGACCAGATAATGTTGAAAGTTTACCCGCCTGTGCAATCGCCGACTGTGTAGGGTTTCGTAGTGACCCGACACTACGCGGAAGGAAACCCACCAAGACCCGCCCCTTAATTAAAGCAATTAAACAAGCATAATAAACTTAATCAAACAAGATTAAGGACAAGAATTATACCTTTGACGCGTGCTTCGCTCCCAAGGAGCTCTTACTTCAAAATCCCGAAAAGACGAGATCTCCGACGGATCGTACCCTCGACCCAACCCGAGCGTCCTAAGTCTTGAAGGTTAGTCAAGACCCGGACAAAATAACTATGTGTTTTACGAATCAAAGGTTTACTCTTTTCTTAGAGTTGCCTTTCTAATTCCACTCAAGGTTGTATCAATTCCCAATACCAAACTTGGTATTTATAGGGAAATGATCCCTTGATTCTCATTCCCCAACCAATGTGGGAGAATGTTTTATTTGCTAATTAATTTATTTCTAAAATAAATCAATAAATAAATGCAATCACAATTCGACAAGTGTCAAAGGGAGAGAGAGTATTAGGTGAGGACCATGGAGAGGTGGGGGGACTAATGCCTTGCTCCCCAAGGCTTTCCAAAAGCATTGGTCCCCACTCTCCTCACAAACCGCCTCACCCAAGGCTGCTGGCCAGCTGCCAGCTAGCACGCCAGCTGGCTGTGCCAGCTAGCCCAACATGCTAGCACAAGCCCAGCAACAGCACTGATGCTTGCTAGTGCGTGCTGGCGTTGGTGCTGGCTGGTGCATGCTGGCTGGTGCGTGCTGGCGCTGGTGCCAGCATCCCATGCATCATCGCTGCTCGCATGGCCCAGCATGCGTGCTTCTAGCGAACCACGCATGCTGCCCTCTCGCTTCGCACCACACTCGCACATCATGCGCGCCACGCATCTCTCTCGCACGCAATGCCTAGCATGCTTGCTGCTAGCGAGCCACGCATGCTTGGCTTGCTGTTGCTAGCTCGTCAGCCCCTCGCACACACTCTCGCACAGCCACACGCACATGCCTCACCCAAGCACCACGCACCACGCATGCGCCAGTGCCTAGCGCCTATGTTGAGCTAGCCTAGCCTTGCTACGGCTACGCTCATACTTGTCAATTGTGATTATGCGACGCTCGGTCTCGACGCCGTAGGCTTTATTTCCGACGTCTGTATTCGTAAAACTCTGTCGACTCATTGAATCCTTTCGGGTTAATTCGTCGTCTCGGATCGGTGATTCGATTGGGTTCGACCCGAAGGGTTCAGTTAAGATTAAGCTTTAATATCAATTGTACCTTGATATTACTGATTGGAAGCGACCTCCACCTAGGCATTCCGATCACTTGAACATACTGAAGAATTAGCTTTGTAATAATTCTGAACCCTGTATCGGAAGAATACACTTGTTGGAAGGACACCATTCCTTTCAATCTCCCACTTGTCCTTCCGAACAAGTGTGCATACAGTGTATAGCTCATTTCCTATGTTACTTAATGTTTCTTCGTGAACTATAAGGTAAGATTCTTTGCCATCCTTATTACGTTCAGAAGTGTTTCTCGATCTCCGAGTTCGACTATCAATAAGCAGATGATTTCTAAAATCCATCTGAGCACGGCCATGCATTTTAACAGTCTCGCTCTTCGAGCGGCCTTTTAAACAACAAAACATTTTCCCTATTGTTAGTAAGGGGGACAATCCCAGTCTTGTATTGTAAGTTCTTCTTACTAAGAGGACATAGTCTCCCGAGTGTTCCCGTTATGATCCCCAATTACAACAGACGTTTGGAAACATCAAAGTGTCTAGTACTCAAACAAGAAAACTTCACAGTACTCATGGTCGGAGGAAATAAGTTTCGATAGTCATAATGAGAAATGTACTTATGACAAAATCTAAATTTTCTTAAATTACTCTCATAGGTCTTATCCAGTACAGTTCTAAACTGTACCTGTGCAAATGATTTATGACCGTCACGTCCGCGCAGCACAAGAAACGGTGCTGTAAATCATACTACACACTAATCTATGGCAGTCATCAATCGTCCATCTGTTAGACGACCTCAATTAGGGACACTTTTCGATTTAATATTCAATGTTCACTTAACAGGTGTTTCTTTATCCAAGACATGGTCTTGATACCCTGTTTTGAATATTTCCGTAAATCGAATGGACTCATTATTTAATTCTAAACCACAATTAAATAGTAATGGAGTGAATGATTATTTTGCACAAAAATTAGTTACTCCATTAATGAATGGTTTTAGTACAGTGTCTTACATTAAATCAACCCGTTTAATTAAAACACATGTACAAGGAATTTCAAAGCCAGTCTCCTACGTGCTTGATTCCCATTGCCTCAACGTGTTTGTTGTGCTTCACTTGAGGCAAAGGTTTAGTCAAAGGATCGGCTACATTATCATCCGTGTCGATCTTACAAATTTTGATTTCACCTTCGGATTTCCATTCCCTTATCATATGAAATCGCCTTTGCACGTGTTTGACCTTCTGGTGTTCTCTCGGCTCCCTGGCCTGAGCGATAGCTCCGTTGTTATCACAATAGAGATCCATCGGCCCCTTGATTGAGGTTACAACACCAAGTTCGCTAATGAACTTGCGAATCCAAATAGTTTCCTTGGCTGCTTCTAAAGCGCCCAAGTACTCGGCTTCAGTTGTAGAGTCTGCATTAGTACTCTACTTGGCACTCTTCCAGCTGAACTCTCCTCCATTCAGACAGAATACAAATCTAGACTGTGACTTGAAGTTGTCTCTGTTAGTCTGGAAGCTAGCGTCGGTGTAACCTTCAACAACCAGTTCTTTGTGGCCTCCATACACCAGGAATTTATCCTTGTTCCTTTTCAGGTACTTAAGGATGTTCTTGGCAACAGTCCAATGCGCCTCTCCTGGGTTCGATTGGTATCGACTCATTGCACTCAGGGCATACGATACATCTGGCCTTGTACATATCATGGCATACATGATCGATCCGATTAGCGAAGCATATGGGATCTGATTCATTCTTTCTCGCTCAATAGGTGTCTGCGGACACTATTTCATGCTGAGAGTTATGCCATGGGACATGGGTAAATGCCCTCTTTTGGCATTTTCCATGTTGAATCGAGCCAGTACCTTATCTATGTAAGTGCTCTGGCTTAATCCAATCATCCTCTTAGATCTATCCCTGTAGATCTTGATGCCCAATATGTACTGTGCCTCTCCTAAGTCCTTCATTGAAAAGCACTTTCCTAACCAGCCCTTTACGGACTCCAATAATTTTGTGTTGTTTCCAATGAGCAGTATGTCATCGACATACAGGACTAGGAATGCAATATCACTCCCACTAACCTTCTTGTATACACAAGACTCATCTGGATTCTTAATTAAACCAAACTTGTTGATGGCTTCATCAAATCGCTGATTCCAACTTCTGCTGGCTTGCTTTAGTCCATAAATGGACTTCTTCAGCTTGCAAACCTTTCCAACATTGCCTGGATTGACAAAACCTTCTGGCTGTGTCATATACACAGTTTCTTCCAAAATCCCATTAAGGAAGGCGGTTTTGACATCCATTTGCCAAATTTCGTAATCGTAATATGCAACAATCGCTAGGATGATCCGGACAGATTTTAGCATTGCAACTGGTGAAAAAGTTTCGTCATAGTCAATCCCGTGGACTTGTCTATAACCTTTTGCCACCAGTCTAGCTTTGTATATCGATACATTTCCAACCTTGTCTGTCTTCACTTTGAAGATCCATTTGCAACCAATGGGTGTATAACCCTCTGGCAAATTCACCAAGTCCCAGACTTGATTTTCAGACATGGAGTCCATCTCGAATTTCATGGCCTCTTGCCATTTTGCAGAGTCGGGGCTCGTCATAGCTTGCTTGTATGTCGCCGGCTCATCACCATCCATTACTAGGATGTCCTGATCATCGGTTAAGACGATACCGAGGTATCTGTATGGTTGAGATCTTTGCCGTTGCGACCTACGTAGGGTAATCGGTTGAGCATTTACATTGTCTGTTTGATTCTGACCAATCTTCTTAGATGCTTCCAAAGTATCTAGATTGTCAGTTTTGTCAGGTTGACAATGTTGCTCATCCTCTCGAACTTCGTCGAGTTCGATTTTCCTCCCACTTGTCATTTTGGAAAGGTGATCCTTCTCCAAAAAGACACCATCATGAGCAACAAACACTTTGTTCTCGGATTTATTGTAGAAGTAATACCCTTTGGTTTCTTTTGGATATCCCACAAAGAAACACTTATCCGATTTGGGGCGAAGTTTGTCCGAAATTAATCGCTTACCATATGCTTCACATCCCCAAATCTTGAGAAAAGACAACCTAGGAGGTTTCTCAGTCCATAATTCATATGGAGTCTTTTCAACAGCTTTTGACGGAGCTATATTCAGTGTTAGTGCTGCTGTTTGTAGCGCATGTCCCCAGAACGAGATAGGGAGTTCACTAAGACCCATCATTGATCGAACCATGTCTAACAAGGTCCGATTCCTCCGTTCGGACACTCCGTTCCATTGAGTAGTTCCGGGAGGTGTCAACTCTGAAAGAATGCCATTTTCTTTCAAGTGATCGTCGAATTCATGGCTCAAATATTCGCCACCTCGATCCGATCGAAGTGCTTTAATTTTCTTGCCAAGTTGATTTTCAACTTCATTCTGAAATTCTTTGAACTTCTCAAAGGATTTAGATTTGTTCGACATTAAGTTGACATAGCCATATCTACTATAATCGTCGGTGAAAGTGATGAAATATCGATAACCTTGCCTTGCGGGTGTGCTCATTGGTCCACATACATCCGTGTGTATTAGACCTAATAAGTCACTAGCCCTTTCTCCTAACTTGGAGAATGGTTGTCTTATCATCTTGCCTAATAAGCATCCTTCGCAATTTTCAAACGACTCTAAGTCGAATGAGTCAAGAACACCTTCTTGAAGAAGTTTCTTGATGCGCTTGATGTTAATATGGCCAAGACGACAATGCCACAAGTAGGTTTGATTCGACTCAATGGTCTTAGCCCTTTTGGCAGTATTCTCGATGTTATAGACCTGTTTGTCTAGTGACAGCACATAAAGACCATTTTCTGAATGTGCCTTTCCATATAAAACATTATCAAAATATATAAAACAACTATTGTTTTTGATTCGAAATTCGAATCCTTTGGCGTCCAACGCCGATATTGAAATAATGTTTTTGGTCACTCTAGGAACATGATAACAGTTTTCAAGTTCTAGAACAAGCCCAGTGGGCAAAGACAAACTGAGAGTTCCAACGGAGACGGCAGACATCCTTGCTCCATTGCCGACCCGAAGCTCGACCTCTCCCTTCTCTAGCCTCCTACTTATCCTTAGTCCCTGAGCATTGGAACAAAGGTGTGAGCCACATCCGGTATCTAATACCCATGATGTTTTGCTAGCGAAGTTTAAGTCTATAACGAAAATACCTGATGAACAACATTGTCGTTCTTCATATCTTCCTTGAATTTGAGGCAGTCCCGTTTCCAATGTCCCTTCTTCTTGCAGTAGAAACATTCGGAATCGGATTTAGAAGAGGCTGCCCTTTTGTCCTTGCTGCCCTTGGCATATTTTGACTTAAGCGGGAATTTCTTCTTTTTCCCATTAAAGCTCTTCTTTTTGCCCGGACATTTGAACGGCTTGCCCTTCCTCACCATGAGCATCTCATGCTTGCCCTCATCCTTGAGGGTTTGCTCGGCTTGCTTCAACATACCATGAAGCTCGGTGAGGGTTTTCTCCATACTATGCATGTTATAGTTCATCTTGAACTGATCATAGCCTTTGTGAAGGGAGTGGAGAATGATGTCAATTGCCATTTCGGTTGAATACCCAGCATCAAGCCTTTCCATGTTTTCAAATAATCCAATCATTTTGAGAACATGTGTGCTGAATGGCTCTCCTTTCTTGAGCTTGCTCTCAAGGATCTGCTTGTGGGTTTCGAACCTTTCAGTTCGTGCCTGCTCTTGGAACATATTCTGAAGTTCAGAAATGATCTCAAAAGCTGTCTCTTTTTCAAAGAAAGTCTTTTGAAGATCCGGAGACATTGTGGCCAACATGATGCATTTGACATCCTGATTGGCACTTTGCCATCGGATAAGGGCAGCCTGAGTGACCTCCTCATTGGGAGCGTCGGGTATTTCCTCATCAAGGACGTATTCCTTTTGCTCCTGCATTAGTACAATGCGGAGATTTCTTTGCCAATCAAGAAAGTTTGGCCCCCTCAACTTCTCCTTGTCGAGAATTGAGCGCAAAGAGAATTGGTTGTTGTTTGAGTTACTTGCAGACATGATTTCTACAATTGAAAGAATTTGAAGTGAAAAACCATTCGTACATCAATAAGTTGCAATTTAAAGCGTTCATGCATTTATTCAAACTTATTGAACATTTTATATACGCATTTTAAAATTGTCCCTTATGGGCGAGAATAAAATGATTCTGAGATCCCAAAGATCAAGAAATGGTTAAGCATGCTTTGGCTTGTCTCAACCATTAAATATCATAAGGTAAGCAATCTAATTGCTAATAGCTCTAAGCTACTCTCGATTTGATAAAATGTCGCATCTAATGCATACTTGACATCTTATCTCTTTTGCCACGACATCTAAGGACTCCTTACTGATATCGTTGAGCTTAACCAAGACAACTTATATACCTAGTATACCTTACTCCTAGGGAAGTAGTGATGCCTCGCTTTGGCGTAATCCATCACGTACGCGCATTAGTTCGGTAAGTGTTGTTCTTGGAACGGCAAATTTTAGCTCAATATTATTAACGGACCTAGGGTTTCTATGTTGGTTGATTTAAGTAAACTTAACTAATCGTCGCAACATAATAGAAATCCTAGACATGCATCTAGAAATCATATATAATAACAATATATAAGGCATAAAATAGATGCATTTGGCAACTACCATCACCCCTTGAAATCTTCAATTTCCATGGGTCTTCATCTTGGCTCGTCTTCGTCGAAACGCCGTCTTGAGACATCTTGGCCAAAATGAAATAAAAGAAGCTAGCTAGAACGACTAAGATTAATCTAATAGTACAAAAATACTTAACGGTTCGTAGACCGTATTTAGATTTACAAAAATACATAACGGAACGCAGTCCGTATTTTCTATCCTAGTCGGGCCCCACTAGTTGCCATTTTCAAAGAACCTGTTTTGAAAGCAATCTTCCATTCATCCATTCACTATTTGTGAATGGCCCATGCAATTTTACGAAATGCATAATTAAACACGCAAAACTAGTAACTAACTTAGGTGGTTAATCCAATTAATGCGCCTAATTAAAACTAGTCAAAGTGGTTTAATCCATTATTTCTAAACGCAAAATGCCAACGCATTTAATTAAGCTCCAACTAAATTCCGCATCCGTACTTAATTAATCCGATTAATTAAGTCGGCATAACCCATAATTTGTCAATATTTTTGCAAAATCGAAAATCGAGGTTTTTAGCCTCGTTAAAATAATTTATTAAAATTATTAACACGGAAAAATTCGCAAAATCATAGCTCAAGTACTAAGCAAAAAACCCCACACAAAACTTAGGTGGATGCGCATCTTGGCTGCTAGGCAGCCCATGGCATGCTGCGCTTGCTGTGTTCAGTGCCAACATTCACGCCCAGCATGGTATGCTGCGCCAGCCAGCACTAGCAGCTCGCTACGCATGCGGCGCATGCTAGCTTGCTGGCTGGTGCCTGGCAGCGTCTGGCAGGCTGGCTAGGGTTTGCTGCCTCGCTGCCCAGCAGCCTTGCCATGCACCTTGCACTACGGCAGCACACCTCTCCCACTACCACACTGCCACGCACCAACGATGCACATCCATATGCGCACCACAGGCAGCCTACATGTGGGTTGCTAGGCAGCCCGGCTAGCCTTGGTGACGCTTGCGGTTTTGCATCGTTTTGCGTGCATTTTACTCGGAATTTAATTCCGATTTGTGTGTGACAATAATCAATTTTAAATTACATTTTAGAATTAATTTTGAGGGAAAATAAAATAAAATTATGTCTAACTTAAACAATTTATTTTATTGGTGCACAAGCCTAAATTTATCCAAAATGTCCATTTTGAACAAAATTAGGGCAAACTTTATGCTTAAAATAACAAAATAATTACAATTCTAATAATTATAGTTAATTTAATCATCACAGCATCCATGTTCTTGTGGCCAATGGAGCTTCTTCTATAAGCTTTTAAAATTTAACTCAAATACTCCATGGTTGGACTCAAGAAGAAGCTTAAAAATGTAGTAGTGGAATTAGAGAGGAGCGAGAAAGAAGAAAAAGGAGAGATAAAGAGAGAAGGCTTACTCAAAGACCAGGGCACGAAGCTGGAGTTTGAGCGACGTTAGTTCAGCAACTCTCCACTACCGCCATCAATTACAAATCGAAACTCACCATCGCTGCTCTCCACCACCGCCAGCAGTTACAAATTGAAACCCTAGAAATCGAAAAAAATCAAAAATTTGAACTAGTAATTATGCAAAGGAACCCTAAATTTGAAATTTAAAGAGGAAAGTTTAAAGAAGCTCATACCATGAACACCAATCAAAACCCTAAAAATCGAACCGCACCGTCGTTATCACTCGTGAACTCACCAATTTTACTAGTTGAAATTGGGGCTAATAGCCCATAAAATGAGAAGAAATAATGATATTTTCCGTGAGATTTGGGGAATAGTAGAAATTAGAAGAATTTGAGTTGAAGAGAAGGAAACAAAGAAAAGAGAAAACTCATAAAAAGAACTCAACCCAAATTTCTTATGAATAATAATTGATAGGAGAAGCAGGTGAAATGTTTTAATTTCATTCTGCATAGGCAGGTAGTTGCATCAATCAACAATGAGAACTTAAATTTTCTAGTTAGGAAAGAAGACAAAAGTGTTGAGATAGAAATCAGGAAAAATCAAAACAGCAGCTCTTCAATGATAATATTAAGAAGCAAGCCATTTTTAGGTACATGCAAGATGCTTTATCAGGTAATAAACAACCAACACAACCAATAGAATATTGTTCATCTCTGGTATTTGCTTAATAGTGTTGAGATTAAAGCAAAAAATTTCATCAGCTTAATTTGTTACTCATAATTTAGCAAGCATTTTGAATATGTGCAAAGTTCTAAACCATTACATGCCATATAAAGACTGCAAAATCTTCTTAGTTAATAGACCTCTTCAACAAAAATAATGTCATTAAATACTATCAAATACCAAGAATGAAACAAGAAAAATCAAAGCTAAATACATACTAGGGAACATAAATTACTAGGCCTAAGGTATTAAAGAGTAAAGAAGCTATATTTTCCTTTCCAAACTAGCCAAGTCAAACTCCTTCCAAAATCCAAAATCATTTCCTCCAAACCCATTCAAACCAAGCAAAGCTTCAGTATATTTACTCTGCTCTATTCTAAATTCATCTGTCTAATATATGCAAACATATAAATACATCGATTATAAATCTAAATCAGAAAATATGTTCAGCCAATGTCCAATGATCATTCCATAGTCTATACTATATACCTAAATGTTTGACAAGAACAGATGGATATCAGATCAATTACAACATTCCATAGTCAGCATCGTTCTCGTGTTCAACTATCCAGTTGACAGCACCCTCAACACTTAAATTACCTGAACGTAAGAGCCATATTATATGATAGTAGTTCGTGCAGTTGAGAATCCCATTCCTTCAAGTTCCTGATGCAGGGCTTTATCAACCTCAGGGACAACCATTTCTACATGTATAATCATGGTTTTGAAAAAGAGTTGAAAAGTATATAAATTTATAGAAAAAGTGGAATACCGACCTTGAGAATCAACGTCCATAGGAGTAGTAGAAGACTGTAATTCTAGATTAATAGGTTTAACAGATTCAGAATTCTTATCTAAAAATTGAGTGTGATCAGTTCTTTTGTTATGCAAATCACTCTCCTGATAAATCAAATTCAACAAATCAAAAAAACCCTAATTTGACATTGAATTAGAAAAATGGGAAAAAAAAAAATTGGCCTCCAATTATCAAAAATAAATAGTCAAAAACCGAAATTTACAAACATATACATACATAAAAGAGAAACAGGGAGGAAATTGACAAGTGGGAGGAAATTGAACTCGATGACCATCGAGATTAGCAACAAATTAGAACTAAGAGTTTAGAAGGGCTTCATGAGAATGATTGATCAAGAATACTCAAAGGACTTTACAAGTGCCTTAAATGAGAATTCACTACTCACAAAACTTTAGAAGTGGTGGATTAAGATCAGTATAATCAAAGGGCTTTAAAAGCACCTTGAAACTCAGTGTTTGATGCAATTACCCCGTATAGGTATAGAATTCACCAAAGGCTTGGATTGAATCCTATAAATTTCTATTAAGTTAGAAATAAACCTAAGATTTTCAAGCATACTATTCACCATTAGATGGTGAGGAAATAGTATCTTGTAAATTAGCTATGACAAATCCAAATTCCGAATAATGATTAGAGGCCATAAAATACGAAATAGACTCCATGTTTGTAAATCATGTTTGGAACTTGATTCATTTGCATGAAGAGTGACAGACCCATCAATCGCAAACAAGTTTTCAAGGAGAAAACTGACAAATGTGGAAATGCATAAGCACACAAAGCTAGATTGGTTGAAAAGGATACAATTAATTCACGGTGTTGATTTTAAAAAATATTCACCAATCAAAACGTTTAAGTCTTTTTGTGATTGTTTTAGCAAAATTGCGCATATGAAATATGGCAAAATACGAAACCGTCTTCCTAAAATTGGATTTTGGAAGAGACTATGGAAATAGTCTAAGGGTTTTGTAATTCTAAATAATGCTAGATTTAAAATCAAGCTCAAGAAATCCATGGTGGGATTAAATGAAGCTTTGCATGTAGGAATTGGAACATGTATTCTCATAAAGTCAATAAAAGGTTTGCCTTATGGAGAATCATAGAAATTCTTATAAACAAGAAGTTTAGTGGGAGCAAGAGTCAATCTTGTATGGTCCAACAAGAAGTTTATGAACTCTATTGTGAAATGACTATCAAATGCTAAATGCTTAGATTTGAAAGGATTTTTGGCAATGGACCAAGAAAAAGGCGATACTTAGCACATAGCGGGAATTAAGATCTATTGGATAGACTTAATGAAATGTTTAAACGAGTAAAGGAATTTACCGTGTTAAACATGAAGGATTTGAAAATGGCTTTCGAACCATATGTGTAAAACTAAGTAATTGTTTGAATTAAGTATAAGTTGGGAAACGAGTAAAGGAATTTACCGTGTTAAACATGAAGGATTTGAAAACGGCTTTCGACCCATATGTATAAAACTAAGTAAATGTTTGAATTAAGTATAAGCTGGGAAAATACTATGTCAAACAAGAAAGACTCTAGTAGAGACTTTCAACCATATCACATAGCAAACTGTTTAGCAAGACTTAGTGAAACTGGATGAGCTAAAAGGACACATGAATGGAACATATTGGGAATAATTCTGCAAATAAAACCATCATGTATGCTATGATATGGTGTCTTCACTCAACTTACATGCTTAGAGCATGAGAAGTATAGAATACCAATCAATCTAAAGCTAAGTGTAGAATCATTAGATTATGATCAAGAAAAATCCAAAGTACTTTGATAAGTAAAAATGGATAAGTTCTTGACGCATGGAAACAATTGTAATTTGAGAATTGATGTTGCAAGCACATCCTTAGCAAGGATTAGATCCTTAATAAGGAAGTCGTTTATAAGCACGAGCTAGAATGCGTCGTGGCTTGAGATTGGTAACATGGACGCGCATCCGGGTATAATGTGCGGAAATTTAAGGTAAATTTCCATAATCACAGGTGATTAGGGTCTCCCAAATCGTTGTGAGTTATTCGGAATAAAATCCGAGCAAAGCATCATCAGAATGTTTACTAAAATATATGGTAAGAATATTGTTGCCTAGAAGGCAATAATAAGAAAGTGTTCAATGGAAAGTTCGTTATCGAACGTTTATTATAGGTTGTCAAGTTGAAAGATCTCAAGTCATGAAAATGAGTGGGATCCATCACTTGGACAATAAATCCTAAATCACATATGATCCATAACACCCTCAAAATTTTATCGTCTTATTATGAAATTGTTTGATAATGAAGATGCTAAAATTTGCAAAGTAATAGTAGCTAAACCTATGCAATAAATGAACGACAATATTCACCCGATTACATGAAAGCAATCAAGCATATTAAATATGAGTGTGATTTCTATAAATGTTTTGTGAAGAATGTCACTCTTAAAACATTTGGGGAAAAACCATTTATCATAAGATGAAACGTTTGGAAGTTTCATAGTGGAATAAAATTTTACTAATAAAATTCCACAAACTATTTAATTGTGGTTTAGAATTAAATATGAGTCCATTCAATTTCTAAGAATATTCAAAACAGGGTATCAAGACCATGTCTTGGATAAAGACACACCTGTTAAGTGAACATTGAATATTAAAATCGAAAATTATCCCTAATCAAGGTCATTTAAATGATGGACGAATAATGACCACTTGAGATTAGTGTGTAGTATGATTTATAGCACCGTTTCTTGTGCTACGAGGACATGATTGTCATAAATCATTTGCACAGGTATTGGTTTGGAACTATACCGGATCGACCTATGAGAATACTTTAAGAGATTTAAAATCGTCATAAGTACATTTCTCATTATAACTATCGGAACCTATTTTCCTCGACCATGAGTATTGTAAAGTTCTCTTGTTTAAGTACTAGTCGTTTTGATGTTGTCAAACGTCTACCGTAACTGGGGATTATAACGGCAACACTCGGGCGACTAGGCCCTCTTACTAAGGAAAGCTAACAATACAAGATTGGGAATGTCCCCCTATTAACAATAAGGAATATGTCTTTGTTGTTTACAAGGCCTCTCAAAGAGCGAGACTGAGAAAATGCATGGCCGTGCTCAGATGGATTTTAGAAATCATCTGCTTATTGACAGTCAAAATCGGAAATCGAGAAACACTTCTGAACGTAATAAAGATGATGAAGAATCTTACCTTATAGTTCTTGAAGAGACATTAAGAGACATAGGAAATAGGCTATACACTATTTGCACACTTGTCCGGAAGGACAAGTGGGAGATGGAAAGGAATGGTGTCCTTCCAACAAGCGTATTATTCTTATAGAGGGTTCAGAATTAACAGGAAGCTAATTCTTCAGTGAGGTCAAGTGATCAGAATGCCTGGGTGGAGGTCGCTTCTGATCAGTAATATTAATGTAAATTAATATTACAACTTTATCTTGACTGAACCCTTCGGGTCGAACCTAATTGAACTGCTGATCCGAACCGACGACTCAAACTGAAGGATTTGATGAGTCATTAGAGTATTACGAACAAAGACGTAGGATATCGAGCCTAGAGTGTAGAGACCGAACGTCGCAAAATCAATAAGTCCGAGCTAGGCCGTAGCATCGCATTGGCCTAGCCATGCGAGTGCTAGGCTAGCTCGAGCTAGCATGCACATCGCAATGTTAGTCGCAAGCTTAACATGCATTTCGTGCTAGTGCCATGCGTGTTAGCTAGCCATTGCGTGTCGCTGGGACATGTGCCCACAAGCATCGCAGGCATATAGTCCTTGCGTGCTAGCATGCTGGGCGCCCAGCCATTGTTAGCCAAGCTGGGCATAGCAACAGCGTGCTATGGGTGCTAGGCATCACATAGCAGTAGCCCAGCGCCACACACAAGGCAGCAGCATCACCAGGCACCAACGCCTATCACAAGCAGCAGCTGTCAGGCAGTGCCTAGCATGCGATCCACTGCAGCAGCAGCCCGCATTGCATGTGTGGCTTGCTGGCTACGTGTATGTGCATGCGGGCTAGCTGGCCAGCCTTGCTAAGGTGTCAGGCGCCAGCTGGGCAGCCTTGGCAGCCAAGGCAGGCTGGCTGCCAGCTATGCGTGGCTGATCTTGCATATTAGTGGGGACCAATACTTGGTCATAGCCTTAGGGAGCAAGGAGGGATGGTCCCCTCCCTTGGTGGTCCTCACCTTCTCACCTAACCTCCTTGTGCAACTTGTTGATTATTGATTGCATGTCATTTTATGATGGAAATGCAAATTCTCCCACATTGGTGGGAGAATAGGAAATCAAGTTGATTTACCCTATAAATACCCAATGGTTGGGCATTTGGGAAGACACTTGAGTTAAACTAAATGAGGCATCTCCCTTAAGGTGAGAAAACCTCTAAGTTTGTAATACTCTAGTTCTATTTGGTTAAGTCTCAACTAAACCTCGAGACGAAAATCGTACGGGTCGGGTCGAGGGTACGAGCCGTTGGAGGCCTTCACGCTTGTGGGGCTCTTGCTTCGAAGTAAGAGCTCGGTTTGCGAGCGAAGCATGCTTTAAGGGTATTACTTATTTATCCCTTCTCTTAATTATAGTTTAAATATGTTTATGCATGCTTTATTGCTTTACTTTTTGGGGCGGGTCTTGGGCGGGTTTCTCTTCCGCGTAGCGTTGGACGCTGCGAAACCCAACAAAAATTGTGTTTTTGGTCAGGCGACATTAGGAAGATTCCTCAGCCGGTCAGGCGACAAGTGCCTCTATTTCTTCCAAGCAATCAGGAAGAGGTCTGGATTTGAGTGGGGAGAAGAGGCTGAGGCGGCATTTCAGAGGCTAAAGCAACACTTGCACTCTTTGCTAAGGCTAGTGAGCCCCTTGCCCCAGGAGGTTCTCTACATGTACCTAGCTGTCTCAAGTCACTCCCTTAGTGCTGATCTCCTTGCTAAGAGAAACGACAAGCAGCTCCCAGTGTATTTCATCAGCCATGTTCTCAGAAATAATGAGCTCCGGTACCCAATGATTGAAAATTTTGGGCTGGCCCTCTACAAAGCAGTCAAGCGGTTGAAACCCTACTTTTTGGCTCATCCGGTGATTGTCTATACTGATTAGCCACTCAAACGTCCAATGACTACTATAGAGTCATCCGGCAAAATGATCAAGTGGGTTGTTGAAATACAAAGCCTGGAGATAACTTTCGAACCTAGGCAGGCAGTGAAAGGTCAGACGTTTGCCGACTTCATTGTTGAAATGACTAGGCCGGCACAGCCGGAAAATACTGATCAAGTTTGGAAGTTATTCGTAGACAAAAGTTCTACCATGAACGGCTGTGGTGCAGGCGTAATTTGCAAATCTCCGAAAGGTGATACATATGAATATGCACTACGGTTCAAGTTCCAAGCTTCAAACAACGAAGTTGAGTACGAAGCCCTGCTCGCCGGTATACGCATGTATAAGGCGGCAGGGGCAAGAAAAGTTGACGCCTGCTCAGATTCCCAACTGATCGTTAGCCAATTCAACGGTGACTATGAGGCCACCCATCCGGTAATGATCAAGTATCTGCAGGCGGTCAAAGATGAGGCTGGGACACTTGATGAATTTCATCTAAGTCAGGTGCCCTGGTCAGAGAACAATCAGGAGGATGCATTGTCCAAACAGGCCTCATCCGCCACTTGTGATACGCTTAGGTCAGTCTTTTGGGAGGTCATGGAAAAAAGAAGCATTGAACATGATCCCATTGGAGTTCTTGACCGAAGCTTTACCTGGATAGACCCTATTCGGGATTATTTGGTAGATGACACTCTGCCGGATGCCCCTTCAGAGACGACAGCATTGAAGAAGCGAGTTTTGAGCTTCGAAATGTAAAAGGGGGAGCTCTTCAGAAAGGGTTACCTCCAACTGTTGCTGAAGTGTGTTTCCCCTGAAAGGGAAAAAGAGGTGCTAGAGGATCTGCACGCGGGCTTTTGTGCTTCACATATAGGCGGCAGAACTTTAGCAAAGAGGGCCAAACGACAAGGTTATTTTTGGCCCACTCTTGAGGCAGACGCCATGGAATTGGTGAAGAAATGTGACAAGTGCCAGAGGTTTGGCCGGCTCATACACCGTCCGGCAACAGATCTGACGGCCATCTACAGCCCGGTTCCATTCGCAAAATGGGGCATGGACATCAGGCGGAAGAAGATACATCCTTGTGGCTGTGGATTACTTCACCAAATGGGTTGAGGCAGAGGCGGTCAACGACATCAAGACAAAGGATGTAATCTCCTTCATTTGGAGGAACATCATCACCCGGTTTGGGGTCCCTATGTCTATGGTCTTTGACAATGGCCCTCAGTTTGAAACGCCTACCCTCAAGAGCTAGTTTAGAGATCAAGGAATCTCACATTGCTTTGCATCCGTTGGTCGGCCCCAGGCAAACGGCCAAGTTGAAGCCTTCAACAAGCTCATCTCAGACGGCATAAAAAAGAAAATTGAGAGAGCTGGTGGTCTTTGGGCGGATGAGTTACCTCACGTCCTTTGGGCCATCAGAAAAAACTGAAAAAGGGGCAACCGGTGAAACCCGTTTCTCATGACATACGGCACTGAAGTCGTCTTGCCTATTGAACTTTATGAGCCAACACTCAGAGTCATGCTCTACGATTAAGAGGCTAATTGGGAGGCCATGCGTCTTGCATTGGATTCACTCCCGGAGCGCAGGGGCAGCGCCGCCTTGCGTCATGAGATATACCGTTTGAGAATGACGAGGGCCTACAACAAAAGAGTACACAAACAGCCCCTCAAAGTGGGGGACTTTGTGCTACGGAAAATGGAAGCAACCGGTACGGCAAATAAGCAAGGGAAGCTAACTCCTAATTGGGAAGGCCCCTACCGGATTTTTAAAGAAGTCAGAGGCAGCACCTACCGCTTGGAGACCCCAAACGGTACGCAGCTAGCCAGAACTTGGAATGTAGACAACTTGAAAAAGTACTACTTCTGAGAAATTGTAAATTTTTGTAAATATAGAATATTAATGAGAATGCTTTATTTCCAAATTTTCCTTTACATACATATGCCATGTCTTGTGCAATACATAAGCGGCATTCGCCATGTCCTGTGCAATACACAGGCGGCACCTATAAAATTAAAGGCCAACCGGCCGGCTAAAATTTAAACCGTTTGCTCCAAAACGCAGACATCCAGCGACACCCATTTGGGGTGAATTCGTCAAAGAGAACATCTCCCTTCCGGGTGGTACATTTTCTAGTAGTCATAAATCAAACAGCTCTAACCAGCTAAGGTTAAAACTCGCAGCTGTTTGAATGATCCATTGTAACCAAGATACAAACGGTCTTTACTGCAAAACAGTACAACCGGTCATTTCTACAAAGCGGTACCCCCGGGCTTTACTTCAAAGTAATACAACCGGTACCCCCAAACAGGAAAATACAGCTGCCCGTACTACCAAATAGTATAGACGGCACATGAAATCTTGGTCATGCCATAACCAGCTCTTGCCCAAAAGCACCCCAAACGGTTATGCTATCAAATCTAGCAAGGTCTAAACCTTAGCACTTAGAATCCAAGGTTCAAATGCCGACAGGCGGTCAAAAAACCGGCCGCATACAATCTAGCGGCATAAAAGGGGTGCTCAAAGAGTACACCCCAGCTGGTTCAAAGGTACACTGGTTAGCAGGCCCCGTCAGCTAATCCAGCCGCATAACCAATATTTGAAAAACGGCAACCGGGTGTTTCTATGGACGGTTGTCTACTTATTACTTGGAAAGTCAGCAGACAACCATCCAGGGGCAACTACAGCAACACACCCGGTAAACCGTAGGAGTTATATTACTTGTAAAATAAAAATCAAAAATCAAATTGAAGATCAAAATCAAAGGTCAAATTGAATAGAGAAAACCGACCGACTGGGTTGGAAATATATATATATATATATATTGAAGATCAAATAACAATCGGTCCCTTGACCGGGGAAATACATGAAAATACATGGCTCGTAGGCCGGTAATAGGAGGAAATAAAAATGAAGTCTATTGTTGTTGTTGCTGGTCTTGAGCCGGCATGTCCGGAACCTCCGCCTGCTGGTCCTAAACCTCCGCCTGTTGATCCTGAGCCTCCGGTTGGTCGCCCTCCTCGCCTATACCAGCCCACTCTTCAAATGGAGCAGGCGGGTCTTGGCCAAGGACCCTGGCATCGTATACCATAGTGGCATACTGATACCTAAGGTCGAAGAAGTCATACTTAACCTCCAGATGGATCAGCCTCCAAGTCAGCTTGATGCGCTCCTCGCAGTCAGCTTCGTTCTCAGCAACCAGAAGTCGTTATTCGGCTGCTAGCTTTTCTTTGTAGTCCGCCTGGCTCAGGGCAAGCTCATTTTTCAGCTAGTTGACTTCCGAGCGTAGCCCGATGTTCTCTTTGTTGGCTTCCCCCAATGCCTTGAGATCGGCTTTGAGGTTGTTGACCTGGAGCTCGAGGTCAGCCGCCTTCTTATTTGTCGTCTCAGCAACCGCCTTAGCTTCCTTGAGAAGCTCCTCCTGTTTCATCTCCCAGTGTTTAGTTTCCATGTCATATTTAATGGGGTTGAACTGACAGACATCAATAAGGTCAGATGCCCGTTTCTGGGCATCCCTTACCTCCTCTTGCTTTTTACGCAAGGGCACACCTAGACCGTCTACCCGCAGCATCACCTGCAGCATCAGCCGGCAAAATGGTTAGTCCCATTCAAGACAATATATCCAGTAAAAGAAAGAGTTTACAAGTAAAAAACACAGCCGGATTATTACCTCCGCCAAGAGAGAATCGATGCGGTCAAGGTTGACTTGGTGCAGTCCAGGCACCGCCTCCTTCTCCGACCGGGTGAGGGTCCGGATCATACTCTTCACAAATTGCTGGAAGTTGGGCCACCTTGAGGAAGCATCTGCAATAACAGAGTCATGGGTCAGGTACTGGGCATAGGCGGCACCTACATTCTAACGGCTGCCTGAGGAATCCCTAGATTGGCTGACTTGGGACTTGACTCGTAGAGGCCCAAGCGGCCAGGGGGAATCAAAGGTGGAAGCCATACCTTTATCTTGCTGAGGGGTTAGATCCCCCCAGCCGCATTTGAGCCAGTTGTGGTCTGGCCCTGACCAGCCGGAGTACCCGGCTCCTTTCCTGCCTCGACCACCGCCTCGGTAGCCAGGATGAGACCTCTCAGGCTTTTGCCTCCAGAGGTTGGTCTGCCCCCTCCAGACGGCCTGTCAGTAGACGGGGCAGGGGTACAAACTGGCACCCTTGGTGCCTTAGCAGCTGGCTGGGGTATCTCCACAGGGACCGTGGAACATTTTGGTTCCCGGCCTGAAAAAAGGAAAGTCAACCATTTAGTCACGAACTCATACCAAAGTAGTATAACCGACAATAGAAAAAAGAGAATGCAGCTTACCCCGTCGTCCTTAACCGCCAGCTACGAATTCTTTTTCTCAATCTGCTCCTTCCTAATGACAGCAGCTGAGGTAGTCGGTGTCTTCTCAGCCGGCAACATCTCTAAAGCTTCTTTTGCAAAAGAAAAGAAAAGAGCAAGTAAATACCCGGATGAGGCAAGCAAACAGCAAAATATACTGGATGAAAAGATAACCTACTTCTGGTAAACATAGTACTAAGATGACAGGCGGACAGGAACGCCGCGTCTTTGAACCAATCCAGGAGAGGTACCTAGAACTTTGGAACTACAATAACACTCCTATCATCTAGAGGGAGGGTCTTCTTCTTAAAGAGACCCAGCTCCATTATTTGGTCCCGGGCCTCCTCGGGCACCTTTGGAAGAGGGCACTTCTTCCCAAGAAGAACCGGTTTCTTATTGTAGGTACGCAGCCGGCGATTTAATTGGGGAGTCGGTGAAGAGACTACGTAGAACTTACTTTTTCAACTACTCCACTTGGACGGCTTGTGCAAAGTCATCATATATTCCGGGTGCGTGGTTAAAGTATACCACGCATTCCAACCGCCTGGTGCCCGGCTGAGGTAGTACATGTGAGCAAATGCCTCCCAGCTAGGCTTTATTTCCTACATCTCATAGGCGGCTATATATCCTAGTATGTTGACCCAAGAGTTTGGGGTAAGCTGCCAGACGCCTAAGTTGTACCCCCTTAGAATATCTTTTATACAACTGTGGAGGGGGAACCGGAGGCCGGCTTTGAATGCCGCCTCATAGCAGCCGAAGTAGTTGTCGGCATGGTCCAAATCGTCTTCCCAGGCTCTCCAAGGAAAAGAAGCTAGAGAAAAAGAGTCGCCAACAAGTTTTAGGAACATGTAAATCGTTCACGGGTGTGAAGGTTACACCCCATTCACAATCACAGAAATTGCTAACTCCATAGTGGTCCGGAACCATGACTGGATTTTCGGGGATGATGGTACGAATTTTACCTAAGAGAAACCAAACCCGCCCTAAATAAGCCTCTACTTGATTCTTATTATTATTCATGCGTGCTTTTCGATCAACATACATACATCAAGTTAACCCTAAACCTGTTTAATCTATATGGGTTGATTATTAATGCACAATCAAATCTAATATTGGTGATCACTTGAATTAAAATCATATTAAGCCTAAATCAAATTATTAATTATCTTATTAGGCGTGATTTCAATTACAAATTCCCTTTAAACCTGCAAGAAAGGGTGTGATCAAGCAATAACAATAAATCATAATAATCAAGCAACATATGATTAATATCACAATCATCATCATAAAAATATCATCAAAGCATCGTTAGTAGTAAAATCCTAGGCATGATACTAAACGGATTAATAACATATCCTAGCATGTCACTAACAAAAAAATCAAAGCGTTATCCAAAACATGATACTAGATAACATCGTAAACATGATTTCTACTCCAAAATCAAAGAATAATAAGAAGAGTAATTGAATTACTCACTTTGATGCCTCAACCATCTTGCTATTAAAACAATACACACGTTAGTAAACTTCAAGAAAATTAAATCAATAAAGTAAATAAATCAAATATGAATTAAAATATAGATTTGGGACCAAACCCTCAGAACTATCAACCTTTCACGCCGAGGTCGAAGGCAACGTCGAGTATGGCTTAGAGTATTTGAATCTCGTGAAAGAGGTATTGTGACTGATTTAGGAGAGTATCAAGGATTGTGTTTAGGATAAGGATAAGACCATGGGTGTTTGATGATTGACGATAGTTGTGGATAGGTAACTGATTGTTGTTGATTCTCTGAAAACGGGGAAAACAACCACTATTTATAGGGAAAAAAGAGAGTCTAGACGATCATTATAGATCAGAATTTCCAAATTAAATAGAACGAATTTTGACGCGATGCGACAAAGTTTTCACACCGCACTGGGAGCTGACGCGTCGCGCCAGAGCTGTCGTTGTGCGATGGTTCTGGCATCGCGCGCTGGTTCTAAAGGATAGCAAAGCTGTATTGATTTTGATTTCTAATGGAACTGTATTTCTGGAAGATATCCGGACGTCTCTGTATCCGAATAGAGGAAAGTTAACCCCTAATTGGGAAGGCCCCTACCGGATTTTTGAAGAAGTTAGAGGCGGCACCTACCGCCTGGAAACTCCAGACGGTAGGCAGTTAGCCAGAACTTATAATGTAGATAACTTGAAAAAGTACTACTTCTAAAGACTTGTAAATCTTTGTAAATAGAGTATATTAATGAAAGAATGCTTTATTTTCATTGTCTTGTGTACGAAGTCCCATCTGTGCAATTCACAACAGGGCAACCGTCTGCTCTAAACTAAGTAGACGAAGGCTAAGTATTAAACTTAGCTATTTATAAGGCAAATGGCCAGATATATTTTATACTGCCTGCTCCAACATAAGCAGGCAACCGGCGACGCCCATTTGGGTGAATTCGTCGAAGAAAGCATCTCCCATTTGGGTGGTACAATGTTCTATAAATCATAACTCTAGCGGCTTTAACCGACTGTCTAGGTTAAAGATAACTCACGGCTGTTTGAATGATCAATTGAAACCTATATACAACCGGTCGTTGCTTCAAAGCAACACAGACGGTAACTCAAATCTTGGTCGAATGTAACCGGTCTTTGCCCAAAAGCACTACAGCCGGTTACAAACCCAAATTAAGTAAGGTCAAAACCTTAGCAATTAATTCATAACTTGGTTATGATGCATACGCCCGGCCATTGGCCGTCTGCATCCCAACAAACAGCAATGACGGATACCCAAAGGGTAACCCGCAGCTGGTTAAAAGAATAATCTAGGTTGGCCCTAGCCGGCACCATCTGCTAATCCAACTTAGAATAATTCTACTTCTTTAAATACGGTCAATGACCGCCTATCTTTTCGTCCGGATGCTTGTTTGGACGGCTGCCTGCTTATAGTTGGGTAATATTAAGCAAACAACCGTCCAGGGGCAGGCAAAGCCAATGAATCCGACATACCGCATGTACCGAGTCAAATTGCGAAAAGAGATTTGTATAAGAAAATATTGCAAAAGTTGAAGCAAATTATATTAAAGGCAAAACCGACTCAGTCGGCAAAATATATTTATAGAAATGGTTGTCAGCCGGACCTATACCCGGGGAAAGGAGATACATCTAAAGTACACAGCTCGCAAGTCGGAGGTAGAAAGAAGAAACAAATCAAGTTACTGTTGCTGCTACTGCTAACGCTAAGACGGCTGGCCCTGGCCGGAAGGAGGAGTGTCTTGAGTTTGCTAGGCTTGAGCTTCGTTAGTGTCACCCGGCGCTTGTTCTTCCGCCTGCTCCTCCTCTTCTTCCTCGACAATGCCGACCCATTCCTCAAAGGGAGCCAGCTTCTCTGTTCCGATAACCTGGGCATCAAACACCTCAGTGGCGTACTTGTACCGCAGGTCAAAGAAAGCCCAGTCGGTGTCCGGATGGATCATAGACCATGCCATCTTCATGCGCTCTTCACAATCGCGCTCATTCTCGGCGATCAACCGGTCTTGCTTAGCCGCCAGCTTTCCCTTATGGTCTGCCTGGGTCTGGGCAAACTCATTCTTCAGGTGGTTGACCTATAACCGTAGCTCAATATTCTCCTTGCCAGCCTCCCCCAACGCTTTGACATCAGCTTGGAGGTTTTTAAATTGGAGTTCAAAGTCGGCCACCTTCTTGTTGGTCGTGTCAGCAACAGCAGCCGTGAGCTCCTTGATTAGCTCCTCCTGTTTCATCTCCCGGATTTTAGTTTGAATTTCATATATAAGGGCGTTGTATTGAGTAAAATCAATAAGGTCGGCTGCCCTTCTATTGGCATCCCTTACCTCCTTCTGCTTCTTCCGCAAGGGGACCTTCATGTCGTCCACCCTTAGCATCACCTGCAAAATCAGCCGGAAAGGGGTTAGTATTTCAATCACGCTACAACCGGCAAAAGAATAAAGTGGCACAAAAGCACCCGTACCGGTCAAATACCTCAGCGAACAGTGAGTTGATGCGGTCTATGTTGACCTGGTATACACTCGCCACCGCCTCCTTCTCGGACCGGGTGAGGGTCCTCAGCATCCTCTTGGCATAATTTTGGAGAACAGGCCAACGAGAATAGGCATCTACATTAATAGATTTATTGGTTAAGTACTGAGCATAAGCGGCACCTACATTCTGTCGGTTGCCTGAAGAATCCCCTGATAGGGTAGCTTGGGACTTGACTCGCATATGCCCAAGCGGCCAGGGGGGATCAAAGGTGAGAGCCGCACCTTGATTTTCAGGCTGCATTGGAGCCGGACGCTACAGCAAGCACCCGGCTTGAGGGAATTTAGGGCTCCCTCGTTTCAACCTCAGCCGGCCCTATGCTAAGGCCAAGGTCTTTCAGGCTTTTGCCTGCTGAGGTGGGCCTCTCAGGTGAAAGGAATGGTGTCCTTTCAACAAGTGTATTATTCCGATAGAGGGTTCAGAATTATTACAGAGCTAATTCTTCAGTAAGGTCAAGTGATCGGAATGCCTAGGTGGAGGCCGCTTCCGATCAGTAATATAGAGGTACAATTGATATTACAGCTTAATCTTAACTGAACCCTTCGGGTCGAACCCAATCGAATCTCCGATCCGAGACGACGAATTAATCCGAAAGGATTCAATGAGTCGACAGAGTTTTACGAATACAGACATCGGAAATCGAGCCTAGGGCGTCGAGACCGAGCGTCGCATAATCACAATTGACAAGTATGAGCGTAGCCGTAGCAAGGCTAGGCTAGCTCAACATAGGCGCTAGGCGCACCATAGCAGCCCTAGCATCACGCCTAGGCGCTGTCACAGCCCTAGCGTGATGGCTAGGCACCATGGCTGGCTATCGCTAGCACCAGGCGCGCCCACACAGCCCTGGCATCATGCCTAGGCACTATCGCAGCCCTAGCATGATGCTGGGCGCCATCGCAAGCCAGCAGCCCATCGCAGGCCTATGCGCATCACTAGGCGCACCATGCGTGGCCTAGGATAGCTGGGCACCATCGCAGCCCAGGCAGCATCACTAGGCGCACCATGCATGCCCTAGGATGGCCTGGTACCATAAAAGCCATAGCATAGTGTTGGGGGCATGGCAGGACCACACGCACCAAGCACAGCTAGTGCTAGGCACTGGCGCATGCGTAGTGGGTGGTGCTTGGGCGAGGCATGTTCGTGCATGGTGCACGATGCCGAGGCTGATGCGTGTGGCTGTGCGAGAGTGTGTGCGATAGGCTGGGAGGCTAGCAAGCAACGTCAAGCCAAGCATGCGTGGCTTGCTAGCAGCACGCATGCTAGGCATTGCGTGCGAGAGAGATGCGTGGTGCGCATGGTGTGGGAGTGCGGTGCGTGGCAAGAGGCCAACATGCGTGGCTTGCTAGCAGCACGCATGCTGGGCCATGCGAGCAGCGACGATGCGTGGGATGCTGGCACCAGCGCTAGCACGCACCAGCCAGCACCAGCGCCAGCACGCACCAGCAAGCATCAGCGATGCTGCTGGGCCTGTGCTAGCATGCTGGGCTAGCTGGCACAGCCAGCTGTCGTGCTAGCTGGCAGCTGGGCAGCAGCTTAGGGTGAGGCGGTTTTTGAGGAGAGTGGGGACCAAGGCTTTGGGAAAGCCTTGGGGAGCAAGGTGTTGGTCCCCCCCACCTGTCCATGGTCCTCACCTAACACTCTCTCTTCTTTTGACACTTGTCGAATTGTGATTGCTTTTGTTTATTGATTTATTTTTGAAATAAATTAATTAGCAAAAATCCATTCTCCCACATTGGTGGAGGATGAAAAATCAAGGGATCATTTCCCTATAAATACCAAGCTTGGTATTGGGATTTAAAACAACCTTGAGTGGAATTAAAAAGGCAACTCTAAGAAAAGAGTAAACCTTTGATTCGTAAAACTCATAGTTATTTTGTCCGGGTCTTGACTAATCTTCAAGACTTAGGACGCTCGGGTCGGGTCGAGGGTACGATCCGTCGGAGATCTCGTCTTTTTGGGATTTTGAAGTAAGAGCTTCTTGGGAGCGAAGCACGCGTCAAAGGTATAATTCTTGTCCTTAATCTTGTTTGATTAAGTTTATGCTTGTTTAATTGCTTTAATTAAGGGGCGGGTCTTGGTGGGTTTCCTTCCGCGTAGTGTCGGGTCACTACGAAACCTTACAGCGGTATCGGAGCCACGCTCCTTTTAATTTTTGCAATTATTGTTTAATTAAGGTGTTTTAAAGAATTTATTTGGTCCCGGGCCTCCTCGGGCACCTTTGGAAGAGGGCACTTCTTCCCAAGAAGAACCGGTTTCTTATTGTAGGTACGCAGCCGGCGATTTAATTGGGGAGTCGGTGAAGAGACTACGTAGAACTTACTTTTTCAACTACTCCACTTGGACGGCTTGTGCAAAGTCATCATATATTCCGGGTGCGTGGTTAAAGTATACCACGCATTCCAACCGCCTGGTGCCCGGCTGAGGTAGTACATGTGAGCAAATGCCTCCCAGCTAGGCTTTATTTCCTACATCTCATAGGCGGCTATATATCCTAGTATGTTGACCCAAGAGTTTGGGGTAAGCTGCCAGACGCCTAAGTTGTACCCCCTTAGAATATCTTTTATACAACTGTGGAGGGGGAACCGGAGGCCGGCTTTGAATGCCGCCTCATAGCAGCCGAAGTAGTTGTCGGCATGGTCCAAATCGTCTTCCCAGGCTCTCCAAGGAAAAGAAGCTAGAGAAAAAGAGTCGCCAACAAGTTTTAGGAACATGTAAATCGTTCACGGGTGTGAAGGTTACACCCCATTCACAATCACAGAAATTGCTAACTCCATAGTGGTCCGGAACCATGACTGGATTTTCGGGGATGATGGTACGAATTTTACCTAAGAGAAACCAAACCCGCCCTAAATAAGCCTCTACTTGATTCTTATTATTATTCATGCGTGCTTTTCGATCAACATACATACATCAAGTTAACCCTAAACCTGTTTAATCTATATGGGTTGATTATTAATGCACAATCAAATCTAATATTGGTGATCACTTGAATTAAAATCATATTAAGCCTAAATCAAATTATTAATTATCTTATTAGGCGTGATTTCAATTACAAATTCCCTTTAAACCTGCAAGAAAGGGTGTGATCAAGCAATAACAATAAATCATAATAATCAAGCAACATATGATTAATATCACAATCATCATCATAAAAATATCATCAAAGCATCGTTAGTAGTAAAATCCTAGGCATGATACTAAACGGATTAATAACATATCCTAGCATGTCACTAACAAAAAAATCAAAGCGTTATCCAAAACATGATACTAGATAACATCGTAAACATGATTTCTACTCCAAAATCAAAGAATAATAAGAAGAGTAATTGAATTACTCACTTTGATGCCTCAACCATCTTGCTATTAAAACAATACACACGTTAGTAAACTTCAAGAAAATTAAATCAATAAAGTAAATAAATCAAATATGAATTAAAATATAGATTTGGGACCAAACCCTCAGAACTATCAACCTTTCACGCCGAGGTCGAAGGCAACGTCGAGTATGGCTTAGAGTATTTGAATCTCGCGAAAGAGGTATTGTGACTGATTTAGGAGAGTATCAAGGATTGTGTTTAGGATAAGGATAAGACCATGGGTGTTTGATGATTGACGATAGTTGTGGATAGGTAACTGATTGTTGTTGATTCTCTGAAAACGGGGAAAACAACCACTATTTATAGGGAAAAAAGAGAGTCTAGACGATCATTATAGATCAGAATTTCCAAATTAAATAGAACGAATTTTGACGCGATGCGACAAAGTTTTCACACCGCACTGGGAGCTGACGCGTCGCGCCAGAGCTGTCGTTGTGCGATGGTTCTGGCATCGCGCGCTGGTTCTAAAGGATAGCAAAGCTGTATTGATTTTGATTTCTAATGGAACTGTATTTCTGGAAGATATCCGGACGTCTCTGTATCCGAATAGAGGAAAGTTAACCCCTAATTGGGAAGGCCCCTACCGGATTTTTGAAGAAGTTAGAGGCGGCACCTACCGCCTGGAAACTCCAGACGGTAGGCAGTTAGCCAGAACTTATAATGTAGATAACTTGAAAAAGTACTACTTCTAAAGACTTGTAAATCTTTGTAAATAGAGTATATTAATGAAAGAATGCTTTATTTTCATTGTCTTGTGTACGAAGTCCCATCTGTGCAATTCACAACAGGGCAACCGTCTGCTCTAAACTAAGTAGACGAAGGCTAAGTATTAAACTTAGCTATTTATAAGGCAAATGGCCAGATATATTTTATACTGCCTGCTCCAACATAAGCAGGCAACCGGCGACGCCCATTTGGGTGAATTCGTCGAAGAAAGCATCTCCCATTTGGGTGGTACAATGTTCTATAAATCATAACTCTAGCGGCTTTAACCGACTGTCTAGGTTAAAGATAACTCACGGCTGTTTGAATGATCAATTGAAACCTATATACAACCGGTCGTTGCTTCAAAGCAACACAGACGGTAACTCAAATCTTGGTCGAATGTAACCGGTCTTTGCCCAAAAGCACTACAGCCGGTTACAAACCCAAATTAAGTAAGGTCAAAACCTTAGCAATTAATTCATAACTTGGTTATGATGCATACGCCCGGCCATTGGCCGTCTGCATCCCAACAAACAGCAATGACGGATACCCAAAGGGTAACCCGCAGCTGGTTAAAAGAATAATCTAGGTTGGCCCTAGCCGGCACCATCTGCTAATCCAACTTAGAATAATTCTACTTCTTTAAATACGGTCAATGACCGCCTATCTTTTCGTCCGGATGCTTGTTTGGACGGCTGCCTGCTTATAGTTGGGTAATATTAAGCAAACAACCGTCCAGGGGCAGGCAAAGCCAATGAATCCGACATACCGCATGTACCGAGTCAAATTGCGAAAAGAGATTTGTATAAGAAAATATTGCAAAAGTTGAAGCAAATTATATTAAAGGCAAAACCGACTCAGTCGGCAAAATATATTTATAGAAATGGTTGTCAGCCGGACCTATACCCGGGGAAAGGAGATACATCTAAAGTACACAGCTCGCAAGTCGGAGGTAGAAAGAAGAAACAAATCAAGTTACTGTTGCTGCTACTGCTAACGCTAAGACGGCTGGCCCTGGCCGGAAGGAGGAGTGTCTTGAGTTTGCTAGGCTTGAGCTTCGTTAGTGTCACCCGGCGCTTGTTCTTCCGCCTGCTCCTCCTCTTCTTCCTCGACAATGCCGACCCATTCCTCAAAGGGAGCCAGCTTCTCTGTTCCGATAACCTGGGCATCAAACACCTCAGTGGCGTACTTGTACCGCAGGTCAAAGAAAGCCCAGTCGGTGTCCGGATGGATCATAGACCATGCCATCTTCATGCGCTCTTCACAATCGCGCTCATTCTCGGCGATCAACCGGTCTTGCTTAGCCGCCAGCTTTCCCTTATGGTCTGCCTGGGTCTGGGCAAACTCATTCTTCAGGTGGTTGACCTATAACCGTAGCTCAATATTCTCCTTGCCAGCCTCCCCCAACGCTTTGACATCAGCTTGGAGGTTTTTAAATTGGAGTTCAAAGTCGGCCACCTTCTTGTTGGTCGTGTCAGCAACAGCAGCCGTGAGCTCCTTGATTAGCTCCTCCTGTTTCATCTCCCGGATTTTAGTTTGAATTTCATATATAAGGGCGTTGTATTGAGTAAAATCAATAAGGTCGGCTGCCCTTCTATTGGCATCCCTTACCTCCTTCTGCTTCTTCCGCAAGGGGACCTTCATGTCGTCCACCCTTAGCATCACCTGCAAAATCAGCCGGAAAGGGGTTAGTATTTCAATCACGCTACAACCGGCAAAAGAATAAAGTGGCACAAAAGCACCCGTACCGGTCAAATACCTCAGCGAACAGTGAGTTGATGCGGTCTATGTTGACCTGGTATACACTCGCCACCGCCTCCTTCTCGGACCGGGTGAGGGTCCTCAGCATCCTCTTGGCATAATTTTGGAGAACAGGCCAACGAGAATAGGCATCTACATTAATAGATTTATTGGTTAAGTACTGAGCATAAGCGGCACCTACATTCTGTCGGTTGCCTGAAGAATCCCCTGATAGGGTAGCTTGGGACTTGACTCGCATATGCCCAAGCGGCCAGGGGGGATCAAAGGTGAGAGCCGCACCTTGATTTTCAGGCTGCATTGGAGCCGGACGCTACAGCAAGCACCCGGCTTGAGGGAATTTAGGGCTCCCTCGTTTCAACCTCAGCCGGCCCTATGCTAAGGCCAAGGTCTTTCAGGCTTTTGCCTGCTGAGGTGGGCCTCTCAGGTGAAAGGAATGGTGTCCTTTCAACAAGTGTATTATTCCGATAGAGGGTTCAGAATTATTACAGAGCTAATTCTTCAGTAAGGTCAAGTGATCGGAATGCCTAGGTGGAGGCCGCTTCCGATCAGTAATATAGAGGTACAATTGATATTACAGCTTAATCTTAACTGAACCCTTCGGGTCGAACCCAATCGAATCTCCGATCCGAGACGACGAATTAATCCGAAAGGATTCAATGAGTCGACAGAGTTTTACGAATACAGACATCGGAAATCGAGCCTAGGGCGTCGAGACCGAGCGTCGCATAATCACAATTGACAAGTATGAGCGTAGCCGTAGCAAGGCTAGGCTAGCTCAACATAGGCGCTAGGCGCACCATAGCAGCCCTAGCATCACGCCTAGGCGCTGTCACAGCCCTAGCGTGATGGCTAGGCACCATGGCTGGCTATCGCTAGCACCAGGCGCGCCCACACAGCCCTGGCATCATGCCTAGGCACTATCGCAGCCCTAGCATGATGCTGGGCGCCATCGCAAGCCAGCAGCCCATCGCAGGCCTATGCGCATCACTAGGCGCACCATGCGTGGCCTAGGATAGCTGGGCACCATCGCAGCCCAGGCAGCATCACTAGGCGCACCATGCATGCCCTAGGATGGCCTGGTACCATAAAAGCCATAGCATAGTGTTGGGGGCATGGCAGGACCACACGCACCAAGCACAGCTAGTGCTAGGCACTGGCGCATGCGTAGTGGGTGGTGCTTGGGCGAGGCATGTTCGTGCATGGTGCACGATGCCGAGGCTGATGCGTGTGGCTGTGCGAGAGTGTGTGCGATAGGCTGGGAGGCTAGCAAGCAACGTCAAGCCAAGCATGCGTGGCTTGCTAGCAGCACGCATGCTAGGCATTGCGTGCGAGAGAGATGCGTGGTGCGCATGGTGTGGGAGTGCGGTGCGTGGCAAGAGGCCAACATGCGTGGCTTGCTAGCAGCACGCATGCTGGGCCATGCGAGCAGCGACGATGCGTGGGATGCTGGCACCAGCGCTAGCACGCACCAGCCAGCACCAGCGCCAGCACGCACCAGCAAGCATCAGCGATGCTGCTGGGCCTGTGCTAGCATGCTGGGCTAGCTGGCACAGCCAGCTGTCGTGCTAGCTGGCAGCTGGGCAGCAGCTTAGGGTGAGGCGGTTTTTGAGGAGAGTGGGGACCAAGGCTTTGGGAAAGCCTTGGGGAGCAAGGTGTTGGTCCCCCCCACCTGTCCATGGTCCTCACCTAACACTCTCTCTTCTTTTGACACTTGTCGAATTGTGATTGCTTTTGTTTATTGATTTATTTTTGAAATAAATTAATTAGCAAAAATCCATTCTCCCACATTGGTGGAGGATGAAAAATCAAGGGATCATTTCCCTATAAATACCAAGCTTGGTATTGGGATTTAAAACAACCTTGAGTGGAATTAAAAAGGCAACTCTAAGAAAAGAGTAAACCTTTGATTCGTAAAACTCATAGTTATTTTGTCCGGGTCTTGACTAATCTTCAAGACTTAGGACGCTCGGGTCGGGTCGAGGGTACGATCCGTCGGAGATCTCGTCTTTTTGGGATTTTGAAGTAAGAGCTTCTTGGGAGCGAAGCACGCGTCAAAGGTATAATTCTTGTCCTTAATCTTGTTTGATTAAGTTTATGCTTGTTTAATTGCTTTAATTAAGGGGCGGGTCTTGGTGGGTTTCCTTCCGCGTAGTGTCGGGTCACTACGAAACCTTACAGCGGTATCGGAGCCACGCTCCTTTTAATTTTTGCAATTATTGTTTAATTAAGGTGTTTTAAAGAATTTATTTTTCTGGTTCATGTTCATCTAATTAGATTAGATGCTCGTTTTAATTAATTTTTAAAACTCGATATTATCAATTTGGCTGTTGAACCCAGAGTTTGGCTCAAAAATAGTGATTTTTGGGTGGAATCGACATTATGAAACTATTTCAGCCCTTTAGGGTTGTCCAGAAGCCAAATTCGAACAAGAAACCAAATTTTTCTGGGGTTTTTTGTTTTTCAACGAAAATTTTAATTCTTTTTAAGCCTTGATTAATGCAAGCATTATAAGGTTAGATTAAATGCACATTTGATCACTAATCTACTGGTTTTAAAATATCCTTGAGCATAATAATGGAGTGTTTATTAGTGCTTAAGTTGATATACCAAGTTATCACATAAACTTGTTTTTCACAATTTTGCAAATAAATTGCAATAAGGTGTGAAAACTTGTTGTGATTTTGTATTTTAAGTTCCCAAGTATTGTTAAAGTTCTAATCTTTAAGTGTTTAAATGATTGGAACCCTAACCCTAAATTCCATGTTGAACAAAGTTTGGATTTTTTTCATATTTTGGTTGATTAAAATCCATTAAGTTCAATTACTTGTGAGTAAAATTTGATTAATCTTCATATTGGAAGATGTAATCTTGGTATTTTACACAAGTATGTAAGTTGGAAAATTTTTATCATAGGATGATTAATTTTTTTTTTTTCAACTCCCTTTTGTCGAATCCATGATTAATTTGCATATTGGCAAGATTAATTTTGGACATAGCTCATTTTATTTTAAGCATAATTTTTGACCTAATTTTGTTCAAAATTGAAATTTTGGATAAATTTAGGCTTGTGCACCAATTAAAATAAAAATTTGTTTAAGTTAGACTTAATGGTTGTTTTATTTTTTTTTTCCCTAAAATTAATTCTAAAATATAATTTGGAATTAATTCATGTCACACGTAAATCGGGATTAAAATCCCGAGTCATAGCACGCAAATCAAGGCAAGACACCCAAGTGCCACCAAGGCTAGCCGGGCTGCCTAGCAGCCCACATGTGGCTGCCTATGGTGCGCACAAGGGCGAGGCTTGATGCTGCTATGCGCTGTGTATGTGTGGCTGGGATGCATGGCTGGGGTGTGTGGGGTGGCTGGGCTGGCTTGCGAAGCATGCTGCTGGGCAGCAGGGCAACAAGCATCAGCCAGCGCACCACGAGCATCATGATGCGCCTGCCCAGCAGGCCAGATGCTCGCAGGCACCAACGTGCTAGCAGGCATGCGAAGCATGCTAGCAGGCAGCTGGGCTTGAGGCGCTATTTTCTAAGTACAGCAGGCCTCAACCACGCACCATGGCGCCATGCCATGGGCTTTGTTGGGTGATTTTGCTTAACGTTGAGCTATGATTTTGCGATTTTTCCCGTATTAATAATTTTAATTAATTATTTTAACGAGGCTAAAAACCTCGATTTTCGTTTTTGCAAAATTTTGACAAATTATGGGTTATGCCGACTTAATTAATCGGATTAATTAAGTACGGATGCGGAATTTAGTGGGAGCTTAATTAAATGCGTTAGCATTTTGCGTTTAGAAATAATGAATTAAACCACTTTGACTAGTTTTAATTAGGCTCGTTAATTGGATTAACGACCTAAGTTAGTTACTAGTTTGTGTGTTTAATTGTGTATTTCGTAAAATTGCATGGGCCGTTCACAAATAGTGAACGGGTGAATGTATGATTGCATTCAAAAAAGGTTGTTTGAAAATGGCAACTAGTGGGGCCCAACTAGGATAGAAAATATGGACTGCGTTCTGTTATGTATTTTTGTAAATCTAAATAGGTCTGCGAACCATTAAGTATTTTTGTACTATTTAGATTAATCTTAGTCGTTCTAGCTAGCTTCTTTTATTTCGTTTTGGCCAAGAAGTATCAAGACGGCGTTTCGAGGAAGACGAGCCAAGATGAAGACCCATGGAAATTGAAGATTTCAAGGGGTCATTCTAGTTGCCAAATGCATCTATTTTTATGCCTTATATATATATTGTTATTATATATGTTTGCTAGATGCATGTCTAGGATTTCTATGATGTTGCGATGATTAGTTAAGTTCACTTAAATCAACCAACATAGAAACCCTAGGTCCCTTAATAATATTGAGCTAAAATTTGCCATTCCAAGAACAACACTTACCGAACTAATGCGCGTACGTGATGGATTACGCCAAAGCGAGGCATCACTACTTCCCTAGGAACGTAAGGTATACTAGGTATACAAGTTGTCTTGGTTAAGCTCAACGATATCAGTAAGGAGTCCTTAGATGTCGTGGCAAAAGAGATAAAATGTGAAGTATGCATTAGATGCGACATTTTATCAAACCGAGAGTAGCTTGGAGCTATTAGCAATTGGATTGCTTACCTTAAGATATTTAATGGTTAAGACAAGCCAAAGCATGCTTAACCATTTCTTGATCTTTGGGATCTCGGAATCATTTTATTCTCGCCCATAAGGGACATTCTTAAAATGCGTGGATAAAATGTTCAATAAGTGTGAATAAGTGCATGAACGCTTTAAATTTCAACTTATTGATGCATGAATGGTTTTTCACTTCAAATTCTTTCAATTGTAGAAATCATGTCTGCAAGTAACTCGAACAACAACCATATGTGCCCGGAACTCCCCGAAAAGTTGGCCTTTGCCTTAAACTTGGTCAACTTTAAGGAATGGGAAGAGGAACTCAGGAGAACTCTCCGGAATTGCTCCTTGGAGTATACTCTTGATACTCCAATTCCAAGCTTCTTTGCTAAAGGGATCATGACCAACGAGGCTCATGAAGAATGGTCTTCCAATTGCAAAAGGGTCTCACGACTCATGGCAAATTCCATCTCGGAAGACTGGAAGGAAACTCTTTCCTCCTACCTTCCGGACATGTTCCTCAAAGCACTTGAGGACGTTGTCAATGTAAGAGTCACCAAGAGTGACAATGGCAACTTTGATGGACTCGTGTTTGACTTGACTAGGTCACTTTCAAACATGAGAATTAAGCCACCAAATGTTGGGTGTCTTGCTAAGGAAAGGCGACGGCTTTGGACCAAGGTCTACAATGCTAAATTGAGACCCGGGATGCCTCTCCGACCTCATGTGCTTGGTATGACTAGGCTCTTCAATCACATGCAGCTTCTCGGAATTCCATTGGAAGATGAGATGGCGGGGCATATCTTGCTTGCTTCACTCCACTCGGGCTATGATGCACTTAGAGTGCATATTGCTGCGGGAAAGGAGACACACTCCCTCAAGTTGGTGGTGCAACTACTTAGCCAAGCCACTGCCTATGGAATGACCAAAAGGCCCTTGAGAGCTAAGAAGAAGGAGATCAAGAAGGTCAAGGCAAAGATGAGATGCTTCCATTGTGGCATGCAAGGCCATTACAACAGGGAATGCATGCTCATCAAGGAAGAGGGGATCACTCCGACCACCTCAGGTATCTTCCTTAACACTTGTGGATTAAGCTTATCATAAGGTATTGGATACCAAGTATGACTCACTTAATGTTGCCTTTTCAGGGACCAAGTGAGAAGCTTATCAAGTGTTGGTGCATGGACAAAAGACGACGAAGATGGTTTTTCGGTCGTGCTTGCATGCACTATTTTGTCTATGACATGTAATTAAACTATTTCTAGTTTTATCATGCTTTGAACATATTATGATCCATGGTGTTGGACACCTAGGAATCTCAAGTGTAAAACTTTTGACAATAGTTGTTTCAAGTTTGTCTTACAAATTTATGTTCAATTAAATTGCATGTTTTACATATGACAAAAGTTTATACCACTAAGCTAAGACCATCGAGTCGAATCAAACCTACTTGTGGTATTGTCGTCTTGGCCACATTAACATCAAACGCATCAAGAAACTTCTTCAAGAAGGTGTTCTTGACTCATTCGACTTAGAGTCATTTGAAAATTGCGAAGGATGCTTATTAGGCAAGATCATCAAACGACCATTCTCCAAGTTAGGAGAAAGGGCAAGCGACTTATTAGGTCTAATACACACGGATGTATGTGGACTATGAGCACACCCGCAAGGCAAGGTTACCGATATTTCATCACCTTCACCGACGATTATAGTAGATATGGCTATATCTACTTAATATCGAATAAATCTGAATCCTTTAAAAAATTCAAAGAATTTCAAAAAGAGGTTGAAAATCAACTTGGCAAGAAAATTAAAGCACTTCGATCGGATCGAGGTGGCGAATATTTGAGCCATGAATTCGACGATCACTTGAAAGAATGTGGCATTCTTTCAGAGTTGACACCTCCTGGAACTCCTCAATGGAACGGAGTGTCCGAACGGAGGAATCGGACCTTGTTAGACATGGTTCGGTCAATGATGGGTCTTAGTGAACTCCCTATCTCGTTCTGGGGACATGCGCTACAAACAGCAGCACTAACACTGAATAGAGCTTCGTCAAAAGCTGTTGAAAAGACTCCATATGAATTATGGACTAAGAAACCTCCCATGTTGTCTTTTCTCAAGATTTGGGGATGCGAAGCATATGTCAAGCGATTAATCTCGGACAAACTTCACCTAAATCGGATAAGTGTTTCTTTGTGGGATATCCAAAAGAAACCAAAGGGTATTACTTCTACAATAAATCCGAGAACAAAGTGTTTGTTGCTCGTGATGGTGTCTTTTTGGAGAAGGATCACCTTTTCAAAATGACAAGTGGGAGGAAAATCGAACTCGATGAAGTTCGAGAGGACAAGCAACAATGTCAACCTGACAAAACTGACAATCTAGATACTTTGGAAGCATCTGAGAAGATTGGTCAGAGTCAAACAGACAATGTAAATGCTCAACCGATTACCCTACGTAGGTCGCAACGGCAAAGATCTCAACCAGACAGATACCTCGGTATTGTCTTAACTGATGATCAGGACATCCTAGTTATGGATGGTGATGAGCCGGCGACATACAAGCAAGCTATGACGAGCCCCGACTCTGCAAATTGGCAAGAGGCCATGAAATCCGAGATGGACTCCATGTCTGAAAATCAAGTCTGGGACTTGGTGAATTTGCCCGAGGGTTATACACCCATTGGTTGCAAATGGATCTTCAAAGTGAAGACAGACAAAGATGGAAATGTATCGATATATAAAGCTAGACTGGTGGCAAAAGGTTATAGACAAGTCCACGGGATTGACTATGATGAAACTTTCTCACCAGTTGCAATGCTAAAGTCCGTCCGGATTATCCTAGCGATTGCTGCATATTACAATTACGAAATATGGCAAATGGATGTCAAAACCGCCTTCCTTAATGGGATTTTGGAAGAAATTGTGTATATGACACAGCCAGAAGGTTTTGTCGATCCAGGCAACGCTAAAAAGGTTTGCAAGCTGAAGAAGTCCATTTATGGACTAAAGCAAGCCAGCAGGAGTTGGAATCTGCGATTTGATGAAGCCATCAGCAAGTTTGGTTTTATTAAGAATCCAGATGAATCTTGTGTATACAAGAAGGTCAGTGGGAGTGATATTGCATTCCTAGTCCTGTATGTAGATGACATACTGCTCATTGGAAATAGCAAAAAATTGTTGGAGTCCGTAAAGGGCTGGTTGGGAAAGTGCTTTTCAATGAAGGACTTAAGAGAGGCACAGTACATATTGGGCATCAAGATCTACAGGGATAGATCTAAGAGGATGATTGGATTAAGCCAGAGTACTTACATTGATAAGGTACTAGCTCGATTCAACATGGAAAATGCCAAAAGAGGGCATTTACCCATGTCCCATGGCATAACTCTCAGCAAGAAACAGTGTCCACATACACCTGTTGAGCGAGAAAGAATGAATCAGATCCCATATGCTTCGTTAATCGGATCGATCATGTATGCCATGATATGTACAAGGCAATGTATCGTATGCCCTGAGTGCAACGAGTCGATACCAATCGAACCCAGGAGAGGTGCATTGGACTGCGGCCAAAAACATCCTTAAGTACCTGAAAAGGAACAAGGATAAATTCCGGGTGTATGGAGGCCACAAAGAACTGGTTGTTGAAGGTTACATCGACACTAGCTTCCAGACTGACAGAGACGACTTCAAGTCACAGTCGGGGATATATTCTGTCTGAATGGAGGAGCGTTCAGCTGGAAGAGTGCCAAGCAGAGCACCACAGCAGACTCTACAACTGAAGCCGAGTACTTGGCCGCTTTGGAAGTAGCCAAGGAAGCTGTTTGGATTCGCAAGTTCATCAGTGAACTTGGTGTTGTACCCTCAATCAAGGGACCGATAGACCTCTATTGTGATAATAGTGGAGCTATCGCTCAGGCTAGGGAGCCGAGAGAACACCAGAAGGTCAAACACGTGCAAAGGCGATTTCACATGATAAGGGTGTAGGGTTTCGTAGTGACCCAACACTACGCGGAAGGAAACCCACCAAGACCCGCCCCTTAATTAAAGAAATTAAACAAGCATAATAAACTTAATCAAACAAGATTAAGGATAAGAATTATACCTTTGACGCGTGCTTCGAACCTAAGGAGCTCTTACTTTAAAATCTCGAAAAGACGAGATCTCCGACGGATCGTACCCTCGACCCGACCCGAGCGTCCTAAGTCTTGAAGGTTAGTCAAGACCCGAACAAAATAACTATGAGTTTTACGAATCAAAGGTTTACTCTTTTCTAAAGTTGCCTTTTTAATTCCACTCAAGATTGTTCCAAATCCCAATACCAAGCTTGGTATTTATAGGGAAATGATCCCTTGATATTTCATCCTCCACCAATGTGGGAGAATGAATTTTTCTAATTAATTTATTTCTAAAATAAATCAATAAACAAATGCAATCACAGGTCGACAAGTGTCAAGGAGGGAGAGAGTGTTAGGTGAGGACCTTGGAGAGGTGGGGGGACCAATGCCTTTCTCCCCAAGGCTTTCCCAAAGCCTTGGTCCCCACTCTCCTCATAAACCGCCTCACCCTAGCATGCTGCCCAGCTGCCAGCTAGCGTGCCAGCTGGCTGTGCCAGCTAGCCTAGCATGCTAGCACAAGCCCAGCAGCATCGCTGATGCTCGCTGGTGCGTGCTGGCGCTGGTGCTGGCTGGTGCGTGCTGGCGCTGCTGCCAGCATCCCTTGCATCCTTGCTACTCGCATGGCCCAGCATGCGTGCTGCTAGCGAGCCACGCATGCTGGCCTCTTGCCACGCACCGCACTCCTACACCATGCGCACCACGCATCTCTCTCGCACACAATGCCTAGCATGCGTGCTGCTAGCGAGCCATGCATGCTTGGCTTGACGTTGCTTGCTAGCTTGCCAGCCCCTCGCACACACTCTTGCACTCCCTCACGCATCAGCCTCGGCACTGCGCACTATGCACGCACATGCCTCGCCTAGGCACCACGCACCACGTATTCGCCAGTGCCTAGCACTAGCTATGCTTGTTGCATGTGGTCCTGCCATGCACCCAGCACTATGCTAGGGCTGCTATGGCATTAGGCCATCCTAACGCACGCATGGTGCGCCTAGTGATGCTGCCTGGGTTGCGATGGCGCCCAGCCATCCTAGGCCACGCATGGTGCGCCTAGTGATGCGTATAGGCCCTGCGATGGGCTGCTGGCTTGCGATGGTGCCTAGCATCATGCTAGGGCTGCGACAGCGCCTAGGCATGATGCTAGGGCTGTGCTGGCGCGCCTGGTGCTAGCGACAGCCAGCCATGGTGCCTAGCCATCATGCTAGGGCTGCCATGGCGCGCCTAGTGACTATGATGAGCTAGCCTAGCCTAGCTATGGCTACGCTCATACTTGTCGATTGTGATTTTGCGATGCTCGGTCTCGACGCCCTAGGCTCGATTTCCGACGTCTGTATTCGTAAAACTCTGTCGACTTATTAAATCCTTTCGGATTAATTTGACGTCTCGGATCGGAGATTCGATTAAGTTCGACCCGAAGGGTTCAGTTAAGACACCATTCCTTTCAATCTCCCACTTGTCCTTCCGGACAAGTGTGCATATTGTGTATAGCTTATTTCCTTTGTCTCTTAATGTTTCTTCGTGAACTATAAGGAAAGATTCTTTGTCATCATTATTACGTTCAGAAGTGTTTCTCGATCTTCGAGTTCGACTGTCAAATAAGCAGATGATTTCTAAAATCCATCTGAGCATGGCCATGCATTTTACAGTCTCACTCTTCGAGCGGCCTTTTAAACAACAAAACATTTTCCCTATTGTTAGTAGGGGGACAATCCAAGTCTCGTATTGTAAGTTCTTCTTACTAAGAGGACATAGACTCCCGAGTGTTCCCCTTATGATCCCCAGTTACGGCAGACGTCAGGAAACATCAAAGAGCCTAGTACTCAAACAAGAAAACTTCACAGTACTCATGGTCTGAGGAAATAAGTTCCGATAGCCATAATGAGAAATGTACTTATGACAAAATTTAATTTTCTTAAAGTACTCTCATAGGTCTTATCCAGTATAGTTCTAAATTGTACCTTTGCAAATGATTTATGACTGTTACGTCCTCGCAGCGCAAGAAACGGCACTGTAAATCATACTACACACTAATCTATTGCGGTCATCAATCGTCCATCTGTTAGACGACCTCGATTAGGGATACTTTTCGATTTAATATTCAATGTTCACTTAACAGGTGTTTCTTTATCCAAGAAATGGTCTTGATACCCTGTTTTGAATATTTCCGTAAATCAAATGGACTCATTATTTAATTCTAAACCACAATTAAATAGTAATGGAGTGAATGATAATTTGCACAAAAATTAATTACTCCATTAATGAATGGTTTTATTACAGTGTCTTACATTAAATCAACCCAGTTTAATTAAAACAATTGTACAGGGAATATCAAAGCCAGTCTCCAACATGCTTGATTCCCATTGCCTCAACGTGTTTGTTGTGTTTCACTTGAGGCAAAGGTTTAGTCAAAGGATCGACCACATTATTATCCGTGCCGATCTTACAAATTCTGATTTCACCTTCGGATTTCCATTCCCTTATCATGTGAAATCGTCGTTGCACGTGTTTGACCTTCTGGTGTTCTCTCGGCTCTCTGGCCTGAGCGATACCTCCATTATTATCATAATAAAGGTCTATCGGTCCCTTGATTGAGGGTACAACACCAAGTTCACTGATGAACTTGCGAATCCAAACAGCTTCCTTGGCAGATTCCGAATCGGCCAAGTACTCGGCTTCAGTTGTAGAGTCTGCGGTGGTGCTCTGCTTGGCACTCTTCCAGCTGAACGCTCCTCCATTCAGACAGAATACATATCCCGACTGTGACTTGAAGTCGTCTCTGTCAGTCTGGAAGCTAGCGTCGGTGTAACCTTCAACAACCAGTTCTTTGTGGCCTCCATATACCAGGAATTTATCCTTGTTCCTTTTCAGGTACTTAAGGATGTTTTTGGCCGCAGTCCAATGCGCCTCTCCTAGGTCCGATTGGTATCGACTCGTTGCACTCAGGGCATACGATACATCCGGCCTTGTACATATCATGGCATACATGATCGATCCGATTAACGAAGCATATGGGATCTGATTCATTCTTTCTCGCTCAACAGGTGTCTGCGGACACTGTTTCTTGCTGAGAGTTATGCCATGGGACATGGGTAAATGCCCTCTTTTGGCATTTTCCACGTTGAATCGAGCCAGTATCTTATCAATGAAAGTACTTTAGCTTAATCCAATCATCCTCTTAGATCTATCCCTGTAGATCTTGATGCCCAATATGTATTGTGCCTCTCCTAAGTCCTTCATTGAAAAGCACTTTCCCAACCAGCCCTTTACGGACTCCAATAATTTTGTGCTGTTTCCAATGAGCAGTATGTCATCTACATACAGGACTAGGAATGCGATATCACTCCCACTGACCTTCTTGTATACACAAGACTCATCTGAAATCTTGATAAAACCAAACTTGCTGATGGCTTCATCAAATCGCAGATTCCAACTTCTGCTGGCTTGCTTTAGTCCATAAATGGACTTCTTCAACTTGCAAACCTTTCCAGCGTTTCTTGGATCGACAAAACCCTCTGGCTGTGTTATATACACAGTTTCTTCCAAAATCCCATTAAGAAAGGAGGTTTTGACATCCATCTGCCATATTTCGTAATCGTAATATGCAGCAATCGCTAGGATAATCCGGGCGGACTTTAGCATTGCAACTGGTGAAAAAATTTCATCATAGTCAATCCCGTGGACTTGTCTATAACCTTTTGCCACCAGTCTAGCTTTGTATACCAATACATTTCCATCTTTGTCTGTCTTCACTTTGAAGATCCTTTTGCAACCAATGGGTGTATAACCCTCGGGCAAATTCACCAAGTCCCAGACTTGATTTTCAGACATGGAGTCCATCTCGGATTTCATGGCCTCTTGCCATTTTGCAGAGTCGAGGCTCGTCATAGCTTGCTTGTATGTCGCCGGCTCATCACCATCCATAACTAGGATGTCCTGATCATCAGTTAAGACAATACCGAGGTATCTGTCTGGTTGAGATCTTTGTCGTTGCGACCTACGTAGGGTAATCGGTTGAGCATTTACATTGTCTGTTTAACTCTGACCAATCTTCTCAGATGCTTCCAAAGTATCTAGATTGTCAGTTTTGTCAGGTTGACATTGTTGCTCGTCCTCTCGAACTTCGTCGAGTTCGATTTTCCTCCCACTTGTCATTTTGGAAAGGTGATCCTTCTCCAAAAAGACACCATCACGAGCAACAAATACTTTGTTCTCGGATTTATTGTAGAAGTAATACCCTTTGGTTTCTTTTGGATATCCCACAAAGAAACACTTATCTGATTTGGGGTGAAGTTTGTCCGAAATTAATCGCTTGACATATGCTTCGCATCCCCAAATCTTGAGAAAAGACAACCTGGGAGGTTTCTTAGTCCATAATTCATATGAAGTCTTTTCAACAGCTGTTGACGGAGCTCTAATCAGTGTTAGTGCTGCTATTTGTAGCGCATGTCCCCAAAACGAGATAGGGAGTTCACTAAGACCCATCATTGACCGAACCATGTCAAACAAGGTCCGATTCCTCCGTTCGGACACTCCGTTCCATTGAGGAGTTCCAGGAGGTGTCAACTCTGAAAGAATGCCACATTCTTTTAAGTGATCGTCGAATTCATGGCTCAAATATTCGCCACCTCGATCCGATCGAAGTGCTTTAATTTTCTTGCCAAGTTGATTTTCAACCTCTTTCTAAAATTCTTTGAACTTTTCAAAGGATTCAGATTTATTCGACATTAAGTAGATATAGCCATATCTACTATAATCGTCGGTGAAGGTGATGAAATATCGATAACCTTGCCTTGCGGGTGTGCTCATAGGTCCACATACATCCGTGTGTATTAGACCTAATAAGTCACTTGCCCTTTCTCCCAACTTGGAGAATGGTTGTTTGATCATCTTGCCTAATAAGCATCCTTCGCAATTTTCAAATGACTCTAAGTCAAATGAGTCAAGAACACCTTCTTGAAGAAGTTTCTTGATGCGTTTGATGTTAATGTGGCCAAGACAATAATGCCACAAGTAGGTTTGATTCGACTAGATGGTCTTAGCTTAGTGGTATCAACTTTTGTCATATGTAAATCATGAAATTTAATTGAACATAAATTTGTAAACTTGAAACAACTATTGTTAAAAGTTTTACATTTGAAATTCCTAGGTGTCCAACACCATGGATCATAATATGTTCAAAGCATGATAAAACTAGAAATAGTTTAATTACATGTCATAGACAAAATAGTGCATGCAAGCACGACCGAAAAACCATCTTCGTCGTCTTTTGCCCATGCACCAACACTTGATAATCTTCTCACTTGGTCCCTGAAAAGGCAACATTAAGTGAGTCATACTTGGTATCCAATACCTTATGATAAGCTTAATCCACAAGTGTTAAGGAAGATACCTGAGGTGGTCGGAGTGATCCCCTCTTCCTTGATGAGCATGCATTCCCTCTTGTAATGGCCTTGCATGCCACAATGGAAGCATCTCATCTTTGCCTTGACTTTCTTGAACTCCTTCTTCTTAGCTCTCAAGGGCCTTTTGGTCATTCCATAGGCAGTGGCTTGGCTAAGTAGTTGCACCACCTCCTTGAGGGAGTGTGTCTCCTTTCTCGCAGCGATATGCACTCTAAGTGCATCATAGCCCGAGTGGAGTGAAGCAAGCAAGATATGCCCCGCCATCTCATCTTCCAATGGAATTCCGAGAAGCTGCATGTGCTTGAAGAGCCTAGTCATACCAAGCACATGAGGTCGGAGGGGCAACCGGGTCTCAATTTAGTATTGTAGACCTTGGTCCAAAGCCGTCGCCTTTCCTTAGCAAGACACCCAACATTTGTTGGCTTAATCCTCATGTTTGAAAGTGACCTGGTCAAGTCAAACACGAGTCCATCAAAGTTGCCATTGTCACTCTTGGTGACTCTTACATTGACAACGTCCTCAAGAGCTTTGAGGAACATGTCCGGAAGGTAGGAGGAAAGAGTTTCCTTCCAGTCTTCCGGGATGGAATTTGCTATGAGTCGTGAGACCCTTTTGCAATTGGAAAACCATTCTTCATGAGCCTCGTCGGTCATGATCCCTTTAGCAAAGAATCTTGGAATGGGAGTATCAAGAGTATACTCCAAGGAGCAATTCCGAAGAGTTCTCCTGAGTTCCTCTTCCCATTCCTTAAAGTTGACCAAGTTTAAGGGAAAGGCCAACTTTTCAGGGAGTTCCGGGCACATATGGTTGTTGTTTGAGTTACTTGCAGACATGTTTCTACAATTGAAGGAATTTGAAATGAAAAACCATTCATACATCAATAAGTTGAAATTTAAAGCATTCATGCACTTATTCACACTTATTGAACATTTTATCCACGCATTTTAAGATTGTCCCTTATGGGCGAGAATAAAATGATTCCGAGATCCCAAAGATCAAGAAATGGATAAGCATGCTTTGGCTTGTCTTAACCATTAAATATCTTAAGGTAAGCAATCCAATTGCTAATAGCTCCAAGCTACTCTCGGTTTGATAAAATGTCGCATCTAATGCATACTTGACATTTTATCTCTTTTGCCACGACATCTAAGGACTCCTTACTGATATCGTTGAGCTTAACCAAGACAACTTGTATACCTAGTATACCTTACGTTCCTAGGGAAGTAGTGATGCCTCGCTTTGGCGTAATCCATCACGTACGCGCATTAGTTCGGTAAGTGTTGTCCTTGGAATGGCAAATTTTAGCTCAATATTATTAAGGGACCTAGGGTTTCTATGTTGGTTGATTTAAGTGAACTTAACTAATCATCGCAACATCATAGAAATCCTAGACATGCATCTAGCAATCATATATATAACAATATATAAGGCATAAAATAGATGCATTTGGCAACTAGCATGACCCCTTGAAATCTTCAATTTCCATGGGTCTTCATCTTGGCTCGTCTTCGTCGAAATGTCGTCTTGAGACATCTTGGCCAAAATGAAATAAAAGAAGCTAGCTAGAACGACTAAGATTAATCTAAATAGTACAAAAATACTTAACGGTTTGCAGACCGTATTTAGATTTACAAAAATACATAACGGAACGCGGTCCGTATTTTCTATCCTAGTCGAGCCCCACTAGTTGCCATTTTCAAACAACCTGTTTTGAAAGCAATTTTTCATTCACCCGTTCACTATTTGTGAACGGCCCATGCAATTTTACGAAATACATATTTAAACACGCAAAACTAGTAACTAACTTAGGTCGTTAATCCAATTAACGCGCCTAATTAAAACTAGTCAAAGTGGTTTAATCCATTATTTCTAAACGCAAAATGCTAACGCATTTAATTAAGCTCCCACTAAATTCCGCATCTGTACTTAATTAATTTGATTAATTAAGTCGACATAACCCGTAATTTGTCAAAATTTTGCAAAATCCAAAATCGAGGTTTTTAGCCTCGTTAAAATAAATAATTAAAATTATTAACATGAAAAATCGCAAAATCATAGCTCAATGTTAAGCAAAATCACCCAACAAAGCCCTTGGTGGGTGCGCACCATGGCTGCTAGGCAGCCCATGGCATGGCGCCATGGTGCGTGGTTGAGGCCTGCTGTGCCTAGCAAGCACGCTGGTGCCTGCGAGCATCTAGCCTGCTGGGAAGGCGCATCATGATGCTCGTGGTGCACTGGCTGATGCTTGCTGCCCAGCAGCTTGCTTCGCAAGCCAGCCCAGCCACCCCATGCACCCCTGCCATGCATCCCAGCCACACACACAGCGCATAGCAGCATCAAGCCTCGCCCTTGTGCGCACCATAGGCAGCCACATGTGGGCTTCTAGGCAGCCCGGCTAGCCTTGGTGGCACTTGGGTGTGTGGCCTTGATTTGCGTGCTATGACTCGGGATTTTAATCCCGATTTACGTGTGACATGAATTAATTCCAAATTATATTTTAGAATTAATTTTAGGGAAAATAAAATAAAACAACCATTAAGTCTAACTTAAACAAATTTTATTTTAATTGGTGCACAAGCCTAAATTTATCCAAAATTACAATTTTGAACAAAATTAGGTCAAACATTATGCTTAAAATAAAATGAGCTATGTCCAAAATTAATCTTTCCAATATGCAAATTAATCATGGATTTGACAAAAGGGAGTTGGAAAAATAAATTAATCATCCAATGATAAAATTTTCCAACTTGCATACTTGTGTAAAATACCAAGATTACATCTTCCAATATGAAGATTAATCAAATTTTACTCACAAGTAATTGAATATAATGGATTTTAATCAACCAAAATATGAAAAAATCCAAACTTTGTTCAACATGGAATTTAGGGTTAGGGTTCCAATCATTTAAACACTTAAAGATTAGAACTTTAACATTACTTGGGAACTCAAAATACAAAATCACAAGTTTTCACACCTTATTGCAATTTATTTGCAAAATTGTGAAAAACAAGTTTATGTGATTACTTGGTATATCAACTTAAGCACTAATAAACACTCCATTATTATGCTCAAGGATATTTTAAAACCAGTAGATTAGTGATGCAAATGTGCATTTAATCTAACCTTGTAATGCTTGCATTAATCAAGGCTTAAAAAGAATTAAAACTTTCGTTGAAAAACGAAAAACCCCAGAAAAAATGGGTTTCTGGTTCGACTTTGGCTTCTGGACAGCCCTAAAAGGGCTGAAACAGTTCCAGAATATCGATTCCACCCAAACATCACTATTTTTGGGCCAAAATCTGGGTTCGACAGCCAAATCGATAATAAAATCGAGTATTAAAATTTAATTAAAACGAGCATCTAATCTAATTAGATGAACATGAACCTAAAATAAATCCTTTAAAACACCTTAATTAAACAATAATTGCAAAAATTAAAAGGAGCGTGACTCCGATACCGCTGTAGGGTTTCGTAGTGATCCGACACTTCGCGGAAGGAAACCCACCAAGATCCGCCCCTTAATTAAAGCAATTAAACAAGCATAATAAACTTAATCAAACAAGATTAAGGATAAGAATTATACCTTTGACGCGTGTTTCGCTCCTAAGGAGCTCTTACTTCAAAATCTCGAAAAGACGAGATCTCCGACGGATCATACCCTCGACCCGACCCGAGCGTCCTAAGTCTTGAAGGTTAGTCAAGACCCGGACAAAATAACTATGAGTTTTACGAATCAAAGGTTTACTCTTTTCTAGAGTTGCCTTTTTAATTCCACTCAAGGTTGTTCCAAATCCCAATACCAAGCTTGGTATTTATAGGGAAATGATCCCTTGATATTTCATCCTCCACCAATGCGGGAGAATGAATTTTGCTAATTAATTTATTTCTAAAATAAATCAATAAACAAATGCAATCACAATTCGACAAGTGTCAAGGAGGGAGAGAGTGTTAGGTGAGGACCATGGAGAGGTGGGGGGACCAAAGCCTTGGTCCCCACGCTCCTCATAAACCGCCTCACCCTAGCATGCTGCCCAGCTGCCAGCTAGCGTGCCAGCTGGCTGTGCCAGCTAGCGTGCCAGCTGGCTGTGCCAGCTAGCGTGCCAACTGGCTGTGCCAGCTAGCCTAGCATGCTAGCACAAGCCCAACAGCATCGCATGGTGCGCCTAGTGATGCTGCCTGGGTTGCGATGGCGCCCAGCCATCCTAGGCCACGCATGGTGCGCCTAGTGATGCGTATAGGCCCTGCGATGGGCTGCTGGCTTGCGATGGTGCCTAGCATCATGCTAGGGCTGCGACAGCACCTAGGCATGATGCTAGGGCTGTGCTGGCGCGCCTGGTGCTAGCGATAGCCAGCCATGGTGCCTAGCCATCATGCTAGGGCTGCCATGGCGCGCCTAGTGACTATGATGAGCTAGCCTAGCCTAGTTATGGCTACGCTCATACTTGTCGATTGTGATTTTGCGACGCTCGGTCTTGACGCCCTAGGCTCGATTTCCGACGTCTGTATTCGTAAAACTCTGTCGACTTATTAAATCCTTTCGGATCAATTCGACGTCTCGGATCGAAGATTCGATTGGGTTCGACCCAAAGGGTTCAGTTAAGAATAAGCTGTAATATCAATTGTACCTCGATATTACTGATCGGAAGCGGCCTCCACCTAGGCATTCCGATCACTTGACCTTACTAAAGAATTGCCTCTGTAATAATTCTGAACCCTCGATAGGAATAATACACTTGTTGGAAGGACACCATTCCTTTCAAAGGGAATGGAAATCCGAAGGTGAAATCAGAATTTGTAAGATCGGCACAGATGATAATGTGGCCGATCCTTTGACTAAACCTTTGCCTCAAGTGAAACACAACAAACACGTTGAGGCAATGGGAATCAAGCACATAGGAGATTGACTTTGATATTCCCTGTATAAGTGTTTTAATTAAACAGGGTTGATTTAATGTAAGACACTGTACTAAAACCTTTCATTAACGGAGTAATTAATTTTGTGCAAAATTATCATTCACTCCATTACTATTTAATTGTGGTTTAGAATTAAATAATGAGTCCATTCGATTTACGGAAATATTCAAAACAGGGTATCAAGACCATGTCTTGGATAAAGAAACACCTGTTAAGTGAACATTGAATATTAAATCGAAAAGTATCCCTAATCGAGGTCATCTAACAAATGGACGATTGATGACCGCAATAGATTAGTGTGTAGTATGATTTACAGCACTGTTTCTTGTGCTTCGAGGACGTGACAGTCATAAATCATTTGCAATGGTACAGTTTAGAACTATACTGGATAAGACCTATGAGAGTACTTTAAGAAAATTTAAATTTTGTCATAAGTACATTTCTCATTATGGCTATCGGAACTTATTTCCTCAGACCATGAGTACTGTGAAGTTTTCTTGTTTGAGTACTAGGCTCTTTGATGTTTCCAAACGTCTGCCGTAACTGGGGATCATAACGGGAACACTCGGGAGTCTATATCCTCTTAGTAAGAAGAACTTACAATACAAGACTGGGATTGTCCCCCTCCTAACAATAGGGAAAATGTTTTGTTGTTTAAAAGGCCGCTCGAAGAGTGAGACTGTAAAATGCATGGCCATGCTCAGATGGATTTTAGAAATCATCTGCTTATTGACAGTCGAACTCGAAGATCGAGAAACACTTCTGAACGTAATAAGGATGACAAAGAATCTTACCTAATAGTTCACGAAGAAACATTAAGTGACAAAGGAAATGAGCTATGCACAATATGCACACTTGTCCGGAAGGACAAGTGGGAGATTGAAAGGAATGGTGTCCTTCCAACAAGTGTATTATTCCGATAGAGGGTTTAGAATTATTACAGAGCTAATTCTTCAGTAAGGTCAAGTGATCGGAATGCCTAGGTGGAGGCCGCTTCCGATCAGTAATATAGAGGCACAATTGATATTACAACTTAATCTTAACTAAACCCTTCGGGTCGAACCTAATCGAATCTCCGATCCGAGACGACGAATTAATCCGAAAGGATTCAATGAGTCGATAGAGTTTTACGAATACAGACGTCGGAAATCGAGCCTAGGGCGTCGAGACCGAGCGTCGCATAATCACAATTGACAAGTATGAGTGTAGCCGTAGCAAGTCTAGGCTAGCTCAACATAGGCGCTAGGCGCGCCATAGCAGCCCTAGCATCACGCCTAGGCGCTGTCGCAGCCCCAGCGTGATGGCTAGGCACCATGGCTGGCTATCGCTAGCACCAGGCGCGTCCACACAGCCCTAGCATCATGCCTAGGCACTATCGCAGCCCTAGCATGATGTTGGGCGCCATCGCAAGCCAGCAGCCCATCGCAGGCCTATGCGCATCACTAGGCGCACCATGCATGGCCTAGGATGGCTGGGCACCATCGCAGCCCAGGCAGCATCACTAGGCGCACCATGCGTGCCCTAGGATGGCCTAGTGCCATAAAAGCCCTAGAATAGTGCTGGGGGCATGGCAGGACCACACGCACCAAGCACAGCTAGTGCTAGGCACTAGCGCATGCGTGGTGCGTGGTGCTTGGGCAAGGCATGTTCGTGCATGGTTCACAATGCCGAGGCTGATGCGTGTGGCTGTGCGAGAGTGAGTGCGAAGGGCTGGGAGGCTAGCAAGCAACGTCAAGCCAAGCATGCGTGGCTTGCTAGCAGCACGCATGCTAGGCATTGCGTGCGAGAGAGATGTGTGGTGCGCATGGTGTGGGAGTGCGGTGCGTGGCAAGAGGCCAGCATGCGTGGCTCGCTAGCAGCACGCATGCTGGGCCATGCAAGCAGCGACGATGCGTGGAATGCTGGCACCAGCGCTAGCACGCACCAGCCAGCACCAACGCCAGCACGCACCAGCCAGCACCAGCGCCAACACGCACCAGCAAGCATCAGCGATGCTGCTGGGCCTGCGCTAGCATGCATCACAGACTGTAACCGGCGACGCCCATTTGGGTGAATTCGTCGAAGAAAGCATCTCCCATTTGGGTGGTACATTGTTCTATAAATCATAACTCTAGCGGCTTTAACCGACTGCCTAGGTTAAAGATAACTCACGGCTGTTTGAATGATCAATTGAAACCTAGATACAACCGGTCGTTGCTTCAAAGCAACACAGACGGTAACTCAAATCTTGGTCGAATGTAACCGGTCTTTGCCCAAAATCACTACAGCTAGTTACAAACCCAAATTAAGAAAGGTCAAAACCTTAGCAATTAATTCATAACTTGGTTATGATGCATACGCCCGGCCATTGGCCGCCTGCATCCCAACAAACAGCAATGACGGATACCCAAAGGGTAACCCGCAGCCGGTTAAAAGAATAATCTAGGTTGGCCCTAGCCGGCACCATCTGCTAATCCAACTTAGAAAAATTCTACTTCTTTAAATACGGTCAATGACCGCCTATTTTTCCGTCCGGATGCTTGTTTGGACGGCTGCCTGCTTAGAGTTGGGTAATATTAAGCAAACAACCGTCCAGGGGCAGGCAAAGCCAATGCATCCGGCATACCGCATGTACCGAGTCAAATTGCAAAAAGAGATTTGTATAAGAAAATATTGCAAAAGTTGAAGCAAATTATATTAAAATCAAAACCAAATCAGTCGACAAAATATATTTATAGAAATGATTGTCAGCCGGACCTATACCCGGGGAAAGGAGATACATCTAAAGTACACGGCTCGCAAGTCGGAGGTAGAAAGAAGAAACAAATCAAGTTACTGCTGCTGCTACTGCTGACGCTAAGACGACTGGCCCTGGCCGGAAGGAGGAGTGTCTTGAGTTTGCTAGGCTTGAGCTTCGTTAGTGTCACCCGGCGCTTGTTCTTCTGCCTGCTTCTCCTCTTCTTCCTCGACAATGCCGACCCATTCCTCAAAGGGAGCCAGCTTCTCTGTTCCGAGAACCTGGGCATCAAACACCTCAGTGGCGTACTTGTACCGCAGGTCAAAGAAAGCCCAGTCGGTGTCCGGATGGATCATAGACCATGCCATCTTCATGCGCTCTTCACAATCGCGCTCATTCTCAGTGATCAACCGGTCTTGCTTAGCCGCCAGCTTTCCCTTATGGTCCGCCTGGGTCTGGGCAAACTCATTCTTCAGGCGGTTGACCTATAACCGTAGCTCAATATTCTCCTTGCCAGCCTCCCCCAACGCTTTGACATCAGCTTGGAGGTTTTTAAATTGGAGTTCAAAGTCGGCCACCTTCTTGTTGGCCGTGTCAGCAACAGCAGCCGTGAGCTCCTTGATTAGCTCCTCATGTTTCATCTCCCGGCTTTTAGTTTGAATTTCATATATAAGCGCGTTGTATTGAGTAAAATCAATAAGTTCGGCTGCCCTTCTATTGGCATCCCTTACCTCCTTCTGCTTCTTCCGCAAGGGGACCTTCATGTCGTCCACCCTTAGCATCACCTGCAAAATCAGCCGGAAAGGGGTTAGTATTTCAATCACACTACAACCGACAAAAGAATAAAGTGGCACAAAAGCACCCCAACCGGTCAACTACCTCAGCGAACAGTGAGTTGATGCGGTCTATGTTGACCTGGTGTACACCCGCCACCGCCTCCTTCTCGGACTGGGTGAGGGTCCTCAACATCCTCTTGGCATAATTTTGGAGAACACGCCAACGAGAATAGGCATCTACATCAATAGATTTATTGGTTAAGTACTGAGCATAAGCGGCACCTACATTCTGCCGGCTGCCTGAAGAATCCCCTGATAGGGTAGCTTAGGACTTGACTCGCATAAGCCCAAGCGGCCATGGGGGATCAAAGGTGAGATCCGCACCTTAATTTTCAGGCTGCATTGGAGCCGGACGCTACAGCAAGCACCCGGCTTGAGGGAATTTTGGGCTCCCTCGTTTCAACCTCAGCCGGCCCTATGCTAAGGCCAAGGTCTTTCAGACTTTTGCCTACTGAGGTGGGCCTCTCAGGCACAGGTAGCCTTCCAGTAGAGGTAGGGGCAGCCGAAACCCTTCGGCTTTTAGAAGCAGACTGGGAGGGCTCCTCTCCCGGTCTTTTCAGCATATTCGTTAAAGAACGAGGAACATTCTTGTTCCCCGTCTGAAAAGGAAAACAAAACAGCCAGTTAATACCAGAATTAACTTTAAACCATACAAACGGTAAACGAGCTCAGCCGGCGCTTACCCCATCATCTTTGCCCGCCAGTTGGGCCCTTTTTTTCTCTAGCTGATCCTTCCGGATCTGTGTAGCAGATTTTTTGTTGGGTTTCGTAGTAACCCACACTACGCGGAAAGAAACCCGCCAAGACCCGCCCCCATAATAAATGCAATTAACAAGCAAAACATAATTAAACACAAGAAAGGATAAAAGATTATACCTTTGACGCGTGCTTCGCTCAACAATGAGCTCTTACTTGAACTCCGAAAATACGAGGTCTCCAACGGGATCGTACCCTCGAACCCGACCGAGCGTCCTAAGTCTCGAAGGTTAGTCGAGACCCGGACAAATAAAACTATGAGTTTTACGAATCAAGGTTTACTCAAATCAAGAGTTGCCTTTTAATTCCACTCAAGGTTGTATCTTCCCAAATACCCAAGCCTTTGGTATTTATAGGGAAATGCACCCTTAATTTCCAATCTCCCATCAATGTGGGAGAGTTGGTAAAATCAATAATTTATTTAATTCCAAATTAAATAAATAATTAAGTTAATCACATTGCGACAAGTGGCACAATCACATGCTAATGAGTGATGGCCAAGGCTAGGTGGGGGGACCATTTGCCTTGCACCCCAAGGCCCCTTGATTGGTCACCACAAGCAAACACAAAACCGGCGCATGGGCTGCTAGGCTGGCAGCCAGCTAGCGTGCCAGCCAGCCAGCACTCCCTTGCTGCCCAGCATCCCCATCGCATGCACACACGCATCAGCCCCACGCATCATCGTTGTTGCTGCTTGCTAGCCAGCACGCACTGGCACTCGTACACGCACACGCACAGGGCATTGCCTGGCATGCTGCTGTGCGAGGCTGCTGCTGTGAGGATGCGAGGCACACACGCACACACACGCAAGCCCCTGGCATTGCGATGGTGCTGTGTGTGGTGCCAGGCCTGCGATGGTGCCTGGGCTGCGTGCTGCGATGGTTCGATAGGCCAGGCACAAGCACACGCACGCACGCATTCCCTTGGCATTGCGATGGTGATGTGTGTGGTGCTAGGCTTGCGATGGTGCGTGGGCACTCGCACACGCCCAACGTGTTGTGATGCGAGGCAAGCACTCATGCTAGTACTTGGTGTTAGCGATGGTGCTGCCATGCTAGGCACGCACGCACGCCAGCACCTAGTGCCAGTGATGGTGCGCCTAGTGCATGATGCTAGGGCTGCGATGGCGCCTAGGCATCATGCCTCGCCTAGAACACCATGGTGCGCCTGGGCTTGCGATGAGCTAGCCTAGCCTAGCTACGGCTATGCTCGTACTTGTCGCTTGTGATTTTGCGACGCTCGGTCTCGACGCCCTAGGCTCGATATCCGACGTCTGTATTCGTAAAACTCCGTCGACTCATTAAATTCTTCGGATTACTTCGTCGTCTCGGATCGATTGTTCGATTAGGTTCGACCCGAAGGGTTCAGTTAAGATTAAGCTGTAATATCTTAATATTACTGATCGGAAGCGGCCTCCACCTAGGCATTCCGATCACTTGACCTTACTGAAGAATTAGCTCTGTAATAATTCTGAACCCTCTATTAGAATAATACACTTGTTGGAAGGACACCATTCCTTTCAGATTTAGCAGGGGTCTTTTCAGGAGGCACTATCTCTAATCCTTTCTCTACAAGAGAAGAAAATCAAAAAGTCAAAATCCATTCAAGAATGATACAAACGACATAAAGTGCCGGTTAACAATCAACATACGTCTGCTAAACATTGTGCTAAGGCCACAGGCGGAAATGAACACCTCGTCCTTTAGCCAGTCCGGATGAGGGACCAAGTTCTTGGGGACAATGACTTCTGTCCCATCATCCAAAGGCAAGGAGGTCTTCTTGAAGAGACGTGTCTCCATTATTTGTGTCCAAGCCTCTTCCGGCACTCTAGGAAGGGCGCACTTCTTTCCAAGGAGAGCCGGGTATGTATTGTAGCGACGCAGTCGGTGGTTTTATTGCAGCGATGGGGAAGAAACCATGTCAAACTTGCTCTTCTAGCTGCTCCATTTTGACGGCTTGTCAAGCGTCATCATGTATTCCGAATGCGTGGTCAATGTATACCACGCATTCCAGCCGCCTAGGGCACGATTAAGGTAGTGCATATGTGCAAACGCCTCCCAGCTAGCCGTTATGTCTTGCATCTCGCAGGCGGTTATATATCCTATTATATTCACCCAAGAGTTGGGTGTTAGCTGCCAAACGCCAAGGTCGTAACCCCTTATAATGGCTTTTATTGTATTATGGAGGGGGAACCAGAGGCCGGCTTTGAACGCCGCCTCACAGCAGCCGAAATAATCATCGACATGATCAAGGTTGTCATCCAAGACGACGGTTGCCTCTACAGGCGGCACAACAATCTTCCATCCTACCCCAACTGGGTGCTTCTATAAAAATCCGGGTAAGGTGGCATTTAGAGTGACCACATCCATGGCGGTCATGTGCGCCTCAGTTAGATTATTTATATGCCTCCTCATCCTCTTAGGGGGCTTCCGGCACTCTAGCATATGAAAGGGGAACTGATCCCCTCTCACTATAAATAGAGGAAAATCCTCATTTATTACATATTCATAAATATACACACAAAACCCAAGCAATATTAATTGCAGAATTCTCTCGGAATCCGAGAGAAAAACCTTTACATTCCGCACTATTATACATCTAGAAACGTTTTAACTTGATCATCGGAGGCGGAACTCCATCCAACCGGAGTTTCCGTGGTTTTGCAGGTACAGACGGTCGACACGCATTCTTGGAATTGTAACTCTCCCGAGGGACTCCAAAAACCCCGAAACATATCCTATTTTATATGAAGGATTATTTAGGATCAAAAGAGTTTATGATTTTGTTATCACAAGAGGGATTAGGTCCAAAAGATATATTTGGACACAAGATAAGCAATTATCAAAGGTTAACGCCTTTGCAACTATACTTAATGGTTTAATGCTATAACAAACCACAAAGTGCGCAATTTGATTTTCATGCACTCCATTATAAGATTCTAATATTCTATCATTAGTAAATTAATTTATTAGTTTAATTCATTTATAATCCTAGGATCTCAACACTCAGTCCCTTGAATCATACGTAGTAGTATGATACTTTGATGTATAAAACCATGCACATAATTTAAAATTAGAATAATGATATGGTGTTACTTAAATTCTTTTGGTGTTTATTTAAAAAAAGAATGTTAGCCCTTTACTTCTATCGAAGGTTTAAGAAAAGGGCTGATATGGTATATCTCAAGCTTCAGATTACACGCTTAAGTTTTGGAAAAAGTCTAAACATAGCTAGCAATATATCAATCAATAATTATTATCACAAAAATAGACAAAGTCATACAACCTAGAGAAAGAGAAAGGAAGGAAGCCATATCCAATTGCCCGACAACTGGATTCGTACTTGACCCGCTTCCGATGAGCCGCATTAGCCACAACCCGTTTATGAGCAAAGTCAGATAACCCAGACTGTGTCAAAGGAGAAGACCCTGTCAAGTCAACACAAACATCGCGACCACAATCCCAGGAATAAAGTAACACATCTGCAGGTTTGAGGGCCATGTCGTTCCCTCCAAACAACCCAATGTCAACCTCCTTTCTAGCTTAAAACCCAGATCGATAACAAACATCAACAAGCGTATCCCGCACAACATTATTATTATTATTGTTATTATTATTATTATTATTATTATTATTATTATTATTATTATTATCTCAAAAACAGACAAAGTCATACAACCGACAATAAATTAGTGGGAAGCCGAGATACAATCTGGGGCCCCACTCCTCTAGCTATAGCAAAGCCTACCCTAGTGAAGATATGAGCTGCAGCACGAGCCCCAATGTCTTGCGTCATCGAGAACCTCTAAACCCGTTTCAGCAACACAACAGCCTCCTTCTCTAATTCCCCAAGCGAAGAAAAGGAGAAGGGAGTGAAACCATATCCAATCAGCCGACAACTAGCTTCATACTTCACCCGCTTCCGATGAGCCGTATCAGCCACAACCAGTCTAGGAACAAAGTCAGATAGTCCTATCTGTGTCAAAGGAGAAGACCTTGTTAAGTCCACACAAACATCACGACCACGATCCTAGTAATAAAGTAACACATCAGCAGGTCTAAGGGCCCTGTCATTCCCTCCAGACAACCCTATGTCAACTTCTTTTCTTGCTAAAATCCCAGATCTGTAGCAGATATCAACAAGGGTATCCCGGACAGCATTATGCCGATGTTTAATACCCACAATACCAGCACAAGACACCGCGTTATCACCGAAAATATCCCAGTAAAAACCCGAGAACAAGCAGAGCACGGCATCGAGATAGAGAACAATGGAACACCCATCCTGTAGCACATCACACATCGGTAGGTCTTTGCGTTCATCATCTGACCCAACCAAGAAATAGGGACTGCCCGAAGCCAAACAGAGGTGTGATCTCCCTGCTGCGATTTTCATAATGCTGATTGTCGAGGAGACAAAGAATAGGCGGTGTTTTAGGGTTTTCTGATATCCTGCGGGAGAGTTACAATTCCGAGACTGGAACCGTGCACTTGTACCTGCAAAACAACGGAGATTCCGGGTGTTGGGAGCTCCGCCTTTGACGATCAAGTTAGTACTTGCTTTAGGAGTAATAAATGCGGAAAAAAGGTTAGGTGTTTTCTCTAGGTGAGAGTAATTAATTGGCGTAATCCCCCCTTTAATGAGGATTAATGAGGATATATATATGCCTTGGGATGCATGCCTGTCTTAAGTTTAGGTCAACCTAGGGCTTCTTGGGCTTCCACAAGACTTTGGGCCTAGGTGGCCGGTTTCTCCATTTGGCATGGGAGAGGCACGTGTCGTGTCGCAATTAGTCCATGGTGGACTGATTAGTACCTAACACGTGGCAGGCTCCTGTTGGCCCACGTGGCGGACACATGGCAGAACATGATCGGTCCACTTGTCAGGTGGTGATTGGTAGGGAAAAATCCCCTAATAATTTGCCCCTCACAGGTGGCACGTGACTGTTCACATGTAACCTGTGATAGGTGTCAGCCTGTAACAAGCGACAGCCTGTTACAGGTGTCGCCCAATGACGGGCCGAGCATTTTTCCCGCCCAATTTTTGAATTCGAAGGCGACTCTTCGCATTCTCTTTTGCCCTATATAAAGGCATGTTGACCAAGTCTTTTGTTCACATTTGCGAACTTTTTCAAGAGAACTCTCGGACCCTTGAACTTGAGCTCTGACACTTTGCAACTTCTGTCCTGCCCAGACGACTGTTTTACTAGGCGCCTACTTCGATCAAGCTTTTCAGAACTTAAGTTTCAGGTAATTGTCTGTTCTTTTATTCTTTTTGCTTTTGCACTTTTTTTTTTCTTTTTTTGAAAATGAGACCTCAAAAGCATCCGGCACAGCCTAGGTTAGCAATCAGCCGGTCACCGAGGACGGCTGAGTCTAGGACTAGGGGTGCCGACTGCCCTGCGGTACTTCAAACTTTGCGCAAGTCCCGGAATCCAACTGTCTTCGTATCTATGCAAGACAGTATGGCAAGAACAAAAAAGACCAAGAGAATAGAAAATTCAGACGATTCCTCTTTCCGTGTTCCAATTAGTGAAACATCGGACTAGCCGCCTGATACAGCAGGGACCAAGGCGACCCTTCAGCCGAGAGCTCTAAGGAGGGAGCTAAGGTAGTTCCTTCTCACTTTACTATTGACCTAGCAAGTCAGTAGATGGCCCTCGAAGAAGAAGAGGGGTCGGCCCCCTCAGGGAGTGGGGAGGAGTCGAACTCTTCGGGTAGCGAGTCTGACTCTAGCTCATCGAGCCGCCTATCCATAAGCTCAGAGGAGAGGCATGCTCGCTTGCATGAGGCAAGGTCTTCTCATGCGGCTGAAAAGGGAGAGGGCTGGTCGGAACCATCTGCCTCTCATAGGGAGTTAAACACTCCTTATTACTATCACGTACCCAAGGGCCGGATCAAGGCCATGAAAGAGCGAATAGACACCTTTCTTTCGGACCATACGATGGGTCCGGATTATCAATTATTTGTGCCGGATGGCGAGGACACAGTCGTCTGGCCCGAGGGTTCCAACTATGGGGACGCCTGTTTTGGCTGTTACGAGGCGGCCATCAAAGCTGGATTGCGATTTCCCTTGCATCCGGCCATTCAGCAAATCCTCGATTGATACAAGGTGGGGCTTTGGCAATTAACCCCGTACTCCTGGTTCAACATCCTTGGCTATGTATCCATATGTGAAATGCATGGGGCGGAGCCGAATTTCGAGGCGTTCGCCCATATGAACTACCTTAGCCGGACCCCCAAGGCAAGCGATACCGGCTGGTACCAATTAACTAGTCATAAGGGTTATCTCATGACCAAGGGCAAAGAAAATAAATGGAAGGATTGGAGAAACACCTTCTTCATTTCCAGCCCCGACCGCCTGCTGAACAAAAGTTACAATAGGTGGAACGGGGATCCGCCTCTTTTAGCAGGCGGTCGCAGCATGACGCTTGTTCCCCTCAAGGCCATGGAAGAGATCCTGGACCGAGGGCTTTTTAAAGTTGAGATTAAGGCAAACTCTACTACTGGGATGCGAGAGCAAGTGCCCCTACACTGCGTCCCGGAGTTTCAGTGGCTCTATGACGAGTTTTTCCTGGCCGCTTGTGGCCTTAGAAATCGGTCCTCCTGAGGTAGCCGACCACTTTAATATATGCACCCCTTTTTTGATTTGTTTGAAAAATTTTCTAACTCTTGTGGTTCTTATTTGTAGCTGAAGCTATGGACCAAATCTCTGCCTCCAAGAAGGCGGCTCCAATGCTGCGAGCCTCAATTATGCACCAGAAGTGGACCGCTTCTGATTCTCCTGCCAAGGAGACGCCCACAGTGAGTTTCGATCCTTAGAACTTGCCTTTTGAAAAGCTGCTTAATAATTATTGACCACTCGTCTTTTTCGCAGACGGGCACTTCCAAACCCTCACCCTCCCACCAACCGGACTCGAACGTTCGGAAGACGACTAGTGGGAGTACGCCTGGATCTGCCAGGAAACAATCGAATGACAAGCAGTCGGCCACCCCACAAAGTGTGGAGAACCCATCACTTGTTCTTACACGGTTGCCGAGAAGTATAGCCTGCTCTGCTAGACTTGCTTATTTCTTTATCACTCTCTTCATGTTTCTGATGTTTTTCTTTGTTTTTTATGCAGGCGGCCCTTCAGAACCGGACTTGGTCCAAATGGTCAAGTCCATGATAAAGGCCGTCCCTCAAGAGGAGAGGGATGCGGTCAAGGGAGTCGGCACCCTTGACCTAGACGGCATCATGGGTCTCCTATATGAGGTAGACTTAGAATATTTTTCAACTTTATTACTTTGCATGCCGCCTGCTCTTCTTTAAATTGACGTCTGGTTTTTCCTTTTTTAGACCATGTTGAGAGTACACGACCTGCGAAGGCCGATCAGTGCCAAGAACAAAGAGGTAAAGGCTGCTAAAGCTATGGCCGCCTCTGACGTTGATAAGGCAATGTTTCAAATTGCCCAAAATGAAATTTTGACAACTGATATTTTTTATTATCAGGCGCATGCCACTTCCACCATCCGGACTGAGTTAGAGGCGGCCAAAAAGAAGAACAATGAGCTGGAGGCGAAGGTCAAGAGCCTCAACGATGAGCTGCGGCCCCTCAAAAACATTTCCACAAAGCAGAAGGTCTGCAGACGTCCCTTGACAAACTCAAGGAGCGCCTAGAGACGCAGGAGGCGACCATCACCAAAGATCTTAATGCAAAGGCCAAGGCTGAAAAGATGGCTTTAGCTCAGGCCATGATGGAGGACTCGGCCCAAATTATGAGGATGACTTGGACAGCCCTCTTCCCTAAAGCTCACTATGCCGCCTGGGAGAAAAAATTCAACGCTTGTACAGAAAGGTACAACCAACAAATCATGAGGCAGGCGGTTGAGGAGGACGAGGCGGCCGAGTCCAGCTCAGAGGAAGTGGAAGAGGTGGCCCTGCAACCGATTGAGGTGGATGCGTCCAAAGAAGTTGCCCCTGATGCGGAGACGAGTAAGAAAGATGCCTCCCAGAACCAGGAGTCCCTTACTGATCAGGCGGCAAAGTCAATACTGAAACCCTGCCTCAATCTTAAAGCTTTTATGTCTGTAACTTTTCTTCGGCCTGCCTGCCGTTTATTTTTGTATCACTTTACCCGGCCAGGGGGCCGGGGTCTTTGAATATTTTGCCGGTCTTTATGGCCGCCTCCTGTCTTGATTTGTTTATTGAATTTAAGAATAAACTCTTTGTTTCAAATTTCCAAAATTTCAATACATACTTTGTATAACTGATACTCGCTCTATATGCACGGGTTCCGTTCATCAATTTCAAGACCTCACTATCAATTTGATCAACATATTCAACAATACAAATTTTAAAATTTGACATAATTAATTTACAAAATGTACACATTAAAATTTCACGCTTGTTGTATCCCTACCCTAGGGTTGTTTCGGGGTGGGGATATTAGGAGGGGTCGGGAAAAGGGGCCAATTTTCCAATGGCGGAGCTCGGGAGGGGGGCCATTTCGGGGGTGGGGCTTTCCTTCGTTTTTTTAAGTCACAACGTATGGAATTCATACTATTCATACACACTCATTTAATCGTATTACGTGATTTATTTGTTGAAAAGATAATAGTCATGTGGGGTTTTGTTAGATTTGTCTTGAAATATACTTTAAAAATATCAACTTTTTATAATTTTTACTATAATAAATTAATATATTTAAGTTATATAATATGTATTGACAAGCGTGAAATCTCCAACGTTGCGATTAAATAAAAAGGAAGTATAATAGATTATGGGTAATGCTATATGCAGCTCTAAGGGCTGCATATAAGCATTTTATATACTTCCTTTTTTAGTATTAAGTTGGGAATTTATCGACAATTCATGAATAAGTCGGTGTAATAAATGTTAATTTAATGTCTATTCTTTACACTTTTAGCTACTTATATGCAGCCCTTAGAGCTACATAAAGCTTTCTCCATAGACTATTATACTCTGTAAAAGTGTAAAACTAAGGGCTTGTTTGACATTGTTTTTAGTTTTCAGTTTTTTTAAACACAAAAAATCAAAAACAGAAAACAAGAAAAAGGTGTATCTAATTTTTTAATTGTTAGTTTTCAAAATTGTCATAGTTTTAATAAGTTTGGTTGATTTTTGATTCATTATATGACATATACCATATGATTTTGAAAAACAAAAAACCACAGTGATACCAAATGAATCCTAAGATATTTGTTGGTCAATGTTGATTACACAAATCCATGAACCTAAACTCACACGGATTATATTACCAAACTAAAATTTAAGCCCAAGGCCCACATAGTAGTTCTATGGGCCAAGGGTTTTCTTACTTAATACGAGATATTCGAATCGGTTCCAGATTGGGTCTTTTTTCAGGTAAAATCGTCCGGCTTAATTTAAGGTTTAGAACTTTGGATTAGTATAGGCAAGGTCGGGTCATTCATGATTCTATAGTCAATATGCTCGTGTGGTTATTTTGATAAAGTAAACATTATAAGCCGATTAGGGTTAAGGAAAAATGATAAAGTGGTTTCGGGTTGAGTGTCATGAAGTTTGAGTCAGTTTTACCTAAGTATATTACTCTGTATTTCAATTTAATTTTGTAAAACTATTAGCACAGCTTTTGGGCATAAATTACTTCCACACTCACACTCTCTTAATTTCTTTCTAGTTTCCACCATTGTTGTTGTCAAATCCTTTAACGTTTTTCCTTCGACCTCCCTCCCTCCCCTCCATTGAAGCGTACTCCCACTTCTCTATTCAAGCGTCTTCTGAGATTTCCCTCTTCCATTGAAGCAGCTTTTCAGGTAAAATGTTTATTATTTAATAATCGAATGTCATTTATCAATCTAGGGTTTATTGTAAATTTAATTTTCAGTAGAGTCAAATTAAGGTTCTTTTCAGCTGGATTGTTAAACTATAAGTTATAATTACTCAAGTTATGAATAGCGATTCATTGCTCAAATGTTGCTATCCAAATTCTTAAGCTAGAAGAATTTAATTTGATGTTTGGACTCTAATTTTATAATTGAGCTAAATTTGGTTGCTAAAGTATAGCAGAACTCTTCAGTTTTAATACTTCATCCGTCTTTTATTTATCGCATCACTTGCCATACTGAGATGTTTCATATTTATTGCATCATTTCCTTTTTTGACAACTTTTATCTTATACAATTACTAATTTACCCTTATTCAAAATCATAACTAAAATTTTTCAAAACAATAAAAATATAACTAAAATCAATCAACATTAATTAATTACTACTTTATATCATCAAAATAACATTTAATGAAATGAAAAACAAACATCCCAAATCATCTTCTTCGTATTTATCACTTTTTTTTTTTTTTTTTTTTTTTTTTTTTTTTTTTTTTTTTTTTGAAAACCTGAAAAACAAAAACCGCATTGATAAATAGAATCACCATTGAAGCTTTATAGTTGAAGAAGCAGATCTAGTTTTTGCAGACCATAATATTTCAGCCGCACCCCTCTCTCTCTCTTCCCGCAGCACCCTCTCTCTCTCTCTTCCCGGTTCTTCAAATTTAGCCATTGAAGTTTTTGGTTGAAGAATCAGATCTTGATTTTGAAGACCGAAAAAATTAATAATACTCCCCTAAATCGTCCCCCGTTAATTCGATTTACTCCATGGATGTACTGAATTGTGGTTGAAGAAACAGATCTAGGGTTTGAAGACCGAAAAAAATACTATTCACCCAGAAATCGCACCATAAAGGTAATTTTCCAACTGTTATCTTCTTCAATTAAAGCGTATAAACGATGTATTTTGTGGTTTTGTTGTAAATCCGCGAAATGGTACTAGTTTTGTTTCATGCATGTCACTGAATTTCGGGTATATAGGTTTAGCAATTATGAGTACAATGTATTGGTTCTTCTGGCTGTATATAGGTGAATGGTGATGGTGATGGTGAATGTGGCTATATATGTGGAGAAAAGTAGTGGTGAATGGTGATGTCATTCTGCAAATTTTGCTGACTTTTTCAGTTGTTGATTGGTAAATTGTAAATGGGTTTCCCTTAATTTGGGTTACTTGAGTTCTCATGATCAACTATAAAGATGATTACGAAGAAAAACAAGAAATTTTTCAGCTTAAGTTGAGTATTTGTTGCAAATTTAATGATGATTTTCAACCTGGTTTTAGCATTCTACTGTAATTTTTATTTTCTGCATTTGTATGTCATGTTACCAAGGCTTATTGGGGCCTTGTGGCCGTTCGGGTTATTCAGTCGTCAACGTGATATGGATATTTTGTATAACGTGTTCTACAAGTTTGTGCCAAGGCTTATTGGGGCCTTGGGGATATACAAGTATGCAACTTTATATGGACATCTAGGTTCTCAATAGTTGTTTAACTGAGATTTTACATTTTTGCATGTTTGTATTGTTTAATGCGCTGCTTAAGCATCATGCCATTGTCCGGTTTTCTGATATTTGGTATAAGCAGAAAGAGTGTGTGTAACTCGAGTTAGATTTCTATTCCTAATTACATTGAATTACATAATTAAACAACCAGTAATTAAATTCTAGAATTTTGACTTTCAAAAAATTAGAAGAATAAAAAATGGCTAGAAAGACTCTGAATTAGGCTCAAACTCAAAAAATAGTGTGAAACAACAGAAATTAAAAGGTACCTATCAAAACAAGGTACCATGATTACAATATTCATACCAAAACAAGGTACCATGATTACAATATTCATACTTATACCACTTACATTAGTATCTACTAATTCACATGCATATGTTCTAAACATTACTGTCATGCATGTACAAAAAATTTACAGCCCCCCAACAATTAATGTTTCCAAAAAAATAACCTGATTTTAATTTACAACCTCCCAAATAAATGCAACTGCTTTCAATTCTAAACATTCTTCCACTTTTAAAGCTCTCAAAATGTAGTTGTCTTCAATGTTGATCTTAAATCCCCTGAGACATATTGTGTTCATTAATATCTTGTTGGATATTATTGACATCAATATGTCCCTCATCAATGAAACTACTTTGACCTTGAAGCATCAAATCCAATGGTACTTCAATTTGAATGGGCAACTGTCCCCTTCTTTCCAACCTTCTCTTTCCCTTGTGAGGGTTTTTGTTATCATTTCCGCCATTGACTTGAAGTATTTCAAGCATACAGTATTGCATGTGCAACCAATTGTAATTCAAAGACTTCGGATCATATGCATTGTATGCATTTTCAATTGCCTGTAGTAATTCTTCAAAAGTTCTTGCAAATTCCATGTATTGTATTGATTGAATTGCTCTAAAAAAACCCAAATCAAGAATGTTTGGGTCCGGGCTTTCAGCTGGCTGGGTTATAAGCTTGATGTTGAAACCATCCTTTGTTGCAGCTTCTACAAATACAAATGATTTAGGTTGGAATATACTTGGTGCTTGTGGCATCACATACTTGTAAGAGGAACCATGCTATGCCGTATTTCAGGTAAAATCTCGAGAATTCAATATTTTTTTTTTGTTTAAGCACAATAGATCTTATATGTTCTGGATTTATGTTGTGCCTTTATTCTATCTTTTGGGAAGTTATGTAGTGTTATATAAAGTTGCATAAATTATTCGCTGCTTGGACTTGTAAAGGCTACTTGTAATCAATTTCTTAATTGTGTAGTACAACCCTCCCTTTTCGTTGCTTCGCCTTTTTTTGGTGTTCTACAAGTATTTTTAGACACAAAATTAATGTTTCCTTCCCTCCATATTACTTGCAACAATAAGAGTTTCATGCTTGCTATTGCTATTGCACAATTTAAACTATTAACATCTTTGGTTACATTCTAGTAAAAATTATGAAGTTTAGATTTTTAATAAAGAACATATTGAGACGAATTCAACAAGATCCCACAAGACTATATTTTTTCTTTTGCATAAATCACATAAGGGAGAGTATAAATAGTGTTGGAATCCTAATGTTGCCACTAAAGTTGAGCAGAGGAAGTATATTAAATGATGAGATATCTATTTAGAATTTAAATTTTCTCCTAGTTTTTACTAGGCTTGTATTCCCCAACTATTAATATGCTACTTTCTACACAGGAATTATCCATCATTTGGATTATAGGCATGGTCTATCCTACGTCATTCAGAGTAGATTTACATCCTTGCATTGTAAACATCCGGAGCAGGAGCACAGGGATCTTACATCTCCTGGTCGGGATAGCTACGGAAGCTCTAGGTATGTCCAGCTATCAAACCAAAGTGTTGAAGATGTGTGCAAAATCTTAGAGAGTGGACCTTGGGGCCCTGGCATAGAGACAGCTTTACGTGGGGTCAGTGAAAAGCCTCACCAAGAATTAATCGTTGCAGTCTTAAAGAAGATGAAGGATGCTAATACAGCTATAAAATATTTTCGATGGACTGAGAGGAGCACTAACCAAGTGCATTGCCCTGAGGCATATAATAATCTCCTGATGATCATGGCTAGAAGTAGACAGTTCCATAATCTTGAAGAGATATTAGAGGAGATGAGTCATGCTGGTTTTGGGCCATCAAATAGCACATGTGTTGAGTTTGTTTTATGCTGTGTAAAGTCGCATATGTTGGATCAGGCTTTCAATTTTATACAAATTATGAGGAAATTCAAGTTCCGACCTGCGTTTTCAGCTTATACAACTCTTATAGGCTCTCTTTCTGTGGTTAACAAGCCTGACCTTCTGCTTACTCTCTTTCAACAGATGCAAGAGCTAGGTTATGAGGTAAATGTACATCTGTTTACCACTGTCATTCGCGCTTTTGCCCGGGAAGGGAATATTGATGTTGTTCTCTCTCTGCTAGATGAGATGAGAAACAATGCTTTTGTGGCAGACATTGTTCTTTATAATGTATGCATTGACTGTTTTGGGAAGCTTGGCAAGGTGGATATGGCCTGGAAATTCTTTCATGAAATGAAAGCACAGGGTTTTATGCCCGATGATGTGACATATACTAGCATGATCGGGGTTCTATGCAAAGCTAATAGGCTTGACGAAGCAGAAGAGCTTTTTAATCAGATGGAAGATGGACGTGAAGTACCATGCGCATATGCATATAGCACCATGATAATGGGTTACGGCTCAGCTGGGATGTTTGAAAAAGCCTATATGCTACTGGATTGGCAAAAGGAAAAAGGGTCAATTCCAAATGTGATTGCTTACAACTGCATTCTTACTTGCCTCGGTAGGAAAGGGAAATTAGAAGAGGCTTTAAAATTATTTGATGACATGAAGAAAGATGCAGCACCCAACCTTCTAACATATAATATTCTTATAGACATGCTATGCAGTGTAGGGAATGTTGATGCCGCTCTTAAATTGCAAGATGTCATGAGGGAAGCTGGATTATTTCCTCATGTTATGACTGTAAACATTATGATCAATCGTTTGTGTAAAGCCCGTAAACTTGATGAAGCTTGTTCCATATTTGAAGGGCTAGACCATAAATTCTGCACCCCAGATGCTGTAACATTTTGTACCTTAATTGATGGTTTAGGTCGCAATGGTAGAGTGGATGATGCATACAGATTGTACGAAAAGATGTTGGATTCTGGCCATGTTCCTAACGCTGTTGTATTTACATCCCTTATACAGAATTTCTTCAATGTTGGCAGGCCAGCAGATGGTCACAAGGTTTACAAGGAAATGCTTCGTAATGCCTGTTCTCCTGACTTGAGACTCCTTAATACTTACATGGATTGTGTTTTTAAAGCTGGTGACGTTGATAAAGGCAGAGCATTGTTTGAGGAAATTAAGACTAGAGGGTTTGCTCCAGATGTCCAGAGCTATTCAATATTGATAAATGGTCTTGTCAAGGCAGGATTTGCACGTGAAACCTATCAAATATATTACTCGATGAAGGAACAAGGCTATGTATTGGATACTCGTGCATATAACATTATTATTGATGGATTTTGCAAGTCAGGTAAGGTGAACAAGGCCTATCAATTACTGGAGGAAATGAGAGAAAAAGGTGCTGTGCCCACTGTAGTAACTTATGGTGCTGTAATTGATGGGCTTGCAAAGATTGACAGGCTTGATGAAGCATATATGCTCTTTGAGGAAGCCAAATCAATTGGAATCATTCTGAATGTGACTGTTTATAGTAGCCTTATTGATGGCTTTGGGAAAGTTGGTAGAATTGATGAAGCATATCTGATTATGGAAGAAATGATGCAAAATGGCCTGACACCTAATGTGTACACATGGAATTCTCTGCTTAATGCGCTGACCAAGGCAGAGGAGATCAATGAAGCCCTTGTCTGCTTTCAGTCAATGAAAGATTTAAAATGCACTCCAAATGCTTTCACTTATAGCATTCTCATTAATGGTCTTTGTCGTGTTCGCAAATTCAACAAGGCCTTTGTATTTCTTCAAGATATGAAGAAACTAGGACTAGAGCCCAATGCAGTGACCTACACTACCATGATTTGTGGACTTGCAAAGGCTGGCAATGTAACAGAAGCTTATGCACTTTTCAAGAAGTTTAAAGAAAAGGGAGGTAGACTTGATTCAGCCTGTTATAATGCTACAATAGAAGGGCTAAGCATTGCAAATAGGGCTTTAGATGCCTACATGCTTTTTGAAGAGGCCCGGCAGAAAGGATTTGACATCCATTCCAAAACTTGTGTTGTTCTTTTAGATGCATTGCACCGCGCTGATTGTCTTGAACAGGCAGGATTTGTTGGTGCCATTCTCAAGGAAACTGCAAAAGCAAAGCATGCTTCAAGATCTTTTTGATTAAATTACACTGGGTAGCAATTTTTGAGAATGAGGATTAGCCACTGTCAGTATAGCATGGTGAAATACGAGTCTTTGATCTGGCGAATAGGCTCTATCAATGAGATACCTCATCCTTTTCTGTACATCAGCTTTACTCTCCTCTCTATAGTGTGGCTTGTCTCGTTTCTGAACTTCCATCATCCAGTGTGTATATACATGGATCGCTAACACGCATGCTTCCTTAAGGCTAGTTCTCTTCTGTCTTTCCCTACTTCCTTACATTTCCTGATGATTTAAGTCAGAATTTGTTGTTACTTTGTTTTGTGCCCTAATTTATTTTATGTGTTGCAGCTCCACCGGCAATATGTCAGTAATCGACGCCTAATTTTCTTTGTGATTGAAGTGCTGCAAAATTAAAAAGTTCCTCCTTTTCCAGCGTGTGCACTTCTCTAACATTGTTATGTGCGGTAACTTATCTAAATGCTAAGCTACTGTGATTTGCGCATAATTTCAGTACTTTATGTGAAATTAGTATACTCCATTGGAGATAAATTTTTGGTTCATATAGTCTACCCCATCCTCTTGGGATGAAGGCTTTGGCTTTGTTGAATTGTTTTGAATATTAATTTATTATTTCCAAAAATAGAATAATTAGTTTCATAATAAATCGTTTATTACTTTTGGTTATTACGTAGTATAGTTAGCTTGTTTTCTCCTTGCTTCATCATGCTGTGCGCTTTTGTCTTGATAATATATGTAAGGTAGGGGAAGATATATATGTATGTATTTGTTGAAATCTGGGCTATTTTGGTTGTTGATGTTGAGTTGAAATTTCTTTTGAATGAATGTATGTCTTAAAGTGGATGGGGACTTTCAATTATTAGTCAGTTAGGGATACAGAGGAATTGGGCTTGATTATTTTTTATTTTTATTTTCTTAAAATATAATTCATGTTTACTTTGTGAGGATGCCATGCCTTCACATTTTACTCTTACAGTTTCAATTACATATTTTCTCCGACAAATAGTTTGTCATTATATGTTATTGTGCTTGTTGAATGCATGTTAGTTGCTTTTAATGCGTGTTATTTCTTGGATTATTTGAATTCTAAGCTTTAAACTTTATTTATACTGCTATTCTGTTGATATCTTAGTATGAGGGCATGCAATTTTTCTTTTGCTGCAAAATTTTCCTGTTTGACCTATATGAACCACCTATGTACTAGTTTAGTCTTGATAGAATAAGTTTGTTTTTATTTGGTACTTCATAACCCTGTTAATTCTGTCCTGTATAATCTGTCTCTATCTACTACTGTACTACTAAAAGAATTAACTGGATTGGGTTACTTGGAAGTTGGAAGAAATTTGTATAAATTTTCCATCAAAATTGTATGCTTAGATCTCTGAAGTTATTTTCCTTGTAAAACTCTATCCATATCAGTAGAGGAAAAAGATGGTTTTTACTCCGTTAAGACAAGGTTTAATAATCTGTAACTTCTACTAAACCGTGGCAATGTTACTGTTGCGCTGCTGCTTCTATAACATCTGTATAATGGTGAACGCTTTTGCATAATTGTTTTGAACTTTTAGTCAGTGGTGTTTATGAAGGGGGCACCTACCTGAACTTGTAATGCAAATATTGTCTTAATGTCCTTTTTTCTCTTTTCTTGAACCGGGCTAAGCTCCCTCGCATAGCTCTATTTGTATGTTCTGTTAGGAACGTTTGCATGATTAGTTATGCCTGTTGTCTGTTTATGGGCATTATGGCATCTTAGTAAAGCATACCGGCATACAACAATATTTTTGACGATGATGATTATTTGAAAATATTTCCGGGCATGAAATCAATGTCATCTTTTACAATCAGCATTTTTATGCTTTATTGATTATGGTTCCTTAGTTTATTAGATCGCATTCCTTCTAAATAAGTATTAAGAGGTCTAGCAGGATCAATCATTTTGGGTTTTGTGATCATTTTTTGGGTTTTGTGATCACATTCATTCCAGATGGCAATAGCTTATTGCTGCTTCCTTATTCTAGTAGACGTTTCCTTGGGTTTTGTTACTTTAGTTGCAACATTAGTTGCTTACGTGGCCACGTGGGTACACTTATGTGTTTTTCATGCTCATGTGACTAACATATTATATTGGGTTAGATAATTATACCATTTTTACCAGGAAAATCTAGAGTTACATTTGGTGGGCTTTTGTTTTCCTTTCTTATGGAACATTTTTTTTTTTCCTTTTCCATTTATTGTTTTACTGCTGAATCTGATTAGATTTGATGTGAGCTTAGTTACTTGTATAATTTTACTTTCTAATTTTTTCTTTTGCTGGTGGTGGACGTATACACATACTGCTTACCATGACTATAAGGGAGGATTCTAAGTTAGCTCTGTATTATATTAAGGGGTTGGGTAGTGGTCTGGTAGGCGCGTAGGATCCCTATACAGAATGGACGAAGAAGAGAGGGGGGGGGGGTTAAGAATATAGGACAGCCCATAAATCCAGTGGGACTAGACCCTCATCTAAGGAGGAATCAGGGTAGAAGACAGCTCATTGCCCCAATTTGCAGGGTAGCTGTGTAATTCAATCTGTATCAAGTATTTGTGCTGAAGTTTTGAAATTGCTTAATGTTTTTGTGCATGCTTTGTGATTATACTCTCTTATCAGTGCTATTCAGCTGACTTCAAAATAGAGATTGACTAAGAGAAAATAATAATAAATAAGCTCCTGAATCTTATGCAAGTTGATCAGAAATATCTAATGCCATTGAAATAAATTTATATGAATTATATCTGGAAGTTGTTACAATGATCAGTGAACACCAAGTAGATGCAAGGGAATGTTAGGAATTGAATAAAGAGATGCTAGAGTTTCCCTTTGTCAATATTTGTGTCAGTATGTATTATGTAATGGTAGATGAACCTGATCAATGTGATATGCTGGTGTTCTTTTCCATTTAGCTAATGTTTCTTCCATCACAGGGTCTGCCTTCGTTTACTTAGCAAGTGGACAGACTTCAAAGCAAGCATCTTCCGTGACAACAATTTTGTGAAACAGCCAGGTTAGCTTTAAGTAATATAATTTCTTAAGTGTCGCTCGATAAGATTCATGCCCGGGATCAGGTTTATGTGAATTGTGAAATAATGTTTTGAGTAAGATCACTTTTTTTTTTTGTTAAATTTTTTTATACAGTGTTTAGTCTTGTCTGTTCATTTCTCTTGCCCTGTTAGACATTACATTATGGAAATTTTTTTATTGAGATGAAAGCGTTGACTATTATTCTGATGTTATTAATGTTTTGCAAAATCCTGGTTTAATCTGACTTGCTACACAATAGCATACATGTTTCTTCTGATACGTGACCAGTATTTAAACAATCTAAAGCACCAGAATTTTCATCGTTTCCTTATTACCTGTTTGTTGTAGCATCCTGTTTCCTAGCATCTGCTAAAATCTAAGAAAAAGATAAGACTAACAGTGCTCTGGTATTTCCAGGAAATCTCATGTTGCTGAAGCTGTGACTTGTTTGGCCAGACTTGAAACATGATCTGAGCACTGCTAAATTATCTTTGTACAGCAGCTGCAGGCTATAACGGGTTTGATAAAGGCTTTTTTTGTATGGTTTTCATGGCTAGATGGCCTCATTCATGTTTATGGTATGTTCTACCAGCTTACCCGGCCATAATGACAGGCATCTCCTACTTCAGACCTTCCAACATAATCAGCCTGTTATGACCTTGTTTTCGTTAAAGATCTTTTCAGAGTGGAAGATTCCATGAACAAGGATATTTCTAAAACATCATCAATTGCATAAGTATTAATTGTTCTCTCCAGAACTAACTTAGGCATGCCGTATTTCGATCAGCTGATGATGTATGAAATAATACTACAAAGTATTAGCTAACCATACAAGATTAAAATTTGGTCCTTTGAAGTATGGAATTGGTGCAAGATTAAAGGTTCGGAATGTGGTATTTCGATCATTTGGTGATGTACTCTGTACGAGTAGTGTAGCAATTCACTTTCTAAATAGTTATGCAACTTATACTAAAATTTTACCCTGATTCTTGTATATTAATCTTTTTCCTATTAAGTCATCAAATACTCGAATATCATGATTTTAAGTCATTATAAGCTAATATAAAGTATCCAAATCAAATAAATAAAATATTTCTTGATCTTCTCTACATCAATGTCTACGTTTCAATTTCCTTGTTCCCACCAAAAAATTGATAGTCATCCTTTAAAAATCGGAATACAATTTTATCTCCAAGTGAGACGATTAATCGGACATCGACTCGATGACGCTGGCCAACACTCCTTCGTAGAAATTATACCATCCCATATCAACACCGAAATAACATTGTATCGGATCCCTTAAATCCTTATTGTGCTCAACGTCACTCTTATATTTTCGCGTTAATGAAGTCTTTGGGTCTCTTTGTACAAGATATAAGACAGTTTGTTAATAATGTGCTTTTAAGCCTCTCAAAAGAATTTAATTATAGTTGTGATCATCGTAATCGTAAGTATGTATGAAACATACCTATTCATACTACTTATGTTTGCGATTATGAGATGTTTATTATGGCGTTGGCGGAGAGGGTGCCGTTTAAGGAGGAGGTGAAGCTTACTCCGGCAAGCAAGACGTCAATCGAGGCATTAAAGAGGTCGATCATCAAGGATTATGAGAATGCTAACTGCGCTATTTGTTTTGAAGAATTGTATGATAACAAGAAAGAGGCAAAATTATTGAAGGTCACGATCCCTTGTAAACACGAGTTTCATGAGGGTTGTATTGTTAAATGGCTTCATAACCATCGTTTTTGCCCTCTTTGTCGATTTGAACTACCTGTGAGAGTTTCTGATAATTCATAATGTAAATTAAGAATAAAACACAACTTATGCATATGAGTTCATGAGATGATGAGATTGATCTCTAAATTTAGTTTTCAATAAAATTCGAGAACTTAATTTTTTTTATTTTATGTTATTCATAAAATATTTCTTTATGAAGACCTTATATCTCTAATGTTTGCGGGTATTTCCTATGAAAAAAAAATGTTAGCGGGTAATTTAAGTGAATAGAATTATAGAACAATTAAAATTAAACTAAAGAATGCACAACTAAAGAAAGTAAAAAGCAAAGCAAAGCAAAGAAAAAAAAAAATTCTCTTTGTTACAATGTACTACATACATGCGAAGTATATGATAAGCGTAGACTTATGATGTAAATCTAAATCAACTTTTGGTAGTCTAATAATAATTGTATTTTTGGATTGATAGTATATATATACACTCTAAATTCCGATACGCTCAAATATATTGCTTTATGCTAATTACTACAATAGAACATTAAAATTCCTCGCTCAATTGGCAATCTTTTTTCTTTATTTGATTAGTCGTCCATCATGTCTTTCACAATCGCATCCAAAGCTACAATATCTAATAAAGGTCACACAATCAAATCTTAAGTTTCATACCATTAGTATTATACAACTGATTGGGGTAAAAATTACCCCTGCCACGTGACCCAATGAGGGCTTGACACGTGTCACCCTCATACAGGCCCGGAGGGATCCAATGAAAGGATGCCACGTGGCATTGAACCCCCAATGGGGGAGCAGATTCTCATATGCTATAAATAGAGGAATCATCCTCATTTGTTGACATTCATAAATACATTCAAAAAAATCCGAGCAATATTAATTGCGGAATCTCCCTGAATCAGTGAGAAATACCCATTTACTTTTCGTCCGTTTACCCATCCGGAATCATACTAACTTGATCTTCGGAGGCGGAACTCCACTCAGCTGGAGTTTCGTGGTTTTGCAGGTACAGAAGTCAGGCGCTCATACCCAGTATTATAACTTTCCCGAGGGACTAAAAACTCTCGAAACATTTGGCGCCGTCTGTGGGGAAAGTACTGTTGAGATGGCATCTGATGTTGTACCGAATGCAGAGGGCAGCCGGCCTACGGCTGACCCTGAGGTCCACAGGGACCATGAAAGTGGCAGTGGTGACGACTACAATGTCGAAACCTACATGGCCCCAGACGGGTCATTCCGTTCTAGGCGCACCCGTTCCAAGGAAACAAGGGAATGGGGCCACGATAAAGTTGGTCCAAGCAACCCAGGCGGCAAGCCTGTGGGACAACCCCAGGCGGCGGAGGGTGCTGCCCCCGTCACCAGAGACGAGCTCATGAAGTTCATGACAAGTTTCAAAGGGGAAATAAAGGACATTATCAAGAAGTCAACTGGCTCAAACAAGGGTTAGTCGGCGAAGAAGCCTTCTCCCTCCGGGAAGAAGCAAATCAAAGACCGGGTGCCTACTCCGCACCCCAAACCCAAGAGGATGGATGGGCCCCTGATCGACCTCTCAAAACTTCGTTCCCTTGAATCAGGGAAAAGGAAGGCCATCCGGCATACACAGTTGGATGGGTCAAAGAAGACTTTCTCTGATGCCCGAATGTTCATCCAGGAGAAGAGAAGTCAGAGCATGTCTCACTCGGCCTCCACGTCGACCTACTCAGACATTTTCCAAAATGCTTCAATGAAGCATTCGGAGACGCAGCAAGGGAGTCAGTCACGCGGCGTGTCCGCACGTACTGGCCCTCACGTGATCCAGCAGGCTCCGTATGTGCCCCAACAACAATACGCCCCGTATGGATCCAGCAGGCTCTGATTCATGCAGTCGGCTCCCTTCGGGGGTCAGGCGGCATACCAGGTCCAGCCTATGGATTGGCAGCTCCGGCTGCTTAACCTTAGGGAACAGCCTTCGTCTTTCTCCGGGGAAATAACCGAGGCGGCACAGCCGGCCAAGGTTAAAAATGTGTTGGTCGGTACCTACGACGGTACCACTAACCCGGAAGACCACCTTATGACATACACCAACCTCATGTACCTACAGGGGTTGGATGACGCCGCCTGGTGCAGATGCTTCCCGGCTACTTTGAAGGGCATAGCCCAACGATGGTTTGGCAACTTGCCGGCTGGATGCATCAATAACTTTAAGATGCTTGCATACCTGTTCGCGTCCAACTTCTCAATGAACATCCCTGCCAAAAAGACAAGTTTCGACCTAGGGGCTATCAAGCAGGGTGACAAGGAGGGACTTCGGTCCTATGTCAGGCGGTTCAATCTGATGAGAATTCAGATTCAGGGGCTGTCTAACGAAGTTGCATATACAGACTTCTTTAAGGGTCTGAAGGATGGGTCAACTTTCAAATTTGACCTGGTCCGAAAGAGGGTAGCTACCCTCCAGGAGACGCTGATGGAGGCTGAGGCCTATATACAGGCAACTGAACTCTACGCCATCAAGCACCCGTCGGAACCCAAGTGGTCCGACAGGAGTGATAGTCGGCCTACTCAGCCGGCCAAGAAGGAAGAGAAGAAGAGAAAAGAAGTCTGGGTGGCAAATCGCACTGGTCAGCCGTCCCAGAAGAAACAAAGAAAGTTGGAACCGTACGTCCCCAAGTACGAGTTCAACAAAGACAGCTCCTCCATCCTCATAGAGATAAGAGACCGGTTGACCATTGAGAAACCGGCTGCAACGAAGAGCTCTGTCAAGAACAGATACAAGAGCAAATACTGTCAGTTCCATGAGGATGTCGGCCACGACACCAGTGGTTGCTATAGCCTTAGGTGGCTATTGGACCGTCTAGCTGACGAGGGAGACTTGAAATCCTAACTGGTGAAGTCCAAGGGCAACCCCAAATCAGGCAGTGGACAACCGTCCAAAAAACCGGCTGCGAGCTCTGAAACTGATGAAGAGCACATCTTCACCATCGCAGGCGGCTTCGCAGGCGGAGGTCCTACCATCCGGGGCACCAAGGTTAACATCCGAAAGCTGTCCAACCTAGAGGATGAGGGTCAGGCGTCGAAAGACACCTTCCCTGAGGTCTTCATCTCTGAGAAGGATCGGGGCATGGTCAGGCGGCCTCACGATGACCCCATTGTCATCGAATGCAAGGTTTCTGATTAGGGGATTTTTCCCACCAATTACCATCTGACAAGTGGACCAATCAGGTTCCGCCATGCGTCTGTCACATGGGCCAATAGGAGCCTGCCACGTGTCAAGCAATGATCCGTCCACTATGGACCAATTACGACACGACACGTGTCCTTCCCATGACACCTGGGATAACTGGTCACCAAGGCCCAACTTCTGAGGGAAGCCCAATCAGCCCAAGGTTAACCTAAACCTAGATTGGCACGTTTCCCGTGGTTATAAATACCTCCCTTAATCCTCATTAAGAGAGGGAAGGCAGATTACACACATTAAACTCTCTCACCTAGAGAGACCCAATCACTTTAATTTCCGCATTAATTACTCCTTAATCAAGTACTAACTTGACCGTCGGAGGCGGATCTCCAATCATCCGGAGCATCCGTTTGTTTTGCAGGTACATGCGTCCGGTTCCAGTCTCGGAATTGTAACTCTCCCGCAGGACATCAGAAAACCCCGAAACATTTTGGCGCCGTCTGTGGGGAGAGTACTTCTGAGATGGCATCCACGTTTGTACCGACTCCTGAAGGGAGACGTCCCCTGGACGACCCTCTAGTTCAGTCGGACCACGATACTGAGAATGAATTTGAAGTTGAACCTCACACAGCTTCAGACGGGACCCTAAGGGCCCGACGTACCCGTCATACCGAAAGGAGGGAACGGGAACATCTTCATACAGGAAGCGAGCCAGCAGGCGCACCGCCTGTTCGGCAACAGCCGACTGATGGGTCTGCTCCCATCACAAGGAACGAACTCATGACCTTCATGAGGGACTTCAAGGGACAAATTCAAGAGTTGATCAACAAGAAGCCGCCTGCTCTGGACAAGGAGCAGTCGGCTAAGAAACCCTCCACTTCACAGAAGAGGAAGCCAGTTCAAGAGCGAGAGGCGACCCCTCATCCTAAATCTAGGAAGCGGGAGCCACCTGCCCTTGATTTCACAAAATACCGTTTTCCTACTCCAGGAAATAGGAAACATGTTCGTCATATTCAGGCGGACGGGTCGAGGAAAACATACACAGACGCTCGGCTACTGCTAGAGCAGAAGAAGAGTGACCGATTGTCAGAGTCGGCCTCTACTTCAAACCTCCAAGACAGTCTGCGAAATACCTCGATGAGGCATACTCAGTCGTATCATGAGAGTCAGTCAGGCGGCACCTCCAGTCAGTCCGGCTATCATAGCGACCAGGCGGTACCAAACTTACCGTTTGTACCGCAACAACAGTATTTTTTTCAGCCACCTCCTTTTGGTGGACATGCAGCAAAAAACGTCCAACCTATGGACTGGCAGCTACGGTTGCTTAGACTTGGCGAACAGCCGTCGGCCTTCTCCAAGGAAATTACTGAAGCCGCTCATCCGGCCAAAGTGAAAAATGTATTAGTAGGCGCCTATGACGGCACTACTAACCCAGAAGACCATCTGATGGCATTCACCAACCTGATGTACCTTCAAGGGTTGGATGATCCCACTTGGTGCAAGTGTTTCCCAGCGACTCTCAAAGGAATCGCACAACAATGGTTCGGCAACCTGCCGACTGGTTGTGTAAATAGCTTCAAGACGTTTGCTTACTTATTCACCTCCAACTTCGCCATGAACATCCCTGCGAAGAAGACGACCCTTGATTTAGGAACAATTCAGCAGGGCGAGAAGGAGGGGCTTCGTTCTTACATCAGGCGGTTTAACCTGATGAAAATACAGATTCAAGGGTTACCGGATGAAGTAGCCTATACTGACTTTTTCAGAGGTCTCAAAGACGGGCCGACCTTCAAATTTGATTTTGTCAGAAAGAGGGTGGCGACTCTTCAAGAGGCCTTGATTGAAGCGGAAGCTTATATACAGGCGACTGATCTTTGTAGTACGGTAAAACAGTCAGACGGGAGAAGGTCCGACAAAAGAGAAGGACGACAGAAACAGTCGTCAAACAAAGACGAGAAGAGAAAATAGGTCTGGGCGGCTGATTCCTCTAAACAGCCGGCCCTGAAAAAGAAAAAAGAATTCAAACCATACTCCCCAAAGTATGCGTTTAACAAGGATAGCCAATTTATCCTAAAGGAAATCAAGGGACGGATCTCAATTGAGAAGCCGGTCCCCATGATGGGTTCTGCAAACAACCAGCACCAAGAAAAATTTTGTGATTATCATGAAGATGTTGGTCATCACACCAATGAATGCATCAGTCTCATGCGGTATCTGGACCGCCTGGCTGAGCAAGGTGATCTTGACACTTATGTCAAGAAATCTACGGGGAACACTTCCTCGAAAAAGCAGTCGGCCAAAAAGAATCAACAGGCCGACAGTTCCGATACAGATGATGCAGTCGTCTACACCATTGCAGGCGGCTTCTCAGGAGGCGGCCCCACTATTAGGGGCAACAAAGACAATATCAGACGGTTAGATGTAAATTCCGTTCACCAAGAACGACCCTCCAAATATTCATTTCCTGAGATTGTCATCACTGAAGAAGATCTAGGAGGGGTAAGAGGGCCGCATGACGACCCTATCGTTATTGAATGTAAAGTGGCCAACCAGAGAGTAGGCCGAATCCTCATAGATACCGGAAGCTCCTCAGATCTCATCAGTAGCAAATGTCTGTCGAAACTAAAATATCAGACTGATTGCATACATCCGGCATCCCACCCTTTAGTAGGGTTTGGAGGAGGAGTCGTCCACCCAGTGGGACGAGTGGATTTACCCATCCGCCTGGGCGAAAAAGGGGAAGGACGACACATGGTAGTCCGGTTCCTGGTAGTAGAAGAACTCTCGGCCTACAACATGATTCTGGGACGACCAACCCTGAATAATTCCAAGGCTGTTTTAATCCCATCTCTTATGTTGCTCAAGTTTGAGAGGGATAATGGAACAGTCGGGTCCCTAAGGGGAGATCAGAGGATGGCCCGAGAGTGCTATCTCTCGGATGTCAAGCCCACTGTTATGGCCACTATGTCGAGCGGTGGAAAAATAGACCTTGAAAATGTCAAGGAGAGTGCGCCTGTTCAAGAAGCAGGCGGCAAGAAGAGAAAGGCATCCCAGACAGGGGCCGCAAGAAAAGACAGAAAATAGCAATCATTGGCAGAGGAGCGGTTGGATGAATTCCGCCCTCGGCCAGCTGGTGAGCATACGGACCTGATGTTAGATGATTCGCGTCCTGACAGAACAATCAAGGTTGGGACGACTGCTCTAAGGGACCTGGGTGACGACTTTCACAAACTATTGAAAGAATACAAGGACATCTTTGCATTCGAAGTCCATGAAATGCCAGGCATTAGTCCTGATCTGGCGGTACATAAACTGGCCGTGGATCCGAAAAAGAAGCCGGTACGGCAGAAGAAGCGGAACCATGGAGAAGAAAGAAGTCAGGCGGCAGCCGCCGAAGTTAAAAAATTACTTGATGCAGGGTTCATTCGGCAATGTTACTTCCCAGACTGGGTTGCAAATATGGTGCTTGTTAAAAAGCCGAATGGTACCTGGCGAATGTGTGTAGACTACACAAACTTAAACAAGGCGTGCCCCAAAGACAGTTACCCTCTGCCTAAAATTGATAACCTGGTCGACTCAACAGCCGGCCATGCTTTGATGAGCTTTATGGACGCCTACTCTGGTTTCCATCAAATTCCTTTATGGGAGAAAGATCAGGAGAAGACGGCCTTCGTCACTGATCAGGGGTTATACTGTTACACGGTCATGCCGTTTGGTCTTAAGAATGCCCCGGCCACTTTCCAGCGAATGATAAACACTGTGTTCTTTGATCAGATTGGGAGAAATGTCGAGGCATATATTGATGATATGATTGTCAAGTCTAAACTTCAGAAAGATCATCTGTCGGACCTCCGAGAAACTTTCGCCACACTCAGGCGGCACCATGTCATGCTCAATCCCAAGAAATGTGTCTTTGGAGTTGAGTCTGGGAAATTTCTCGGATTCCTTATCAATCAGAGAGGAATAGAGGCGAACCCTGAGAAGGTGCAGGCGGTCATCGACATGCAGTCGCCTCGTACCATCCGAGAGGTTCAGAAGTTAACAGGTTGTCTGGCGGCCTTGGGAAGATTTCTAAGCCGATCAGGCGACAAATGCCTATACTTTTTCCAGGCAATTAAGAAAAAGGCAAGGTTTGAATGGGGGCCGGATGCTGAGGCGGCCTTCCAGAAATTGAAAGTTCACTTGCATTCCTTGGCGAGGCTGGTCAGCCCTTTGCCCAAAGAAGTACTCTACATGTACCTAGCCGTCTCTGATCATGCGTTAAGTGCTGTTCTCCTTGCTGAAAGAGACGACTGTCAGCTCCCGGTCTACTTTGTCAGTCATGTACTGAAAAATGCCGAGTTGAGGTATCCCTTAGTGGAGAAATTTGGTCTTGCACTCTTCATGGCTGTTAAAAAATTGAAGCCCTACTTTTTGGCACATGCAGTCGTCGTGTATACAGACCAACCTATCAAGCGGCCACTGACCATCATGGAGTCGTCAGGCCGAATGATCAAATGGGCCATAGAAATACAGAGCCTCGAAGTTACTTTCGAGCCTAGAAAAGCAGTGAAGGGACAAGCCTTTGCTGACTTTATTGTTGAGATGACTCGTCCTCCTGACTCTCAAGTTACAGACCAGGTCTGGAAGGTATATGTGGACGGAAGCTCTACTTCAAATGGTTGTGGAGCAGGCGTCATATGTCAGTCGCCAGAGGGCGACAGGTACGAGTATGCTCTACGCTTCAGTTTTCAGGCCTCAAACAATGAGGCAGAATATGAAGCTTTACTAGCCGGAATTCGCATGTGCAAGGCGGCAGGGGCAAGAAAAATAGACGCCTGTTCCGATTCACAATTGATAGTGAGTCAGTACAATGGCGAATACGAAGCAACCCATCCGGCCATGATCAAGTATTTACAGGCGGTCCGACAAGCATTCGGCTCCCTTGAGGATTTCCATCTGACCCAAGTGCCGAGATCAGAAAACAACCAGGCAGATGCACTGTCAAAATTAGCATCATCCGCCTCCTGTGATACTCCTCGAACTATTTTTTGGGAAGTAATGGAGAAGAGAAGCATCGAGGAAGACCCTATTGGAATCCTAGACAGAAGCTCAACCTGGATGGATCAAATCAGGGCATATCTGACAAACGGTACCCTGCCGAATAATCATCAACAAGCGGCAGCACTGAAAAAACGAGCAACCAGTTTTGAAATAATAAAGGGAGAACTTCACAAAAGGGGGTACCTTCAACCCTTCTTAAAGTGTGTTACTCCAGAAAAGGGACGAGAGATACTAGACGATCTTCACTCTGGTTACTGTGCTTCCCATATAGGCGGTAGGACGCTTGCTCAACGGGCAAGGCGGCAGGGCTACTTTTGGCCTACTTTAGAAGCAGATGCAATGGAGGTGGTGAAAAAATGTGACAAGTGCCAAAGGTTTGGCAAGCTAATTCACCGTCCGGCTACTGACCTCACTACCATTCATAGCCCACTACCGTTTGCTAAGTGGGGCATGGATATTCTGGGTCCATATACGCCTGCTACAGGCGGAAGGAGGTACATACTTGTTGCCGTCGACTACTTCACTAAATGGGTAGAGGCAGAGGCTGTAAAGGGAATCAAGACGAAGGATGTAATTTCATTCATTTGGAAAAATGTCATCACTCGGTTCGGGGTTCCCATGTCTATGGTTTTTGATAATGGTCCCCAATTTGAGACGCCTGTTCTCAAAAGCTGGTTGGGTGACCAAGGAATTGCACACTACTTTGCATCTGTCGGCCGTCCACAAGCAAACGACAAGGTAGAAGCCTTTAATAAAATCATCTCAGACGGTCTCAAGAAAAAGATTGAACGAGCAGGCGACCTATGGGCGGATGAATTACCACATGTTCTCTGGGCCATTAGGACGACTGAAAAAGGGGCGACTGGAGAAACTCCATTCCTCCTAACTTATGGTGCGGAAGCTGTTCTTCCAATAGAACACTACGAGCCGACTCTTTGAGTAATGTTATATGACGAAGAGGCAAACTGGGAAGCCATGCGCCTGGCATTAGACTCACTTCCTGAAAGAAGGGGCAAAGCTCTCTTGCGCCATGAAATTTACCGCCTGAGAATGACTAGATCATACAACAAAAAAGTAGACAAGCGTCCACTCAAAGTGGGGGACTTTGTACTTAGAAAAATGGAAGCAGTTGGAAGGGCTAATGAGTCTGGCAAACTAACTCCCAACTGGGAAGGACCCTACCGAATCTGTGAAGTGGTCAGGGACGGTACCTACCGTCTGGGAACACCAGACGGACAACCGTTGCCTCGAACTTGGAATGTAGATAATCTTAAGAAATATTTCTTTTGAATGATGTAAATAGTCAAGGGCTACTTAATAAAAGTTTCCATACTTAATATTCAATTTTGTACTAAGAGGGGCACGCCTACTAACAAACAGTCGACTACTCTCCATAGTTTTTATTCTTACTTAAGAGGGGCAGGCCGCATATACATTTACAGTCGCCTACTCTCCATTGAGTATTTCACTTTATCATCGGAGGGGCATGTCGTCTGTACCTTTACAGTCGGCTACTCTCCATTAAGTATTTTACTCTATCTTCAGAGGGGCATGCCGCCTGTACCTTTACAGTCGGCTACTCTCCATTGAATATTTTACTCTCACCATAGGGGCATGCCGTCTGGACATATAGTCGGCTACTCTCCATAGAAGAGGGCCGACTGGTTCCAAAGCACACAGCCACCCTCCTCTTACTTAGCACCTACGTTCACCAAGAACTAACCAAGGCCACAAGCCGAATGATCAGTCCAGGCGCCAAGCCAACTGATCCAATCTTCAAAACTAATATGACCTGTACCAACATCATAGCAGGCGTCTGGCGGCATCCCTCCGGATGAAATTCGTCGCAGAGAGCAGCTCCCTTTTGGGTGGAACATTGCTCTATAAACTAATTACACGGCACCTATACGACTGTCCCCAAGGGCAACCACGTAGCCGTTTTTGAGACAAGGATAACTCTATCACTAACCAAACCAGTGGTAGCAGTTGGCATCTGAGTCAGATGACCGCCTGTATTACTTGGGATAAATGAAAGAGGTACCTCTTGAGTTAATAGCCAACAAACATTGGCAAATCAAAAGGTTCAGCCGGCCTCCGCCGCCTGGTACCTTTACTACTCAAGCAGGAGTGACGGCGACTGAGTAACACCAAAGTTAACTCATAGTCACTCTCTCAAACTTAGTATAGAGCCTAAAAGGTATGAGTCGTCCGCCTGTTTTTAGCAAACAGGGGCTCTCAACCACTACTTCTGCTAAGTTAACAACCTATGAGTTAAAAGCCAAAAAACATTGGCGAATAAAGGGGAACAACCGGTACCCACCGCTTGATACCTCTACTACTCAGTTACTTGGCGATTAGGTAACAATCATGTTTACTTGTTCACTCCCTAAAAATTTTAGTTTGAAACTAAAAAGGTGTTCATACAGTCGGCCCAGACGGCCTAAAGTCTCTAGCCTAAAAACATGACAAGTAGGAAACCACTTTCCTACTTGGTTAATTTTACAAAGGACAGAACCGCCTGCTTAAAGGGGATCCAGTCTTTAAGATGGTTCGAATACCGATTGGATAAATGGCCGACTGATCGTCTAGCCTGGAAACAGACAACCAGTCGTCCAGGGGCATAGGCGGCGTGACTAACTATCCGTACCTGTCTGCAACTATCGGCCATGTAAAACAGTCGGTATAGTGTACAATTGGATATCAGAATATTCAATACTTAAACAAATTTGAAGCAAAACAAAAAAAAAATTCATTAAAGAAGCCGGTCATTAAAGACCGGCAAAATATTCAGAGCCCCGGCCCCCTGGCCGGGTAAATACAAACAAACGGCACGCAGGCCGTGGAAAGAAGACATAAAGCTTAAGAAGGGGGCAGATCTTCAATATTAGCAGTTGCCGCCTGGTCAGCACTCTTCTTGCTGGACTCGGCTTCAGCTGCATCCTTCTTTGATGCATTACCCCCAAGCGGCACAAGCGCCACTACCGGCTGCTCCTCCTCCTCCAACGCCTCTTCCTCAGCAGCCGCCAGGATCTCTTGATTATATCTATCAAAACACTGGCGGTACGTTTTTTCCCATGAGGAAAAGTCGGCATTGGGGAAGAGGCGGCCCCAAGTCATGCGCTGGATTTGAGCAGAGTCTTCCATCATCTCCCGGACCAGCTCTTTCTTTTCTTGCTCGGCCTTTTCCGAGAGCTCCTGAGTAAGACTCTTCTCCTGGGTCACCAGGCGTACCTTTACGCTCGCCAAGGATTTCTCCAAGGTTTCGTATGAGGACATCTTTTGGCGAAGAGGTCTCAGATCGGCTTTGAGGTTGTTGATGGTCGCCTCCAGCTCGCTATTCCTCTTCTGGGCCGCCTCTAACTGATCCCGGATAGCGGCGGTAGCCTGCGCCTGATAATAAAGAATATCAATGGTCAGAACTTCATTTTGGGCAATTTGAAACATTGCCTTATCACAGTCAGAGGCGGCCATAGCTTTTGCAGCCTTTACCTCTTTGTTCTTCCGGTCAAGCGGCTTGCGAAGGCCGTTCACTCGAAGCAGGGCCTAAGTAAAAAGGGGAACAGGCGTCAGTTTCCAAACAAAAAAGAAAACAGGCGTCCTGGAATTCTAATACTAAAAAAATATGCTAAGTATACCTCAGCAAGGACCCCTGCATCCCGTCTAGGTCAAGGGTGCCGACACCCCTGACCGCCTCCCTTTCAGCTGGAGGAACGACCTTGATCATAGACTTGGCCACCTCGACCAAGTCAGGCTCTTGAGGGCCGGCTGCATCAAGCATAAACAAACGGATTAGACCTAGTAAAGAAGGGAGCAAGTCTAAAATTTACAAGGATAATTTCATACTTCTAGGTGGCCCAGCTGGAGTTTTAGAAGAAGTGGCCGGCTGCTTCTCAGCCGCCACATGTTTCCTAGCAGAACCAGGAGAGCTCGCAACAGTCGTCCTCCGGGCCTTGGGGTCCGGCTGTTGGGAAGAAGAAGCTCTTGGAGCGCCCGTCTAAAAAAGAAGAAAAGAGTCAGTATATGCATAAACACAACTCCAAAAAGAGGGTGAAAGGTTCGAAGCCCACCAGGGGTGCCCCCTTGTTGGGGGAGTCGGTTGAAGACTGTTGCATGATGGAGGCCCGCAACATGGCCGCCGCAGTCTTGGAGGCGGTAATTTTGCTCATGGCGTTCGCTGCAAAAACAAATAGCAAAGTTAATAAAAGTCATAACACGAAATGCACGGAACAACAGAGTATTCGACAGGCCGGCTACCTCTTGAGCACCGACTGCTGAGGCCACAGGCGGCCAAAAAGTACTCGTCGTAGAGCCATTTGAAGCTCGGGACGCAGTGCAGGGGTACTTGCTCTCGTACCCCTGAAGTAGAGTTCACCTTCGACTCTACTTTGAAGAGTCCTTTATCTAGGATCTCTTTTTTAGCCTTGGGGGGAACAGGCGGCATGCTGCGGCCGCCTGCAAGAAGGGGCGGATTCCTGTTCCACCTGTTGAAGCGCTTGTTCAGCTCTGTGTCTGAACTCTCAATAATAAGGAAGGTGCTCCGCCAGTCCTTCCATTTGTTTGCTTTACCTCTCGTCATGAGGTAGCCCCTGTGGCTCGTCAATTGATACCAGCCGGTACCGCCTGCCTTAGGGGTCCGGCTGAGGTAGTTGATGTGGGCGAAAGCCTCGAAGTTCGGCTCCACCCCGTGCAGTTCGCACCCGGCCACATAGCCGAGTACGTTGACCCAGGAGTTTGGGGCTAACTGCCATAACCCCAACTCATACCCATCCAAGATCCGCTGAACAGCCGGATGTAGTGGGAAGCGCAGCCCAGCCTTGATGGCCGCCTCGTAGCAGCCAAAGCAGGCGCCATCATAACTGGTACCAGCCGGCCAGACGACTGTATCTTCTGGATCCGGCACGAACACTAAAAAGCCGGGGCCCATTGTGTGGTTTGTGATAAAGCTCTCCACTTTCTCTTGCATGGTTGTTATCCGGCCCCGAGGTACCGTGCAGTAGTAGGGGGTATTTTGCTCTCGGTGAGAGGCGGATGGCTCCACCCAATCGTCCCCCTTCTCAACTGCGTGAGAAAGCCTCGCCTCTTGTAGGCGACTGTTTTTCTCTTCTGTGTCCAGAGAATCATGGCCAGAAGAGCTAGACTCGGAATCGTCCTCTGACGAGTCCGAAGAGGACGACTCCTCCCCTCCCCCGGAGGGGCCCGCCTCCTCTCCTTTAAAAGGAGCAGGAGAGAATGTAGAATTGTCAACTGTAAAATGGGAAGGGGTCACTTTGACTCCTCCCTCAGAACTGCCGTCTTTCAAGCCGCTTTGTTTCACTTCCACATCTGGCGCCTGGTCAGATGTTTCACTAATCGGCACCCTGTGGGAGGAGCCGTCTGAGTTTGAGATCCTAGCAGTCTTTTTTGTTCTGGCCATCATGCTCTGCATAGACACAGATACAGTCGAACTTTGTATAAAGGGCAAAGATGGGTCCAGAAAAGGGCAGGCGGCACTCCTAGTCCTAGATTCAGCCGTCCCTGGTGACCGGCTGATCACTAACCTAGGTCGTGTCGTGTGCTTCCGTGGTGCCATTTCAAAAAAAGAATAAAGTAAAGAGAAAATTAAGAGTAAGAGAACCGACGGTTACCTGAACGAGTGACGATTGATGAAGTTCTGAAAATTCTTTGCAGTCGGCTTATCAGAGCAGGCGGTAGGCAGAAAGGGTCCAAAATGTCAGAGCAAGTTCAGGGGTCCGAATGTTCTCTCAAAGTTTTCAAGTGTGAAAATGACCGAAGTCAACACTCCTTTATATAGGCGAAGTGAGAAGGTGAAGGGTCACTTCCAGAATTCAAAATTTTGGCGGGAGAATCTCTCGGCCTCTCGCCGAGTGACACCTGTAGCAGGCCGTCGCCTGTTATAGGGTGATACCTGTCACAGGTAACACGTGACCAGTCACGTGCCACCTGTGAGGGGTAAATTATTAGGGGATTTTTCCCACCAATCACCATCTGACAAGTGGACAAATCAGGTTCCGCCATGCGTCCGTCACATGGGCCAATAGGAGCCTGCCACGTGTCAAGCAATGATCCGTCCACTATGGACCAATTACGACACGACACGTGTCCTTCCCATGACACCTGGGATAACTGGTCACCAAGGCCCAACTTCCGAGGGAAGCCTAATCAGCCCAAGGTTAACCTAAACCTAGATTGGCACGTTTCCCGAGGTTATAAATACCTCCCTTAATCCTCATTAAGAGAGGGAAGGAAGATTACACACATTAAACTCTCTCACCTAGAGAGACCCAATCACTTTAATTTCCGCATTAATTACTCCTTAATCAAGTACTAACTTGACCGTCGGAGGCGGATCTCCAATCATCCGGAGCATCCGTTTGTTTTGCAGGTACAGGCGTCCGGTTCCAGTCTCGGAATTGTAACTCTCCCGCAGGACATCAGAAAACCCCGAAACAGTTTCCAATCAACGAGTTGGCCGGATCTTAATTGATACTGGGAGCTCGTCTGACCTGATCAGCTATCAGTGCTTGACCAAGCTCAAGTACAAGCCTAGCAGTATACACAAGGCTCCCCACCCCCTATTCGGCTTTGGGGGAGGAGTGGTGCATCCAGTGGGAAGAATTGATCTACCCATTCGGCTAGGAGAGACGGGGGAAGGGCAGCACATGGTCGTCAAATTTTTGGTGGTTGAGGAATTGACCGCCTGCAATCTCATATTGGGCCGTCCTACCCTCATCGAGTCCAAGTCAGTCACCATCCCATCCCTCATGATGATCAAGTTTGAGAGGGATGATGGGTCAGTTGGTGCCCTGCGCGGGGATCAAAAGATGGCTAGGGAGTGCTACCTCTTAGACGTCAAGCCGACTGCAATTGCAGTCGGCAATAATGAGGAGCCCGTCGACCTTGACGACGAGGAGGCCGCGCCTGCTCCCAAGGAAGCTAGTAAAAAGCGAAAGGCGGACCACTTGACCCCCGTTAGAAAAACAAAATAGAAATCACTCGCCGGGGAAAGGCCGGATGACTCTCGACCCCAGCCGGCTGGTGAGACTGTTGATGTCATCCTGGACGACAGCCGCCCTGACAGAACAGTCAAGGTTGGGACGGTTGCTTTTGAAAAGTTGGGGGCAGACTTGCTCCAACTTCTGAGAGAGTTCAAAGAAATATTTGCCTTTGAAGTGGAGGAGATGCCAGGCGTCAGCCCGGATCTAGCCTTCCACAAGTTGGCCATTGATCCCAAGATAAGGCCGGTTAGGCAAAAGAAGAGGGATCATGGCGAGGAGAGGTCTCAGGTGGTAGCCGCCAAGGTAAAAAAGCTCCTGGATGCTGGGCTCATTCGGCAATGCGACTACCCAGATTGGGTAGCAAATGTTGTTCTTGTCAAGAAGTCTAATGGTACCTGGCGGATGTGTGTAGATTACATAGATCTGAACAAGGCATGTCCGAATGATAGCTATCCACTTCCTAAGATCGACAGCCTGGTCGACTCTACAGCCGGTCATGCCTTGATGAGCTTCATGGACGCTTACTCAGGCTTCCATCAGATTCCCCTATGGTAGAAGGATAAGGAGAAGACGGCCTTCGTCACTGATCAGGGGTTGTACTGGTACACAGTGATGACGTTTGGGTTGAAGAATGCGCCTGCAACCTTCCAACGAATGATCAACACCGTTTTTATCAATCAAATTGGAAGAAATGTAGAGGCGTATATTGATACAGGATAGTCAAATCCAAGCTTCAGACGGATCACCTAGCCGACCTCCGAGAAACCTTCACCACCCTCTGGCGGCACAAGGTCATGCTTAATCCCAAAAAGTGTGTCTTTGGTGTTGAGTCTGGGAAGTTTCTCGGATTTCTGATTGATCAAAGAGGCATAGAGGCCAATCTGGAAAAGGTTCAGGCTGTGATTGACATGAAATCACCCCGCACTGTCAAGGAGGCCTAAAAGCTAACTGGTTGCCTGGCGGCGTTAGGAAGATTCCTCAGCCGATCAGGTGACAAGTGCCTTTACTTCTTCCAAGCAATCAGGAAGAGGTCTAGATTTGAATGGGAAGAAGAGGCTGAGGCGACATTTCAGAGGTTAAAGCAACACTTGCATTCTTTGCCAAGGCTAGTGAGCCCCCCTACCTAAGGAGGTTCTCTACATGTACCTAGCCGTCTTAGATCACTCTCTTAGTGCTGTTCTCCTTGCTGAGAGAGACGGCAAACAGCTCCCGATGTATTTCATCAGCCATATACTCAGAAATGCTGAACTCCGGTACCCAATGATTGAAAAATTTGGGCTGGCTCTTTCCAAAGTAGTCAAGCGGTTGAAGCCCTACTTCTTGGCTCATCCGGTGATTGTCTATACTGACCAACCACTCAAGCATCCAATGACTACTATAGAGTCATCCAGCAAAATGATCAAGTGGGCTGTTGAAATACACAGCCTGGAGATAACTTTCGAACCTAGGTGGGCAGTGAAAGGTCAGATGTTTGCCAACTTCATTGTTGAAATGACTAGCCAAAACAGCCGGAAAATTCCGATCAGGTTTGGAAGTTATTCGTAGACGGAAGCTCTACCTTGAACGGTTGTGGTGCAGGCGTAGTTTGCAAATCTCCGGAAGGGGATACGTATGAATATGCACTACGGTTCAAGTTTCAAGCTTCAAACAATGAAGCTGAATATGAAACCCACTTAGCCAGTATATGCATGTGTAAGGCGACAGGGGCAAGAAAAGTTGACGCCTGCTCGGATTCACAGTTGATTGTTAGCTAATTCAATGGTGACTATGAGGCCACCCATCCGGCAATGATCAAATATCTTCAGGCGGTAAAAGATGAGGCGGGGACAGTTGATGAATTCCATTTAAGTCAGGTGCCCCGATTAGAAAATAATCAGGCGGATGCTCTGTCCAAATTGGCCTCATCCGCCACTTGTGATACGCCTGGGTCAGTCTTCTGAAGGTCATGGAAAAAGAAGTATTGAACATGACCCCATCGGAATTCTTGACCGAAGCTCTACCTGGATGGACCCCATCTGGGATTATTTGGTAGACGACACTTTGTCGGATGCCTTTTCAGAAGAGGCTGCACTTAAAAAACGAGCTTTGAGCTTTGAAATGTACAAGGGAGAACTCTTCAGAAAGGGTTACCTCCAGCCGTTGCTGAAGTGTGTTACCCCAGAAAGGGGAAAAGAGGTGCTAGAGGACCTGCATGCGGGCTTCTGTGCATCACATATAGGCGGCAGGACTCTAGCAAAGATGGCCAGGCGGCAAGTTTACTTTTGGCCCACCCTTGAGGCAGACGCCATGGAATTGGTGAAGAAATGTGACAAGTGCTAAAGGTTTGGCCGACTCATACATCGTCCGGCAACAGACCTGACGGCTATCTACAGCCTGGTTCCATTTGTAAAATGGGGCATGGACATCTTAGGTCCTTATACGCTTACCACAGGTGGCATAAGATATATTCTGGTGGCTGTAGACTACTTCACTAAATGGGTCGAGGCCGAGGCGGTCAAAGGCGTCAAGACAAAGGACGTCATCTCCTTCATTTGGAGAAACATCATCACCCGGTTTGGGGTTCCAATGTCCATGGTTTTTGACAACGGTCCTCAGTTTGAGACGTCTACCCTCAAGGATTGGTTAGGAGATCAAGGGATCTCGCATTGCTTTGCATCTGTTGGCCGACCCCAGGAAAACGGTCAAGTTGAAGCCTTTAACAAGCTCATCTCAGACGGCATAAAAAAGAAGATGGAAAGAGCCGGTGGTCTTTGGGCGGATGAGTTACCTCACGTCCTTTGGGCCATCAAGACAACAGAAAAGGGGGCAACCAGTGAAACCCCGTTTCTCATGACATATGGCACTGAAGCCGTCTTGCCTATTGAACTTTATGAGCAAACACTCCGAGTCATTCTCTATGACGAAGAGGCTAATTGGGAGGCCATGCGTCTTGCATTGGATTCACTCCCGGAACGCAGGGGCAATACCGTTTGAGAATGACGAGGGCTTACAACAAAAGAGTACACAAGCGGCCCCTGAAAGTGGGGGACTTTGTGTTACGAAAAATGGAGGCAACCGGTAGGAAAAATGAACAAGGAAAGCTAACCCCCAATTGGGAAGGCCCCTACTGGATTTTTGAAGAAGTAAGAGGCGACACCTACCGCCTGGAAACACCAGACGACAGACAGTTAGCCAGAACCTGGAATGTAGATAACTTGAAAAAGTACTACTTCTAAGGATATTGTAAATATTTTTGTAAATAGAGTATATCAATGAAAAGAATACTTTATTTCAGTTTTGTTTTTGTATAAAGTCCCATGTGCAATCCACAACCGGGCACCGTCTAAGTCCCAAGTGCAATGCACAACCGGGCACCCGTTTGCTGAAAATATGAAGCTAAGTACCTAACTTAGCTATTTAAAGGCCCATAGCCAACATATTTTAAACCACCTGCTTTAACCCTAAGCAGTCATCCGGCGACGCCCATCCGGGTGAATTCGTCGAAGAGAACATCTCTCTTCTGGGTGGTACATTGTTCTATGCGTCATGAACTCAAACGGTTTTAACCGGTTAGGTTAAAGATAGCCCATGTCTGTTCGAATAACCTATCGCAAATAAGATATACCCGGCTATTGCCCCAAGGCAATACAGACGGTGTATTAAATCTTGCTAAAACAGTCGGCTTTGCCCAGAAGCACTACAGCCGGCCTCCACTTCTATCCTGAAGTTCAACCCTAATTAACTTCAAAATCATCTTAAAAATTGTAACCGACCATTTCCCCAAGGCAATACAACCAGTAAATTTTGTCATACTACAACCGGCTATTGCCCCAAGGCAATAAAGCCAGAAAGTAGCATCTTAGGTCGCCACCAGTTATTGCCCTAATGCAGAGCAGACAGTAGTTTCAACCTTGAATAGCAGCCGACCTTTGCCCAAAAGCACCCCAGCCGGCCCAATGGTCCATGCGGAAGGTCAGACCCTGTTGACCCCCAGAATCCGCCTTGCTATTGCCCCATGGCAATATAGGCGGCAAGTTGCACTTCAGTGTGCAACCGGCTTACAAGGTCAGCCCTTGCCTCATACTTAACCAAGGTTTGAAGAGCATACGTCCGGTCCGGATAACTATGGATGGCTGCTTTCTTAGACTTAATTAAGCAACCAACCATCCAGGGGCAGACATAGCTAATATATTCGCCATATCGCAAGAGCAGGCAAAACAATATTGCAAAAATTCAAAAGTTGCAGAAATTGAAAAGAATTGAATTGAAATGACAAAGCAAACCGACTCGGTCGGTATATGTATATAAAAAATAAATTTGTTCAAATGTTAGCCGGACCCCTGTCCGGTGAAATTGATACATGAAATACGCGGCGCGCAGGCCGGAAAAAAGTTTAAGACATAAAATCTTAAGACTGAGCCGGGTTCTTAGGGGCGGTCTCCGAAGCAGGAGGGACAATCTCTTGATTCTCACCATGCTCCTCTCCTCCGTCTGTGTCGATCTCCGCCTGCATGGCATCGATCTGCTTCTTGGCCCACTCCTCATAAGGCTCCGGAGCCGGCTGGTTCGACTCCTGCGCCTCAATGGCAAGATCAGCGTATTTGTATGCAAGTTCCCAGATGGCATATTCCGTTTCCGGATGCACCAGGGACCAAGCCAATTGCATTTGATTGGCGCAGTCTTGCTCATTCTCTTCAATGAGCCGGCTCTGTTATGCTTCCAGCGTGGTTTGGAAGTTCGGACTGGCTGAGGTCGCCTCCTTCTTCAGGCGGACATTTTCAGTCAGCAGCGAAGAATTCTCCTTCCTGGTTAGTTCCAGGATTTTGAGAGAATCCGACGCCCTCTTCACCTCCGCCTCATCATTCTCTTTCTTCGCCTGGAGATTGTGGAGCTTTGTGTTGGCTTCATTGAGAGACTTCTGGAGCGTCTTGATGGAGTCCGCGTGGTGCATGATTATGCCTTTAGTTTTCAATTTATGCATAATCATGGAATATTGGGCAACGTTATGAGCATTGGACGCATCTCGTTTAGCTTGTTTTACCTCCTCTTGCTTGCGGGCGTAAGCTTTCTTGAGCCCTTCCACACGAAGCATTGACTGCAAAAGCCCAAGCGGTGTTAGAAGGGGTCAGACGGCATAATAACTTAAACAGTTGGAAGAGCATATACCTCAGCCAGGCCGGCCATGACCTGGTCGGCATTGAAGGTGTTGATCCCTGGGATTGCTTCCTTCTCCTCTCTAGGGATGGCCTTCAGCATGGCCCGGGCGTACTGATGTACATCCAGCCAGCGAGGGGAGTGATCTGCACCAGAAAAAGATGGTGAGAAGGCAGCATACTTCCCTCCTATTGAATGCCGGCTGCCAGAAGAGTCTTCTGGCTGGAGCTGGGAGTGTAACTTGACCTGCATGGGCTTGCCAAGCAAAGAAGGGTTGAAAGGATCATTAGTACCTTGGGATATTGGATGAGGGCCACGACTGCCCTCAGCCGGCACAGAGGCGTCGGATGCCTTAGGCGGCGCTGTCTCCTTTGATGCCTCTGGGACATCCGGCTGCCTGGAGGTAAGATCGAACCCCAGGCCTGTGTTTTTGACAATTTTACCCCTAACCGTCAGCCGACTGGGTACTGTCTGGGAGGAACTCTTCCTCCCCTTATTTTGAGTGGCCGGCTCCTCCCCCGGCCTGGTCCTTATTAGCTTTGTAAGGGAGCGGGGCACCTTGCTCCCATCCTGAAACAAACGCGCAAAAGCGCGACCGGGAAGAAGTCAAACGGAAGTTAAAGGAAAAAGAAAGGAAAGCAGTATACCTTATTTTTTGCCGCCTGGGCGGCAAGTTTCTTCTCCGCATTTTCTTTGCGGATTTCTTTGGCAGATTTAGCCGGTGTTTTTTCTGCTGACAACATGGCTAAGGCTCGCACTGCAAAAGGAACCCATCCGGTTAGAAGAGAGTTGAAAGCACATCATGTACAAATGGAAAAACAGGATCAAGCACTAGTGCAACCTAGGTTTTTCAAACTGAGTGCTAAGTTTACAGGCGGACAAAAATGCCTCATCACAAAGGAATATGTGCTTTGGTACCCAATTCTTGGGCACGCTTATTAACTCTCCATTAGAGAGGGTGGTTGTGGTTTGTTCAAAAAACCTCGCCTCAATTATCCCCTCGTAGTCCTCATCCAGGACTCGAGGCTTTTTGCATTTGTGCCCCAGGAGGTCTGGCTTCCGGTTGTATATCCTATATTCCCGGTTTTCCTCCTTGGTGGGAGCAGAAACCAGATAGAACCTATTCTTCCAGTCCGACCACTTGGACGGTTTGTCTTGGGTCATTAGGTATTGAGGGTAGGTGGTCAATGTATACCAGGCTCTCCACCCGCCTAGGCTTCTACTCAGATAGTGCATGTGGGAAAAGGCCTCCCAGACGGGGTTGATGTTCTGCATCTCGCAGGCGGAGATATAACCTAAGATGTTAACCCATGAATTAGGGGTTAACTGCTAAATACCCAGACCATACCCTCGAAGAATGGCCTTTATGGTGTTATGCAAAGGGAAGCAGAGACCGGCTAGAAACGCCGCCTCTAAACAGCCAAAAGACCAGTTTGAATTTGGCTGATCATCTTCCCAGACTATAGTGCCCATCTCAAGCGGCACGATTATTCTCTAATCTTCTCCAAGAGGACATATTTTGACAAAGTCCTCTAAGTTTCTGGCCATGCTGGCCTTATCTCTTGTAGAGACGGCGATAAGGAAAGGGTCGCCCTTATTGTTCCATGTGGGCCTCTCCTCCTCCTCGATATCCGCATCTGATGTAAGAAGGCTGCTGCTACTGCCACTTTGCTCTGAACCGGATGAGGAGGCGGTCTCTTCACCACTCGCGTTCTCTGAAGGGTTTTCTTGTTCAACCCGGGAGGGAGAGGCGGGATCTTCACCGCCTTCCTGACCCAACCCCAATATTCCATCACTGGGAGTGCTTGCAGTGCCACGCGGAGATCCCATTGTCATCTCAGCCTGATTAAAGTCAGGCAGCAATTCTTCAGAGGTTTCCCCTTGACGGGCGTTAGAACGGTCGCACATTCCACACTCAATCAAATAAATTTATAAATCCTAAAACTAACCCCTAAACAAGTCTAGTGGTAAGTTCGGAGTCGAACCACAAGGAACGGTAATGCTAGATTGTTCTTAATCTAATGCCTAAGCTATGCCGAAGTCGATTTACGGATAAAGGACACTACAACTACACTAAAACACATATAAAGAACAAGGTATGATAAAGTCTACTAGGGGAAAAGATCCACTTAGAACAATTAATAAGCTAATGAGAATCCATTTGATAATCAATCATGCAAAGAAAGAATTATAATGAGAATTAACTACACTCAAAAGTAATCTCTCAAATTCCTAGCCTAGATCCCTCATTGACTAGGTGCATAGAAGAAAATTACCCAAAATGCAATCAAATATATCAATTCTAATTCACAATCCCTTGTCAAACTAAAACCAATATGCAATTAAGTGTGCTATCATGGGAGATCAATCTAATCTAAAACAAACAACATTCCAACATCAATTCAATCAATTTAATCACACAATTATCATCAAATTTATCTCAAATAACTCAAATAATCATTACAAAGCCTCACTCAACACCTAGTAGAAGGGAAACTACTCAAGCATAATGAAAGCAACTAAATAAAGCAATAAGAGAAGAGAAAGTAAGAAATGCTCATTGATATAAGGTGGAGATCTTCAAATTCCTCATTTGATTATCCAAAATCCATGAAAACCATTGTGCTCCTCACTTTCTCTCTCTAAAATTTTGAGAGTTTCTCTCTCTAAAACCTAAAACTAACCTAAAATCTATTCTAAACTGAAAAAAAATCTTTCTCTTTAATGAGCAAAAAAAATCTATTTATACCCCTTACAAAATTGCTTAGGAAGTTCCGCAAAAAGTCAGCTGAAACGGGAAAAGGTCCGACCGAACTCTGGGTAGGTTCGGTCAGACTCAGGGTAGGTTCGGCCGAACTCAGGGTAGGTGCGGTCGAACCTCCCTGATCCTTGTTTGGTCGAACTTTCCTGGTTCGACCCCTCATGTAAACATGCTGAAAACTTGGTTGAAACTGCCTTGGAGGTTCGGTCGAACTTTTCAAAAGTTTGACCACACCTTGGTTCGACCGAACCTCTTAGAGGTTCGGCCACACCTCCTCTTGAACTTCCTCTTCTTGCTTCCTCTCCTTCCCTTTTGCTCCTCTTGTCTTTGTCCATGCCTCCATACTTGGCCAAGGGGCCTCCTACCGTGCTTAGGACCGCCATGGAACCTGCAAAAGATAGCAAAGATCACGAGAGCATGGGGATGATAAAATTATGCATAAAGATTATCAAAACAAGCGCAAATAAGCATACTTTTCATCCATAAAAAAAAAGGAAGCCATAAGAGGAGAAAAGAGGTAGAAAAACCTAAGAAAAACAGGAGAAAAGAGACCAATACACTACCCCTAAGGGTAACATAAATGTCACTCATCAAACACCCCCAAGCTTAACTTTTGCTCATCCTCGAGCAAAACAAAACAAACACAACGGAAAACGATGTATTTTTTATTTTTTTTTATTTTTTTTTTAAAAAAAACAATAAAATAAAATAAAACTAGAAGAGAAATAATATACACTAACTCACTTTCGTAGGAATCACGAATGCATTTAGCGCATGCATCAAGCACTTTAAACCCCATAGATCGCTCTAGAGGACGAGTATGCTCTCGTAAGGGTATCCTAAGAGTTTAACCCATAACTCTTGACAAAAATCAAGGCAAAGCAATAAACAAATAGATAAAATAAATTGAAGTAAAAGAGAGGTTACAAGCGTTCTTAAGTGGATTTTTACAATGGAACAAGCACTAAAGAATGTCAATCTTTCTAAAAAAAAAATAAAGGTATGCACGTTCTAAGGTGTCCAAGGTTGATTGAAACATAGCATATGCTAAGCATAGAGAACTAACGGAAACATATTCCACCTTTTGTTCCAACTAATCAAACCACAACCTCTCTACAAGTTTCAAATCCACTTTCAATTTAGCTTCTCATGATTCCACGAAGGAACCGGAAAATAAGTAAGAAATTCAAAACATGAGAAGGTTACCCAACATCTTGGCTATGCAAACTCGCTCTATAGGCTTGATTCCTATTTCCTGCCACCACTAAATGACTTAACCCTCTAGGATCAAAAGGACTTTCAAGGTTGTAATACACAGGCTAGGAGAGTAAAGGAGTGGAAAACTTTTGAAATTGGTGGTAAACCTACATGTGAAGCTCGGGTGGAACTTTTTCCACAAGATCCAAACGAATCCAAAACAAAAGTACCAACTATGCTCATAAAATAAATTTTCCCCAAGCTTATTTAAAACAAACTAACAAAAATAGGGGAAAAAAAAACAACTATAAAAAAATCATTTTGTGCTTTTCATTCTTCTTTTACCTTTTTTTTCGACATTTTTTTTTTTCATTTAAAAGTCCTTGCCTCTTTAACTTTGGACGACTTTTTCTCAAAATGCATTTGCTTTTATGCACAAACTTATATACAACACATACTTGCTTTGCAAATAAACTCATAATTCTAAACTTGCACCATAAACAATAAAACAAGCTCGAAAACTAAATTGCTTCACAAAACTAAAGGTAGAAAGTGAAACCAAGGCTTCAAGGCTTGTATTGTGGCTAGAGAAAAGAATGTATATGGATCAAAAGGGCTAGCAAGAGGGGCAAATATAAACTAAACTCAAAAATAGAAAATCTATCCTATAAAAAGAGAAATTCCTTTGTCATCCCCTAAAGTGGCACAGTCGCGATCTTGGGAGCTAAAAGTCAAGTTCTAGATACGAGAATGCAATAGCCAAGGATCCAAATATGCCGCTCAACAAAGTATGATGAAGGCTTGAACAATTTACCTCACTAGGGATAGCAATAACTAACTCTTGATTTCATATCCACCATAGAGAGCAACTCCATCTTACCACAAGCAAGTGAACTAGGGCTTCATGGTCTCAAAGTTCTTAACAACTACCTTAGCATATCATATCCTAGAGTCAACCTAACACATTCTCAAACCGTGCATACCTTTATAATTTAGGAATAAAGACATTCAAGAATACAAGTCCAAGCGTATTATGTCAAAAGTAAGAACAAAACAAAACACATTGCAAATTTGCCTTGATAGAAACAAAATCTTTTTGGAATTTTCAAAATAAAGAAAATGGAAATGCATATACAAATTTGCATGGCATATATGAATCAAAATTCCACCAAACATGATAGAATACCCTCCCCCAAGCTTGAATGAGGCAACATGCTCAAACTTTAAACCAAAGAATCTATGGGAGGAGAAAAGAAAGAAAGTCATCCAACCAACCAACATATGTCCAACAAGTCACAAATCATTAGAGGAAGAGCAAGGAAGGATATTACCGGATATTAGGTGGGTATAGTACCCGCAAATGACCCAATTAAACCTTCTTGGAGCCGACTACCTCTAAAATTGAATCTTGTTTTCCATGTGCTAGCAAAAGTGGAGTCAAACTTCCTTGATTCTTGATCCAAACCAATGCATAAGAGTATATTAAGTTATGTACCTAGCACCAAGCACACAAACATTTCCATGAGGCCGAAAACTATTCTAAAAATAAAAAAAATGAAAGCAATAAACACGGGTTACTTCCTGAGAAAGGCTTGCTTAAGGTCCAAGCTTGACTGCTCTAGTAAATAATATTGCAAGGATCGTAAGAGCTTATCAAATGCACTACTACACATTTCATAAGAAAGAAGGTAGGAAAATGACGGGAAGATAACGTGCAACAAGGATAGTGCACGCAAATGAGGAGAGAGATGCCAAGAAAAAGAAGAAGAAGAATCAAAAGAAAATTCAACAAAAGAAGAAGAAGAAGAAGAAGAAAAAGAAAAGGAAGGCAAACTCTCCTTAAAATGTTTTTTGGTGGAAAAATCACCCTTTTCCTCAATAATCGATGAGTGGGGAGCTTGAAGAACACAAATAGAAAGAGGGTCCCCAATAGGCTCTTTGAGAAAAGAAGGGAGTGTCATGGGATAGGAGGGAACATGATCAAATTTTCTTGAAAATGGAATATGATGACGTGGGGGGATAGGAGAAATGGTCTCACAAATGATCTCATTTTCACCACCTTTCCTCTCGTCACTAATAAGGGAATGAAAGTTAATCATTGAATTCTCAAAAGAAGAACACTCGTGATCTACATCTCCCTCAAACAACCAATCTCCAAGAGAAACAACCTCATCTTCCAATTCCCTATCACGACGATAAACAACATTTCCCTTAGAAATCTGAAAGCCTAAGATCTCAAAACCATGCATGAATGGATGCAAATTCATCTCAAATTCATCTCTTTCCCATGAAGCATTCTCAATGAACTCACTCAAAATGTCATTATTTTTCATTTGAACCTCACAAAATAAATGGGACATAATCTCAAATGAGTCCAAATACTCATGAATAGAGGAATCACAAACATGCACTTGGTCAAAATAAGAAAGAGGGTTTTGATTCATAAAATCATCATTTAATTCACTCTCAACTCTCTTTCCTTCACTCAAAAGCTCATTGTTGTCTTCCTCACAATCTTTTGATTGCACAAAAACATCATCATCATCATCTTCAATACACACATGGGATTTGAAAGATTCAATATCATGCAACAAAGATGACAATTGGCTTTCTAGCTCTTCCTTTCTCCTTATTACCTCCTCAATACGCTCTTCACTCCTATTCATCATCTCCAATTGACTTCTCATAGAATTTAAAAACAACTCCTTACTTGGCCCAAAAGTAGAATCAAGCTCAACACACCTAATAAGGGATTCTAAATAATCAATCGGACACTCACATGATGAAGAAAATTGAAGGTTAACAAGGGGAAAAGGATCACAACCAAGATTGTAAGCATCAACTTTAGAAGGATGAGTATAATCATCATCACGGGGAGAGGGGGCACAATCAAGCATATAAGATTCATTATTGGGAGAAAAAGGTACATCACAAGAAGGCATGCTAAATAATGAAGAATAATGAAACACACCATGCTCATCAACATTGGAATGCACCTCATCATCATGAACAATAGGGGAAATAGAGTTGAAATCATTTGTTCTAGGTTCACTAATGAGATCATGTGACAAATCATGGGAATGCATGCTAACATTAGAAGAATCGACACATTGCACATCAATATTAGAAACATGATTACCCTTATTGTAAACATCCCTAGCAAACCATACATAAAAATCCCAAGCATCATCAGTTGATAATGCTTTAAATTCACCATTATACATGCTTTCAACAATATCCCTAGTTTTCTTATTCAAAACAAAATAACAAATCTCAGAAGCCTCCCAAAGACTATAACAATTACGATCTACAAGTCCCTCAAGTCTATTGAAATAATCACAAAAAGGCTCATTATCATATTGAGGAAATGAGAAACATGCCATTTTTTAATTTTTTTTAACAAAAACAATCAAACAAACAAAAAATAAATAAACAAATAAAAAAAAGTATACACAAAGACCTAGACTCAAGCAATCAAAAACAATCAAGCATTGACATCGTTCCCCGGCAACGGCGCCATTTTGACGGGCGTTAGAACGGTCGCACATTCCACACTCAATCAAATAAATTTATAAATCCTAAAACTAACCCCTAAACAAGTCTAGTGGTAAGTTCGGAGTCGAACCACAAGGAACGGTAATGCTAGATTGTTCTTAATCTAATGCCTAAGCTATGCCGAAGTTGATTTACGGATAAAGGACACTACAACTACACTAAAACACATATAAAGAACAAGGTATGATAAAGTCTACTAGGGAAAAAGATCCACTTAGAACAATTAATAAGCTAATGAGAATCCATTTGATAATCAATCATGCAAATAAAGAATTATAATGAGAATTAACTACACTCAAAAGTAATCTCTCAAATTCCTAGCCTAGATCCCTCATTGACTAGGTGCATAGAAGAAAATTACCCAAAATGTAATCAAATATATCAATTCTAATTCACAATCCCTTGTCAAACTAAAACCAATATGCAATTAAGTGTGCTATCATGGGAGATCAATCCAATCTAAAAACAAACAACATGCCAACATCAATTCAATCAATTTAATCACACAATTATCATCAAATTTATCTCAAATAACTCAAATAATCATTACAAAGCCTCACTCAACACCTAGTAGAAGGGAAACTACTCAAGCATAATGAAAGCAACTAAATAAAGCAATAAGAGAAGAGAAAGTAAGAAATGCTCATTGATATAAGGTGGAGATCTTCAAATTCCTCATTTGATTATCCAAAATCCATGAAAACCATTGTGCTCCTCACTTTCTCTCTCTAAAATTTTGAGAGTTTCTCTCTCTAAAACCTAAAACTAACCTAAAATCTATTCTAAACTGAAAAAAAATCTTTCTCTTTAATGAGCAAAAAAATCTATTTATACCCCTTACAAAATTGCTTAGGAAGCTCCGCAAAAAGTCAGCTGAAACGGGAAAAGGTCCGACCGAACTCTGGGTAGGTTCGGTCGGACTCAGGGTAGGTTCGGGGTAAAAATTACCCCTGCCACGTGGCCCAATGAGGGCCTGACACATGTCACCCTCATACAGGCCCCGAGGGATCTAATGAGAGGATGCCACGTGGCATTGAACCCCCAATGGGGGAGCAGATTCTCATCTGCTATAAATAGAGGAATCATCCTCATTTATTGGCATTTATAAATACAAGCAAAAAAACCCGAGCAATATTAATTGTGGAATCTTCCTGAATCAGTGAGAAATACCCATTTACTTTTCGTCCGTTTACCCATCCGGAATCATACTAACTTGATCTTCGGAGGCGGAACTCCACCCAACCGGAGTTTCATGGTTTTGCTAGTACAGAAGTCAGGCGCTCATACCCAGTATTGTAACTCTCCCGAGGGACTAAAAACACCCGAAACAACAACCATATATCATTGATGAATTATTATTATTATTGTCAAGAAGTTATAAAAATCCTAAAACATTATGGTTAAAAAGAATTAGAGCTAGCTATTTTAAATTTTGTGAAAGAATAGATCGATACAACAACATATATATATTCAGTAATAACTTGGAACTTTTTCTTCTATACATCAATTCAATAGCACCACCCTTATATACAAGGAGGCGTAGTACAACTTAATTTTCATCAAAGATGAAATAACAAGGAATAAACTTATATCGGCACACCGGACATGTGTTCTTCCCCTCAAGAATCCATGAAACCATACACTCCCCATGAAAAACATGAGAACAAGGAAAAAACGCGCCATCTTGTTCACAACCATCACCCGACTTATCAAACTCCTCCAAGCAAATCGAACAACCCTGAGAGAAACCCCTCGATTCTTTACTTGATTCATTATTCATAGGCCTTAAGATCTCCATTTTTCGTAGGAAACTCTTCACTTCCATCCTAAGCTCATTATCCTCATTCGAATATTCCTTGAAATTAGTATTATTAGCAACTTCCTCGATATCCATATCCATAGTCTCAGCCACCTTGACTATCTTGACAATCAATGCACGCGTTTTAGCTTCAACATCTTATACAAGTTCCTCACAACTTTGTTCTATCGCTTCATAAACACATTCATCACCATATTCATCCTCATAAAGTTCTCCAAGCCACTCCTTAACTTCCCATTCCGTAAGCTCATCTTCGAAATCAGTACTTCTATCTAACACACGCGTAATACTTCTTTCTCCGTTAGGGATACGACTATCATGGTAACATATTTGGTTTGTAAAGAAGTCGTCGAGTGGGTGGTTCAGGTTTGAGGTTCAGGTTGAGGTTGAAGTAGACTCATCATCAACTGCCCAAGATAACACATCATATTCAGATATTGACCTTGAATACAATAAGGAGGAATTCATGGCCTGGTTTGGGTGGTCATGGAAATATTAAAGTAACAACTATTTAATTTGTGGTGTTTTCACTTTTCAGAAAATTTCATGTGTAATTTGTATATCTAACCTAATATAAAATGCTCAAAACAAACCCTTAAAAAAGAACTTTTCTTTATACGCAAGGAATTTCCTAAATTATGTCTATTATTATATCTTTCCAAATATTAATTGGAATTCTATATAGATTTTTTGTATATCTCTCTGATTTTGTTTATCTCCTTATTCATAGCTGTAAAAACAAAAAAAAATATTTTCAAAATTAGCTGTAAGAAAAATAAAGATAGTCGGCTGATAAGATGAGTGTAATAAGATATAGATAGTGAAAATAGCTATAATATAATGTCATTCACAAATTCTCCAAAAAGGCTGGTATACGTTAATTTATTGTAAAGCGGGTTAAAGTTATGTTAAAAGTACTTAAAGTTACCCTTTATACTGCAGAAGTTATTATTTTTCTATTAATAAATTTTATCTTACAAAAAACTTATAATGTGTTAAATTAATCATATTAGTCTTTATATTATATAATCAAGTATCTACAAAAAATTACACAATGAAATAAAAATCAAACCAACGAAAACTTCAAAGCTGCCCTTTAAGTGGTTAAAGTTACCATAAAAATAGTTATAGTTACGTTCAAACTGACCATTTTACAATAAAATTAATATACACCGTTGTACACAAGACTTGTTTAATGTTGTTTAGGGACTACAGTCTATAGCTAATGTGTGATTTTTTATTTTATTTTATTTCAAATAGCACACCCAAATGAATCAAACTCGGGGTAATTATAATTAATTATTGAGTTGCAATATTATACTTACTTACTAAGTTGTAGGCTGTTAAATATATACCTGTTTTTTTACATCACATTAGCTAATTAAGTAATTATCAAACACGACCAATATTAGCTAGATAATGTTTTTTTATTTTTTATTTTATTTTTTTTAAAAATGATTAATATGGAGTATAATGATATACTTGTATGAATGATATAATGATTTACGAAGTTAATTAAAAAGAATCAAGACTAAAATTAAAATTTTATTTTACTAATAATATTCACTCCCTTATTTATTCTCATTCTTATACAAATAAATTTTTTTATAGTAACTTTTTTAATTTAATAGTAATAATAAAATAATAATAATAAAAAAAAATAGATAAGTAAAACTTGGAATCCTTGGAAGATTTGTACACTAGTTCAAGAAAATGACAGTGCTTATTTCCAATAAGATAATTTAGATATTTTAAATAAAAATCAGGCATAGCCGTGTGGGTAATGAAGTGCATGCTTGGTGGGCAAGTCAGCCACTTAAATATTTTCTATATATAATTATTATGTACGATTATGAATGTTGAAGTAATAATAATATCAAAAAGCCTTTAACCTTAATAATGCATAACATGGGGTGTTTAACATCATTAACAATACGAGGGGTAGAAGTTACATCTTGGGTGATGGAGCCAAACAATACTACTAGTAATGATGATGACCAGAAGCCAGTTGATGATCTCTTTACCGTCTACCTATCGTACCAGGAAGACGGCCTTAATGAAGTTAACGTGAAAACAATAAATGTGAATTTAGAGTTCAAGAGAGAGTCCCCTTATTGGGAATGGCAAGATGTCGTCATGAATTGCGTAAAGGATATTGACGTTGATATTAATGCTTGGGATTCTGTTTTTGATTTTGTGGTACAAAGTTGTGAGGACTTGCTTGATGATGTTCGTGATTCTGGCCTAATTAAGTTCCTTTTGTCCATCATAGTCCGGCCTCCTTCGTGTTATTTTCATCAATATCTTATGTATCTTCCTTGAAATTATTCATACGATCGTCATACCTTCCTAGCTCGAAATCATTTGTTTCTTTCTCGAAACTATTCGTGTCTTAGTCAGGTGGCTTGTCCGTCCACACTGGCCCTCAGATAATCCATTCGGCTCCGTATGTGCCTCAACAGCCATACATGCCGTATGGTCAACCATACATGCAGCTGACTCTCTTTGGGGGTCAGACGGCACAGAATGTCCAACCATTGGACTGGCAGCTCCGTCAGCTAAAACTTGGGGAACAACCTTCTGCGTACTCCAACGAAATAATCGAGGCGGCACAGCCGGCCAGGTTAAAAACGTTCTAGTAGGCACTTATGATGGTACCACACACACAGAAGATCGACTAATGGCTTACACCAACCTCATGTACTTACCGAGGTTGGATGATGCCGCCTGGTGTGATGTTTTCCGGCCACATTAAAGGGCGTCTCCCAACGATGGTTTGGCAACCTGCCTGCCGGATGCATCAACAGCTTCAAGACGCTTGCTTACTTGTTTGCCTCAAACTTCTCTATGAATATTCTTGCTAAGAAAACAAGTCTTGACTTGGGTGCAATACATCAGGGGGATAGAAAACGGCTAAGGTCCTATGTCAGGTGGTTCAATCTGATGAGAATTCAAATTCAAGGTCTGTCTGATGAAGTGGCCTATACAGACTTCTTCAAAGGTCTGTAGGACGGGTCGACCTTTAAGTTTGACCTCGTCAGAAAGAGCGTTGCTACTCTCCAAGAAGCTCTGATGGAGGCGGACGCCTATATACAGGCGACCGAACTCTGCAACATCAGTAAGCAGTCGGACTCAAAGCAGTTTGACTAAAGAGAGAGTCTGCCAGCTCAGCCGACCAAAAAAGAGAAAAAGATAAAAGAAGTCTGGGCGGTTGATGACTCTAAACAGTCGTCCCAGAAGAAAAAGAAAGAAATCGTACGTCCCAAAGTATGAGTTTAATAAGGACTGCTACTCCATCCTCATGGAGATTAAAGACCGGGTGACCATTGAGAAGGCGGCTGTTATGAAAGGTTCTACCAAAAATCAGAACAAAAATAAGTATCGCCACTTCCATGAGGACATTGGCCATGACACCAACGACTGCTATAGTCTCAAGCGGCTGTTGGACCGACTGGCTGATAAAGAGGTGCTCAAGTCGTATATTCTGAAGTCTAAGGTTACCCTGCAAACTAACCATGGGCAGCCGTCCAAAAAGAAGTCACAACCTCCTAATAGTTCGGACACTGATGAAGAACCGATCTATACAATAGTAGGCGGCTTTGCTGGAGGAGGCCCAACCATTCAGGGCACCAAGGACTACATCAGGTGGCTGGATGTCAGCTCAGTGGACGAGGGGCAGGCGTCTAAGGACACCTTCCCTGAAGTTGTCATCACTGAAAAAGACAGGGGCAAGGTCAGACGACTGTATGATGACCCCATAGTCATTGAATGCAAAGTGTCCAACCAGAAGGTAGGCTGGATCCTCATTGACACTGGAAGTTCGGCTGATCTCATCAGCAACAAGGGCTTGACAAAGCTCAAGTACAAGCCCAGCAGTATGCATAAAGTATCTCATCCCTTAGTTGGTTTTGGGGGTGGAGTTGTGCATCCGTTAGGACGAATCACCTACCCATCTGGCTGGGGGAAAAGGGAAAAGGACGCCACATGGTAGTCCGGTTTTTGGTTGTTGAAGAGTTGACCACCTACAATTTGATATTGGGCCACCCTACTCTGAATGAATCCAAGGCCGTTATCATTCCATCCCTTATGCTTTTTAATTTTGAGAAGGAGGATGGATTTGTTGGCTCCCTAAAAGGAGATCAGAAGACGGCTAGAGAGTGCTACCTATCAAACGTCAAGCCTACTGTGGCCGCATCCGGCCAAGGTGAAGTGCCAATAGACCTTAACGAAATCAAGGATGATGCGCCTGCTTTAATAGCGGCCGGAAAAAAGAGAAAGGTCGACCAATTGGTGGTTGTGAAAAAAGAAAAGCAATAGCAATCACTTACCGGGGAACGGTCAGATGAACTCTGTCCCTAGTCGGCTGGTGAACACATTGATATTACCCTGGACGAACACTCGTCCAGAGCGAACTGTTAAGGTTGGGACGGCTGCTTTTGCGAGTTTGGGTGCAGACTTGCACAATTTGTTGAAGGAATTCAAAGACATCATTGCCTTTGAAGTAGAAGAGATGTCAGGCATCAGCCCGGATCTAGCTGTTCAGAAGCTTGCTGTGGATCCCAAAAAGAAGTCGGTTAGGCAAAAGATAAGAAACCATGGTGAGGAAAGAAGTCAAGCGACAGCTGCCGAAGTAAAAAAGTTAGATGATGGGTTCATTCGGCAATGTTACTTCCCAGATTGGGTTGCAAATGTTGTGTTGGTCAAGAAGCCGAATGGTACCTGGCACATGTGTGTTGATTACACAGATTTGAACAAGGCATGTCCAAAGGATAGTTATCCTCTTCCAAAGATCGACAGTTTGGTCGACTCTACGGCCGACCATGCCTTGATGAGTTTTATGAACGCCTACTTAGGCTTTCATCATATACCCTTGTGAAAGAAAGATCAAGAGAAGACGACATTCGTCACTGATCAAGGGTTATTCTATTGTACTGTGATGCCGTTTGGTTTGAAGAATGTGCCTGCTACTTTCCAACAAATAATTAATACAGTCTTCATTAATCAAATTGGATGGAATGTAGAGGCGTACATCGATGATATGATAGTCAAATCCAAACTACTGACAGATCACCTTGCTGACCTCCGAGAAACATTCGCCACACTCAGGCGGCACAAGGTCATGCTCAATCCCAAGAAATGTGTCTTTGGTGTTGAGTCTAGGAAGTTTCTTGGATTTCTGATTGATCAGAGGGGGATAGAGGCCAACCTAGAAAAGATACAGGCGGTCATTGACATGAAGTTACCTCGCAGTGTAAAGGAAGTTCAAAAATTAACAGGTTGTCTAGCGGCACTTGGGAGATTCCTCAGCCGGTCAGGCGACAAGTGCCTTTATTTCTTCCAAGCCATAAAAAAGAAGACTATGTTTGAATGGGGGACGGAGCTGAGGCGGCCTTCCAAAAATTGAAAGAGCACTTGCACTCATTGCCGAGGCTTGTTAGTTCTCTGCCATAGGAAGTCCTCTACATGTACTTAGCCATCTCAAATCACGCTCTCAGTGCTGTTCTCCTTGCTGAAAGAGACGACACCCAACTCCCGGTCTATTTCATTAGCCATGTTCTACGAAAAGTAGAACTGAGGTACTCAATGCTTGAAAAGTTTGGCCTTGCTTTCTTCATGGCTTTCAAGAAGTTAAAACCTTACTTCTTGGCGCACTCGGTTGTGGTCTACACAGACCAACCTATCAAGCGTCCAATGACAACCGTGGAATCATTCGGCCGAATGATCAAATGGGCTATTGAAATTCAAAGCCTTGAACTCTCTTTCGAACCAAGGAAGGCAGTGAAAGGATAGGCGTTTGCCGACTTCATTTTCAAAATGACAAGGCCGGCTGAGCCAGAGAAGCTTGATTAGGTTTGGAAAGTATTTGTGGACGGGAGCTCTACTATGAACGATTGTGGTGCAGGCTTGATATGTCAATCTCCTGAAGGAGATAAGTATGAATATGCACTACGGTTCAAGTTCCAGGCCTCAAATAATGAGGCAGAATATGAAGCCCTACTAGCCGGCATCCGCATGTGCAAGGCGGCAAGGGCAAGAAAAGTTGACGCCTATTCTGATTCACAATTGATCGTTAGCAAGTACCATGGTGACTATGAGGCCACCCATCCGGCCATGATCAAATATTTGCAGGCGGTTAAAGAAGAGGATGGGACACTTGATAAATTTCATCTAAGTCAAGTGCCCAGGTCAGAGAACAATCAAGCGGATGCTCTCTCTAAGCTGGCATCATCTGCCTCCTGTGATACACCTAGGTTAGTCTTTTGGGAAGTTATGGGAAAAGAAGTATTGAAGAAAATCCCATTGGAGTACAAGACCGAAGCTCAACCTGGATGGATGGCATCCGGGCTTACCTAGCAGACGACACTTTGCCGGATGCATACCTAGAAGCGGTTGCAGTGAAAAAACGTGCGGCCAACTTTGAAGTTCACAATCACTAGGCGAAAAAAACGAATTCCCCACTGGTTCAAACCCCCCTTTCCCACCGGTTTTGAACCGGGTTGTATTTGGGGGGTGCTAAAACCCCATAAATTTCGCATCGGTTCAAAACCGGTAGGAAAAAGGACTTTTCGCACCGGTTTTGTCTTAGAACCGGTGCCAAAAGTCTCCAAAAATATTTTTAAAAAAAACTTTTAGCACCAGTTCTTTACCAAAACCGGTGCCAAAAGTGCCCCAAAAAAATTAAAATTTATTTATTTTTTTTCACTTAAATTGTACCAAATAGTTATATATAATCATAATATACATAAAACTCATATATTTTCATCAATAACTTGTAATATTACACTTTAAAAAACTAAAAAAAATTGGACATATAAACACTAACATATATATTTTTGGACATATAAACACTAACATATGTTGTCTGACAGTATACAAAAACTAATAGAACTCAGGACTTCAAGGGCGGCAAGAATGCAAAACTGATGTAGAGCAGAGCACAGTGACATTAGTGGCAATGGTGTTTGTCTTTGTAGTATCAAATGCCATTTCCCCACCCAAGCTGGTGTCCTCATTGCCGATGGCAGCATTGATGTCCATTGTAGGGGAAGGATTCAAGCTAACTCTAGAGTTAACTGCAGCATGATAATTTCGTTAATGCACATCTAATTGTATCAATACAAATAAACATCAGGCATAAATCAAAAGAATCTAAAAATTCTCTATTTTTATAAGTTGAGCCATTAGCTACCAAATCTTGTAAATATCTGAAACTCATTTCTAACTCATGTAGATACGGGCTGGTTTGTGACTTGTGAGTGCTCAATGTTAACTATTACAGGCCTCTAGACTCAACAATCCTGAATAATACCATACATTGATGCTAGTATTATATAACGATTTAGGCAAGATACAGATATTAGAGCTGAAATGTGACCCTTAATAGGAACACCCATCAACACTAGAGCTGAGCATACATGGCAGATAGAATAGTGGTCACAGGATCCTACTACTTGTAATGCCAACAATTTAAAGCAAGAAAAGAGATCCTGGGGTGTGTTAGAAAAAGGTGAATCTGCACATCATCCTGAAAGAATCAACCTGAAAGAATCAAGTACCTGTCCTTTAAAAGTGTTGGCTCTTGGGATTATTTTACTGGTTTTGATGCTGAGTTGAAGACAACAGTAATATTGAACTGGAAGAAAAGCTCGCAATCAAAGCTGTATATTACATGATATACTGAGTCAATATAGCAGTTATGTCTTCATAATAATACCGCAAATTTCATGGTAAATGCTATAACTTTTGATGTTATTGTGAATGAAATTTTGTTGAAAGTTTCTTGTAGATGCTCAAATGAGCTTAGAGAAGTGATAGTGATGTAAGGTGGTTGCTTAGCAGGTTTTGTCTGCCTGCAAGCTTTTGGTTCTGTTGTTCTGGAGGTCTGTATTAAGCTTTTTCAGTTCTGCATTGTTAATAAACTCTCTAACTAATTGCTTAAGAAATGAAAAGAAAAAAAACTCATGCATCTTAAATGATCCTTTTTAAAAGCGCAGTATTCAGATCTATGCGATTACTCTGATATATTAGTAGTCCTATAGAACACTTACACTTAATTCCTAGTTCTTGTTCTCGAGGATGAGCTTATAACACTTGATTCAACTTTTGTGCACAATACAACTTAACTTCTATTCAAAGTTTTGCAACAAAATTGGCCTGACTATAACTAATGCCAAAATGATCCAGGGATAACTAAATCTGGAAAAATAAATGCATATAATTAGCCATAAACACATGGAACCCCAATATCAAATCCTTTAATCAAAAGGAAGCATCAAGTCCCAACTCCCAAGCCCTTAAATCCCAAGGACATCACAAGCAAAATAAAATGTCAAAGTTGTTGGGACACACTAAAAACAGAAATTAACCAGCCAACAGAACTTTCAGTTAATTGAAATGAAGCATTCATGTAAACACCTAGAAAAGCAAGGATATGAACACAACATCACAGAAATGCAAAACTATGCTACCATAAGTACCTTAGCGAGTCTGGTTAAACCGTCCTTAACTTTGGGAATGATCAAAATGTGTACAGGAGCTTGTGGATTGATATCCCGAAAAGCAAGAACCTGGTTCAATCCATTCAAAGTCAGATTAAACAACATAGACCTTTAGAGCCTCAATACCCTCCCCCCCCCCCCCCCCCCCCCCCCCCCCCCCCCCCCCACCAAAAAAAAAAAAAAAGTAGCGTAGTCCTAACACTCATTACTAACCCCAGAAAATGAACTCCTAAAAATTTATAGTAGAAGACAAATAAGTGTCAAGGTCACAGAATCAGAAATATCATCGGTAATATTAAATGCTTACAATGAACTGGTCCTCAAAGTATTAGAGGGTCAGCCAGAGCAATACCTGAAGAGTACCATCTTCACCAAAAGGACCATGGATGACAGGAAACACAATATCAATTGAAGCAGCAAGGTGTTCCACAAAATCTGACAAGCAGCGAAAACCTTGAGCAAGGCTGAGAACAACAGTAAAAACAAACAATTCATTTTATGGAATCACCGCTAAATTCTCATGAAAGATGATAAATAAAACAAAAGTTAGAACTACACACCTTTCAAGCTTAAAATCAAAATCCGAAGGAGTGTTTGAATAGAGCTGCAAGTAATAAGAGAGAAACAGATTAGCTCAATATGTTTGTTGCTGTTTGCATGCTACAAAGACAATATATATCTTTCTGCCAAAATTATCAAATGCATTCCTAAATTCCCAACCCCAACTTCAGAAGTGAACATATTCTACAGAAAACAATATGATTTCCTTTCATTTCTTTGTAACTCAAATAAAAATCATAAAAGCTCTTGACAGTAAAACGCTCATTCCATAAAACGAATTAACATTAAAATAGTTCATACAAACAACTTTTTTTTTTTTTTTTTTTTTTACCAAATGATCCATTTACACAGAGCAATTACAACTTACAATCACCGAAGCATGGCAACAGTTTAAAGGTTTTTCGACTTTCCATGGAACCGAATTATCAAATGTACTCAACACAATTCCGTACTTCCTTTGTGTATTCGTACAATAGTTGTATAAAAATAGATAAGCAAGCTAAGCAGTTGACCTGAGCAGAAGATATGGCATAAGCATTGAGCTCACTGTCAATGTAGTAGCAGCTAACACACAAATCATCTCCCTGATAACATCATCAACAAAACATATCACAACACTTATAAGATTGTACCACAAATCCACAATGTGCATTCCGTAATCCGGTCATCATTTCGATTTATATCATTGCTCTTTATGTCTCTCTAAACACCGAAAAATAAGTATCTTCAATTGAAATGACTATTAGTAATCAATCTTTTTGCGTTTTCATACCATAAGTTGTACACCAATTTCCCACTTCTAAAGAATCAAATTGACGTAGAAAAAAAAATTCAATCAATACAGAAAACACCAATATTCTATTCACTATAGCAAGATTTAACTTAGTTCCGCAAAATAAATTTTAAATCTAACTCAATGCCATCATATTCTACTTAATACAGATAAATTTAACTCAATGGAATAAAATAAATTTCAAAAATTTCAACATATACAATAACAAGAGTTCACGAATTATATATTAACAACAATAATGTATGTACATAAATTGAAAGAAACCTGACGAAATTGAATTGCATGACATTCTTCCAATTAACCCTTAATTGGAAAACCCTTAATTTCTTCCAATTAACAGCCTCGAGAAATTAGAAAACCCTTAATTTCTTCCAATTAACCTCAATTGGCAAAAATCACTCAAACATAGAACAAATTCATGAGCAAATCCATTAAAAATCAATCCAATAACACATTAATAACACAACCAGATTCGACAACCCTAAAACAACAACAACAAAATAAACCAACAATTCATCAATCGCAAAGAAGATTAAAATCAAGAACAGCTAAAAAAAAAAAACAAAATCAAAACCAAAAGGAAGCGAAATCGAAGCAAACCAGGAACAACTTCAATGGAGGTGAGAAAGCTCAGATTCGGCTTCAATGGAGAATATAGAGCACGATTCAATGGAGGCGGAGGTGCTGCTTCAATGGAGTGAGAAAGCTAGGGCAATTCGGGATTGTGGATGGAGAACGAAGGAGAATACGAGAGGGAAAGTAAAAGTACAGAAGAAAGAAAGAAAGAAAGAAGAAAAGCAGCCCGTTTTTTTTTTTTTTTTTTATATTTCGTAATTCGCACCGGTTTGAACCGGTGCGAAAAATATGATTTCCCACCGGTGGGAAAAGTATTTTCCCCAATCCTGCCCATTTCTTTTCCCACCGATTTTCAAGAACCGGTGCGAAAAGAGCGCTGTGCAATTCATTTTTTCTACTAGTGAATGGAGAACTTTTCAAGAAGGGTTATCTGAGACCTTTATTGAAATGCATCACCCCTGAAAGGGGGCAAGAAATTCTAGAAGACCTACACTCGGGCTTTTGTGCCTCTCACATAGGCGGAAGGTCCCTAACAAAGAGGGCTAGGCGGCAAGGCTACTTTTGGCCCACCCTTGAAGCAAACGCCATAGAAATGGTGAAGAAATGTGATAAGTGTCAAAGATTTGGCAAACTTATACACCGTCCTGCCATTGATCTGACGGCCATTCACAGCCCAGTAACATTCTCCAAATGGGGCATGGACATTCTGGGTCCGTATACGCCTGTTACAAGCGGACGGAGGTATATCCTGGTTGCTATTGACTACTTCACCAAAATTGGGTAGAAGCAGAGGCGGTCAAAGGCATCAAGACAAAAGATGTTATCTCCTTCATCTGGAGAAATGTTATCACCCGGTTTGGGGTACCTATGTCTATGGTCTTTGACAATGACCCTCAGTTTGAGACGCCTACTCTCAAGAGTTGGTTAGGAGACCAAGGGTTCTCTCATTGCTTTGCATCAATCGGTCGTCCCCAAGCAAACGGCCAGGTTGAAGCCTTAAACAATTTAATCTCAGATGGCATTAAAAAGAAAGTTGAAAGAGCTTGTGGTTTATGGGCGGATGAGTTTCCACATGTCCTATGGGCTATTAGAACAACTAAAAAAGGGGCGACTGGTGAAACCCAATTTCTCATGGTTTTTGGTGCTGAAGCTGTCTTGCCCATTTAGCACTATGAGCCAACTCTTCGAGTCATGCTTTATGACGAAGAGGCTAACTGGGAGGCCATGTGGCTAGCATTGGACTCACTCCCAGAACGCAGGAGCAATGCTGGCTTGCGTTATGAGATTTACCGTCTGAGAATGACCTGAGCCTATAACAAAAGAGTACACAAACGACCCTTGAAAGTGGGGGACTTTATGTTACGGAAAATGGAGGCAACTGGTAGAGCCAATAAGCAGGGAAAACTGACTCCAAATTGGGAAGGAACTTACCGGATCTATGAGGAAGTAAGAGGCGACACCTACCGCCTTGAAACTCCAGACGACAGGCAGCTAGCCAGAATTTGGAATGTAGACAACTTAAAAAATTACTACTTCTAAGGCTTGTAATTTTTCAAAAGTAGAAAGCCCATAAATAAAGAGTTGTTTTTATCTATTATTTTTATGTACATCTCCCAATGGGAGTACCGTATGTACAATGTACAGGCGACCTTATTAAAATTTTACATTTGCTGCAACATGAGTAGACATAAGCTAAGTCTAAAACCTTAGCAGCTATGCGTTGTTCCTTTTAGAACAACCTAATGAGGCCAATGGCCGGATAATATTACAAACCATCGCCTGCTCCAACATGAGTGGGCATCTGACGACGCCCATCCGGCTGAATTCGTCACAGAGAGCAACTCCCATTTGGGTGGAACATTGCTCTATAAACTTAAAAACAAACGGCCCTACCGACTATCTGGATTAAGATAAGCTCGCGCAGTTTGAATTGAACAAATGAGACCTAAAGAATAACAGGGGTTACCGACTGTTGCATAACAAAATGGAAACTCGCTACTATCTTGGTCAGATACCGCCTGCTGTTGCTTAAGGGAAATACAGATGGATAAATTTGAGGATATAAGCTAAGTCCATAACTTAGCAGCTAAACATTGAAAGCGCCTAGATACGGCTCATTGCCGTCTACTTCTAAACAATAATCCATCTACTCCAACATGAGAAGGCGTTCAGCGACGCCCATCCGGGTGAATTCGTCGGAGAGAGCATCTCCCATTTGGGTGGCACATTGCTCTATAACCCAAAAACAAGCGGCAAAGACTAATTAACCCAAAGTGGGCTAACTCATAGCCGTTTGACCTGTATAATCTAAAATGGAACCTAAACGGAACGAACAAACCGCATGTCTCATTGACACCATTCGGTATTTGGCCGTTATTCCCACTTAGGTTAATGAAACCAAGATAACTAAAAGATACCGCTTGTAATATAACAAGCGGTCGCTATCTTAGTTGGATATCCTATTTAAAGCCTGTTATTGCCCAGGTGCAAAACTAACGGCCAGTTTCCAAATAATAAAATAAACTAAGTAAAAAAACATAGCAGCTAAGCATTGTTCGTCTTAGAAATATCTAAAGAGGCCAATGGCCAGATACTATTGAACGCTTACCCGCCTGTGCAATGGCCGACTGTCCGCGTGGTTTGGGGCAATCACCATTGTGATTGATTGACTTGGAAACCAGTCATACTCTCTATAGTATCAAAAATTTCCAAGTCTATCAATTTACCTTTGAAAACCAGGAGCACAACCGCATAGGGGCAAAAACAGCCGGTAGCACTAGTAGAAAAACATAAATGAGCATCGAAAAATGCGCACCGGTTTTTAAAAACCGATGCGGAAAAGAATAGGCGGGATTGAGGGAAAGAGTAATCGCACCGGTTCAAACTAAATCAGTGCAAAAATGGGTTAATCGCACCGGTTCGGTTCGAACCGGTGCGAATGCTATTGTAAAAAAAAAAGGGGCCTTTATCTTCTTTCTTTCTCTTTCCTCCATCTCTTTCCCTTTCCTTTTCTCTCTCCTTCGATCTCCTTGTCGACCGCCGGCCACCTCCTTTCATTATTCCGTCGCCGTGCTCTGGTGTTTTACGTCGTCGTGGTGTGGCCTGGTCAGTTCCGGTTTGTTCCGATGGGTTGTTCGTTTCGACAAAATTCCGGTGCATTTCAGGTAAATTCTCTCCCTCATCTGTAAATTAAAGCTAGCTCATTCTCCATTCGAATTCTTCATTCTAATTCTCCATTCGGATTCTCCATTTGGGTCTGCTTCTCCTTTTGCGGTTCTGGTTTTTATGTGTTTTGATTTGTGTTTAGATCTACTATGGTTTCCCCAAATTCCAATTTCACAATTTCAAGGTAAGCTCTAACCCTAATTTTCAATTTGGTAAAATGTACCCCATTATGATGTAGATTGAACTCATTTGGAATGTATTCTTGTAGCTGACTTCTATAATCTGTAGAATATTTGTTTAGGTGTTTCTATGCATGTATTTTATTCTTTCCACTTTTCATCGACATAATTATCCCCCCATATGCCTTCTTTTCTTTGCATCCAGTTATGGAATGAGTCTGTGCCTATGTGTCGTTCATGCTTATTTGGATAGCAAATCAGTCAGTAGAAAATTCAGTATTTTATGATCATTCTAATTAGACGCTATTTTGGCTCAGGCGTTTTTTTCCTTTCTGGCATTGTCCATTTTCCATCTGTTATTTTGTTTATTGGGAATAGGAATATCATGGTGTTGGAATTGCACCACAGCCACCACTGTAAGTTTTTCTGCAAAATTCATCAATTAATGATGCAAGAGACTTACTCCTGTGATACCTGCCGTGGTTAAACTTATTATGACCTCTAAGTCGTTATGTGGACTGTTTTCTTACTTTGTTTTGGGATGTAGGTGGGACTGCATCAATTTAAGGTGAGTAATGGGGATTACACCTATGTGGAGAAGCTTAAGTACTATGACTGCCTGGGTAATGACAAGGTAATTCGTTTTTCTGCTTGATTTTATGTTTAGTGATTGATAATTGTAAAAGACTAGGAGTTAGTCCCCTAATCCAAATTCGAGCTTACCCAAAATCCTCACTTCACAAAATTTATCTCATAACTTCATCTTCTTCCTCTAAACTTCCACCACTTTCTTTCTCATAATTTTGAAAAAAAAAACTTCAAATTAAGACAAATTTGCCATAAATAAAATTGAAATGTCAAAGAAAGGAGGTGGAGTAGGGCTTCAAAAGGATGCTCCTTGGAGGGCTTCTCAAGGGAAACCCATTCCCAAACTTCACCATTCCCCTGTTCTTCGCATTCCTCAAAATCCCTTTTCCAATTACGCTGTTTCCATTATGAGGGTATTATTTTCTTTCCTTTTTCCCTTATTTTTTCTCTGTTTTTTCTTTCATAATTTTAATCAATGAATTTGGGATTAAATTTGGGTTATTGGGTTGTAATTTTGTTAGTTATTTATCTATTTTTTTTCATGTAATTTGATTTTGCAGGATTCAAATCCAGTGGGAAATGGTTAGCTGTAGATGCTGTATTGGAGTCTGCAGGACCAGATTGCATTGTTCCTGGTCAGGCTACACTTGTTAAATTGCTTGGTTTAAAGGTGTTTTATCTGTTTTTTACTTTTAATTTTGTTTATTTTGATTAATTAACTTCTTATCTAATCAATTATTGATGTTTTACTGTTAACTTCTTTGATAAATGTACGAAATATATCAAGATTTTGCAATTCTATGTTCAACAATTATGATTGTATATAACTTTATGTATTGGTTTTGTTACAAAATTACTAATCTATGTACGCTTCCTGTTTAATAAGGAAATAGATTGGGAGTTTTTCGTGCACAATATTAGAAAATAAGTTAGGCTTTTGTCTTTTGATATAGCTTTGTTATGGAATTCTTTTTGTTTTATGTACAATGTGTGGAGTTATGGGAAAATCTCTTTCCCTTGTTTGTTGTATAGTACTTTCTTTTTATATGGCGATGATTGATATCTTTAAGGCATTATATGTGTCTCTCTTTAAGGCATTATTTGTGTCTCAATGGGTTGGTGTATTGATGACTTCTCGTATGCTTCGAATGGTGAAGTGATGTTACCCATAACGCTACGTTAAAAGGATCACCAAAATATCCTGAAGTTTTATGTAATTGGAGTAGTAATAAGGTAGCTTGATCTCCGAATAACATTGGTAGGAGGGTTACAAAAAGGTGCACTTTTAGAGATCCCAGTCGCTGCGAGTTTGAGGAGAAAACATCTCTTAAGTTGAATGTAATTTGTTTGGGTTTTGAGATATGGAAATTGAATGTAAAGATTGAGAAGTGTAAAACATGCATAAAGTTGCATAATTTTTTTATCCATGTGTGTCTTTGTAGTTTGTACAATGAATTTGATAAGCTAGTGTTTTTTCCTTTATACCTACAGTGAACTGAAGTTGTTTTTTTTTTGAGGAAACAGCGAACTGAAGTTAGAAAATGTTTTGACGCTATGTTTTAAGGAAAGGTTGGATGCAGTTTCTGTCCACCACTAATTTTTTGTTGTTCAATTTATTTATTTCTGAGAAAAGTTAGCTTGTATCAAACAAAACAAAGCTGTACAACATACATCCATTTATCCAGATATGCTCAGGGAATCACAAAATTTTAATTTTTTTTTATTTTATTGGGGCATTAAGGGCATCGGTTTTGTTTTTAAACCGGTGCCAAAAGTTTTATTTTTATTTTTTTTAGGGCATTAAGGGTACCGATTTTGGTTTTGAATCGTTGCCAAAAGTTTTTATTTTTTTGGGCCATTATTCGCACCGGTTTTGAGAGAACCGGTGCTAATTTTTTTTTTTTTTTTGGCATCCCTCAAATCTACACCGGTTCAAAATCGGTGCTATATGGGGTTTTGAATCGGTGCCCTTTTATATTTTAATACTAGTGTAGATAGTGAAAAAATTCATAGAAAAAAGCTAGTTAAATACTTAGCTAAAATCTATGAAATGCAAAAATTCAAAGACATCTTGCGAAATGGCAAAACCGGCCAAATGGCCAGATGATTCATAAATAAACTTAGTCGACCTCATTGCCGACTAAAAAGAGTTAATCGGTACAACCGGCAAGAATTGTTAAATAACTCGACTCCTTAGTCGGTAAAGATACAAGGAAACACACGACACGCAGGCCGGAGAAAGTAAAACATGGCCATCAGGCCTCAGAAAAACAACACAAGGCTTAAGCTTCAGGAGGGGGCTTCTCGGTATCGACAGCCGCATCCTTTTCCTCCCCAGTCGGCTCCCGGTCTTTTTTTCCATCTCGCTCCTCCTCCTGATCGGACCCCCCTATGATCCTTGGTAGAATCAGACTCCTCCTCCTCCTCCTCCTCTTCCTCTTGAGCTTGGTTCAAGTGTTTATCATTGTATTGTTGGGAGGCGGCGACAAAGTGATTGTTCCAGCCTTCATAGCTAGCATCCGGGAAAAGAGCCCCCAAAGTCAGTTGCATGATGGCATCACAGTCGTCCATCATTTGTTTAACCAGGGCCTCTTTCTCCTCCTCAGCCCTTTAAGTATACTTCTTGGCGAGTTGGACTTCCTGGTTTTGCAGCCTCGCCTTTGAGTTTATCCACCCGGGTGCGGAGTCCGGCTGCTTTAGTGTCTGCCTCTTGGAGGGGCTCGAGCTTAGCCTTGAGGTCCTTAACCTCCTTCTCCAGCTCGGAGATCCGCCTCTTCTCCACACCCAAATCGGCCTTGACCTGCAGATTGGCGGCCGCCTGAGAATATATTGTCACTGGTCAATAATTCATTTTGAGCAATCTGAAACATGGCCGTGCCTAGAGAAGAGGTGGAGCGAGCATTCGCAGCTTTTACCTCTTTGGTCTTCTCGCTGAGCGGTTTTTTAAGACCGTGCACTCGCAACAAAGACTGCATCTGGCAAAGAAGGGAAAACATCAGTACCTGGCGGCTCAAAGAGTTGCGCAAAAAAGTAAAAATAGCAAGTTAAAGTACCTCAGCGAGGAGAGCAAGAATGGCATCAAGGTTGAGGGTGCCGACTTTTCTAACAGACTTCCTGTCCTCGAGGGAGATGGCTCTCAGCATGGTCTTTGCTAGCTGTTTAAGATCCGGCCTTTGAGGGACATTTGCACATTCAACACCTTGTAAATAGTTGGTGTAAATTCGACCTATAGACCGGCTGCTTTCAGTAGTACTCGTTGACTGTTGATTGAACTTGACCCTACAAGGGTAAGGCAAGGGATTAAAGCTTGTAATACCTTTGGCAGCCGCCTTCTCCCTCTTCTCCCTTAGGGGCTGGCTACTCCCAGGGCCGGCTAGGGACTTTCCCCAAGCTAGAGGATGGGTCCTTCCTGGCGTATTGGCCACATGTTTCTTGGACCTGCCAGGAGTCCCCACATCGTCGACCGTCTGCTTTTGAAGCTTCGGGTTCGGTCGAGAAGAAAGAGAGGGTTTAAAGGTATTGCCCTGCACACAAACCAAAATGAGTGAGAAGCAGGCGGGAAAAATAAATCAAACTTAGCCAGATTTAAGAATGTGGCTCACCTTGGGCGTCTTCGCGGCATCCGGCTCCTCGCCTTTCTGCTTACCCAAAAGCGAGTAGTAGTAGGCAGCCGACTTTTTTGTGGACGAGAGCTTTTCTATTGCTTTATCTGCATACGAAGATTTAAATGGTTAAGTAAGCTGAACAAAACAATTAAGTCTTACTAAAAATCTAAACACATTCGGTAATCTACCTCTTGGCCTCTCTACACTCAGACCGTAGGCGGCCAGATAATCCCCATCAGATAGCCAATCATAGCGGGGATTATAACTTTGGGGGATGACCTCTTTCACCTCAGTCTCCTCATTTGACCGAATGTTCGCTTTGAAAAGACCCTTGTCTAAAATATGCTCTTTAGCCTTTCTGGGAACACGCGGCAATTTAGTTCTACCTGGGAGCAGGGGGGTTCCGGTTCCACCGAGTGTTTTTTTTTTGGTTTTTTATCATGTTAGGGGAAGAAACAATGTAGAACTTGCTTCTCCAGTCCTTCCATTTGTTTTCCTTCCCAATTGTCATCATATAGCCTTTGTGGCTAGATAAAGTGTACCAACCGGATCCGCTTGCTTTTGGGTTCGGCTGAGATAGTGCATATGGGCAAACGCCTCAAAGCTTTGGTCCACCTCTAATATTTCGCAGGCTGCAACAAAGCCCAGAATATTTACCCAAGAGTTTGGGGCAAGTTGCGAGATACCCAGCTGGTATCCATCAAGAATTCTCTCCACGGCCGGATGGAGGGGGAATCTGTGACCAGCCTGAATGGCCGCCTCATAGCACCCAAAGCATTCATCATTGTAGCTTGACCCCGCTGGCCAGACTACGATGTCCTCAGCATCCGGCACGCACAAAATGAAGCCATGTCCCATGACATGGTCAACTCTAACACTCCCCACCTTGTCAGCTTTCGTCTGCCCGCGGGAATGTGATGATAATAAGTAGCAAATTGCTATCGGCGGGTAGCAAACGGCTCGGCCCAGCCCTCGCCGTTTTCTACAGAAAGGGACTCTCTTACTGTCTCTAGCCGATAGCGCTTTTCATCAGAGTCATCAGAGACTCTACTTGGCTCGGACTCACTGTCTGAGCCGTCGGACCTAGCGTCCGCCAGGGGGGACCTGTCGAATAGAGCTAGAGGAATCACTGTCAAACTCCTCCCTTGTTTCTTGCAAAATAGAATCATTGGGGATACTTGGGGTGCTAGAGGCAGATCAGAGACTTCATTAACAGGCGCCCTAAAGGAGCTGTCCGGGTTCTGCTGCCTGGCTGTTTGTTTAATTCTGGCCATGGTGTCCTGCACAGATACAGAGACAGTCGAACTCGGAGAAGTTCACAAAGGGTGGTCTAGCATGGAAAATCGGCACTCCTAGTTTTAGATTCAGCCGTCCCCGGTGACCTGCTGATCACTAACCTAGGCTGTGCCATGTGCTTTTGGGAAACCATTTTTAAAAAGAAAAGAAACAAAGTAAAATGAGAAAAGCAAGCGGTTACCTTTGGTTTGAAGGTGCTATAGACGCTTGAAAAAAGTCTTGGGCGGCTGTAGAAACAGAAAGTCAGATAGCAAGAGGCAGGTGCTTTTCTTAGAAAAAGACAAGTTCTTTCCTAAAGTCAAAGATTCTATGTCCGAAACTATCTTGAGAATATGCGAAAATGAAGGGCATTAGGACCCTTATATAGAGGGGTAGGAATGTCAAGGGGCACCCCTGACACTTATTCCAGAAGGTAAACTGTAAAAATATCGTTCACCTATCCGCTTGTGACACATGTCACAAGCGTCACGTGGCAAGCCACGTCAACCCTGTGAGGGGCACATGATAAGGGTATTTTTACCCCACCACGTGGACCAACCAGAGTCCTCCACGTGTCATCCATAGAAGAGCCCAAAGTAGACCAATCAGGGCACGCATGTGGCAGACAGATGGCCAACAAAGGAATGGCGGTTTTTCTGGCCCAAAATCGTAGGTAGCCCATCAGTCCTAGGAGTCCGTAACCTAGGATGGGCACAAACCCCATGATCCTATAAAAGGTAGATGTTTTGACTTGGGAACCGGGGCATTAATTACAGAACTAATTACACACGAGAGTAGATACTCAGATATTGAGGCCGTCTGTGATAGCCGGATGATCACTTCTCACCATAGAGAAACCTGATCCCACCTTACATTCCGCACTTTTAATCTTCCGAACATGTTCTAACTTGATCATCGGAGGCGGAACTCCATCAAATCGAAGTCTCCGTTGTTTTGCAGGTACAAGCACCCGGAATCCAGTCTTGGAATTGCAACTCTATCAAATAACACAAAAAACCCCAAAACACAATCAAACAAAGCTTTTTGAATCAAATGAAAGTTAAATGCATTCAACAATGCTAAATGAATCAAATGAAAGTCAAACACATTCAAACAAAGCTTTTTTAATCTATTGAAAGTCACATGCATTCAACAATGTTAATTAAATTAAATGAAAGTCAACACATTCAAACAAAGCTTTTTGAATCAAATGATAGTCAAACATATTTAAACAAAGCAATTTGAAGCAAATGAAAGTCAAATGCATTCAACAATTCTAAATGAATCAAATGAAAGTCAAACACATTTAAACAAAGCTTTGTGAATCTATTGAAAGTCAAATGCATTCAACAATTCTAATTAAATCAAATGAAAATCAAACACATTCAAATAAAACTTTTTGAATCAAATGATAGTCAAACATATTCAAACAAAGTAATTTGTGTCAAATGAAAGTCAAATGAATTCTACAAAACTAATTGAATTAAATGAAAGTCAAACACATTCAAATAAAGTTTTTTGAATCAAATGAAAGTAAAATGCATTCAACAATTCTAATTGAATCAAATGAAAGTCAAACACATTCAAATAAAGCTTTTTAAATCTAATAAAAGTCAAATGCATTCAACAGTGCTAATTAAATAAAATGAAAGTCAAACACATTCAATCAAAGTTATTTGAATAAAATGAATGTTAAATGCGTTCTACAAAGCTAATTGAATCAAATGAAAGTCAAACAAATTCAAACGAAGCTTTTTGAATAAAATGAAAGTCAAATGCATTCAACAATGCTAAGTGAATCAAATGAAAGTCTAGAGAGAGAAATTCTTTCTTTTCCACCATTTTTTCTTTCCTTAAAACCCTAGATTGAGCCATGGCTAAGGGGAAGAAAGGTAAAGGGAATAAAGGCTCTTCATCTCAGTCCAAGAAGAAAAAAGGTCCGAAACCTAGAACCCGTTTGAACTCAAAGTAATCGCAAAATCAGGAAGAGGGGGTTGGTTCGGAGGTTAGCTGGCTTGATGGAAATGAGCAAGATGATCCATTGAAGAGGGTTTCCCAAGAAGATAAGGAGCGGCATGCTGTGGATCTTAATCAGTGGTTATAGGTTATTCATCAAAACTCACCTTTGTCTGATGTTGATTTCAATGGAACAGTAACCGGGTCAGCTGGAGTTCAGTCGGGCCCTATAAACCCGACTCCTCTAATGATGATCAGAGATGGTAACTCCATTTCTAGTAGGTCAGTTTTTGGTTTGACTATGAATAATACTCCTAGCCTTCGTGAAACACCTCCAACTTTGGTAACCCCGAACCCTAGGTCTTCTTCTGAATCTAGGAATGGGGGTTCAAGAAGATGAAGTGCTCTATTTCGCAATACCAGAGATGAGGGTATTGATCTTTCTGGATGATGTCGTCAAAATGATCCTGGTGAATGTGAAAATAGAGGCAAATTGCAACTGCTGGCTGAAGATGTTGATCCTGAGGTGCAGTTTTGGAGTTCTGCGCTTATCTGCTATGCTTTGGGAGCTAGAGTGCCTTATTTTGTTATGAATGGCTTCATTAGACGTATTTGGGGAAGGTTTGGGATTGACAGGATTAACTTACTCCCGAGTGGGGTTTACCTAGTTCGTTTCCGGAGTAAGGAAAACATGGAAAAGGTTATGAATGGTGGACCTGTTATGTTTGATAGTAGGCAAGTTATCATGAAGAAATGGGAGCCAGGTATAAACTTAGATAAGGAAGGTGTGTGTGAAGTTCCTATTTGGGTCAGGCTGCCTGGGCTCCAGTTGAAATTTTGGGGTCAAAGTGCTCTAATGAAGATAGGTCAGCTAATAGGTAAGCCGGTGAAAACTGACAAAGTCACAAAAAATAAGGAGAAACTTGAGTATGCAAGGTTGATGATAGAAGTTTCAGTTGATGGTGAATATCCAACAAAAATCGAATTTCTGGATGAAGTGGGTGCTAATGTTTCTCAGAGAGTTATTTATGAGTGGAAGCCCATTCATTGCCGGAGTTGTACTGGTATGGGTCACAGTGAAAGTGAGTGTCCTATGCAATGGCAAACACAACAAGATAGGAGAAGAGGTACTCGTAATGTCCCTATGAGAAGAGACTGGCGGCCTGTCCAGAATCAGCAGCAGAATCATGCTCAGACTGCTACTCAGGTTGCTACTCCAAATGCAGTTATTCAGGAAAATTTGACAGGTAGTGTTATTACAGAGAATAGATTTGATTGTTTGGAAATTGAGGAAAATGAGGTTCCTAGTGAAATAATTCATGATTCTCAAAGGATTGGAAATTTGTGCTGTATTGAGGAAGGCCGGGTTTTGTATGGGAATATGGAGGAGGGAGATTGCTCATACTCTCTTCATGGATAGTGTCGGTTTTTGGAATGTGAGAGGCCTAAATTTGCCTAAAAAGAGGTGTGATGTTTCGTGGTTCTTGAATCATCATAACCTTGGCTTATTTGGGCTCATGGAAACAAAAGTTAAAGCAAAGAAGTTTGGCTCGGTTTTTAGTAGTTTTGATAGAGATTGGTCGGTTGTTGCTAATTATTCAAAAAGTGAAAAGGGAAGAATTTGGGTGCTATGGCTTGCTACTGTTTTTCAGGTCAACGTGTTGAGAATTGAGGAGCAGCTTATACACATGGAAGTAAGGCATAATGCTTGTGGTAGTGTGATGCTTGTTACCATGGTTTATGGTCTCAATGATCCAAAGTGACATATTGAATTGTGGAAGCACTTATCTAAAATTGCGAGTAATAATAGTCAGTCGTGGATTATTGGGGGGGATTTTAATAACATCCTTAATCTTGAGGATCGGATAGGCTCCCCTTGTACTTTCGATGAAGTCAAGGATTTTCGAGAATGCTTGGAGAACAATGGACTTTTTGATTTTAATGTTGGGGGTCTGTTTTATACTTGGAACAATAAACAACAAGGGCAAGATCGTGTTTGTTCAAAAATTGACAGATTCTTGATTAATAGTGCATGGATGACAAGCTTCAACAATACCACGGCTACGTTCCTTCCTGAAGGTTTGATGGACCATAGTCCGTGCTGCATCAATATTTTTGGGGTAAATGACAACTCTGTGAAACCGTTCAAGTTTTTTAATTATTGGACGAGTGCGCCGGGTTTTTTGGATGTTATTAAGCTTGCGTGGGGTGTTAATGTCAGAGGGACTGCGATGTTCTGTGTAGTCAAGAAATTGCAAGCAGTCAAGAAGGCGCTTAAAGAGGGTCAGTTGAGTTCTCTTTCTATGATTAAAGCTGCTGACCTTGATGCTTCTGTCAAGCTTCTGAATATTCAGAAAAAACTGAATTTAGACCCTTTAAATGAGGATCTAATCAGTGAGGAGAAGCAGGCTAGAGCCCTTTTTCAAGAAGCCCATTCTGCTAGGTACTCCTTCTTGAAGCAAAAAGCTAAATTGCACTGGATAAAGGAAGGTGATGTGAATACGACATATTTTCATGCTTATCTTCAAAAGAGAAGGATTCGGAACAGGATATGTAGTATTATTCATGAAGATCAAATTATCCAGTCTCTTAGTCAGGTGGTTAAAGCATTCATGGATTATTATCAAAAGCTCCTGGGCACTAGGTCTGAGCCAGAGAGGACTACTCATAATGTTGTGATTGGTGTTGGTAGTGTTCTTGATCATGACCAGCAAGTTAGTTTATTTACGAATTTTACAGAGGAGGATGTGAAATCTTCCCTATGGAGTATTGACGATGATAAAGCCCCGGGCCCCGACGGTTTTTCAAGTAAGTTTTTTAAAGCTTCTTGGGATATTATTAAGAGTGATATTTGTGAGGCTGTTTTGTCGTTTTTTGATCATGGATGTTTGCTTAAACAAGTTAACAATACTTTTCTCACCATGGTTCCAAAAACAGAGGATGCCGTATATGTTTCACAATTTAGCCCTATTGCTTGTTGTAACGTCTTGTACAAGATCATTTCTAAACTTTTGTGTACTAGGCTAAAAACTGTGTTACCTTACTTGATAAGTGAAAATCAGAGTGCTTTTGTTGAGGGTAGATCTATACTGGATAATATTTTGGTTTGCCAGGACATGCTGAAAAATTACAATAATAAAAGGAAGGCTCCTCGTTGCACAGTTAAAGTTGATATGAGGAAGGCTTATGACTCGGTTCATTGGTCTTTCAACAAGGATATGATGGTTGCCCTTAATTTTCCTCCTCAGTTTGTTGGTTGGGTGATGGAATGTGTTACCACTCCTTATTCTGTGATGCTTAATGGAGGGCTGCATGGTTTTTTTCAAAGGGAAGAGAGGTGTTAGACAAGGGGATCCTATTTCTCCTTTGATGTTTGTCATGGTCATGGAATATTTGTTTAGACTCCTACGGAAAGTGGGGAGTATGGAAGGCTACAAATTTCATCAAGGGTGTAAGCATTTGGGGCTGACTCATCTTGTTTTTGCCGATGATTTAATGCTTTTCTGTCATGGCGATAAAAAGTCATTCTCCCTTCTTCTTAGGGCTCTAAGAACTTTTGAGAAGATTTTAGGTTTAGTCATTCTCCCGAGAAAACAGCTGTGTATTGTGGTAGCATGGATTCTGTAAAGGAGGAGGAGATTCTAGATGGATATGGATTTATTAAGGGTGATTTTCCTTTTAGATATCTGGGGATCTCGCTTAATGCCAAGTATATGCGAAGCTCTGATTTTGATAGCATTATCGATAAAATGTTGGCCCGTATTACTTGTTGGTCGAGCAGGAACTTGTCTTGTCTTATGCTGCAAGGGCTACCCTTATAAACTCTGTGCTTCTGAGTCTTCATTCTTACTAGGGTCAATGTATCCTTCTTCCTAAGGGTGGTATTCATATGATCACTCAGTTATGTAGATCTTTTTTTATGGGATGGAGGTGCTGTGCTAGGTGGAGCTCCCCTATTTCGTGGGACTGGGTGTGCAAGCCTAAGAAGTATGGAGGAATAGGAATGAGGGACTGTAGTAGATGGAATAAGGCCGCTTTGGGGAAGTATGTGTGGAAAATTGCTAAGAAAGAAGATACTCTGTGGGTAAAATGGGTCCATAGTATATACTTGAAAGATAGTGATTGGAGGTCCTATAGCCCTAAGAAGAGTGACGGTTGGTTTTGGAGGAAGCTATGTGTGGTGGATGATGAGCTTCAACAGGGTTTTGAGACTGGAAATTGGACTAACAAAGCTTACAAGATCTCTGATTGTTATAAATGGTTGCAGGGGCCTCTTGTTAAGGTTGGATGGGATACTTGGGTGTGGAATAGGTACAATGTGCCAAAATATTCCTATATTGCGTGGCTGGATGCTCAGTCAAGATTGAAGACCAAAGATAGGTTGATTTCTTTTGGTTGCAGTTATGATCCCCACTGTCTTCTTTGTGGCATTGACTATGAGACACATGAGCACTTATTCTTTGAGTGTAATTACAGTCGGTCCTGCTTGAAGATCATTGCAACTTGGCTCGGGAAATCTGAGAGGAATTTTAATTTGGTTTTGTCTTGGAAACATTGGAAGAGAAAAGGTGTGGATAAGATTCATAAGAAAGTATATCTAAGGTGTGGATAAGATTCATAAGAAAGTATATCTAGCTGCTTTCTCTTCCTGTGTCTATTATATTTGGTTTGCTAGAAACCATGCTTTTTGGGAAAAAGCTGTAATTCTCCCTTCGAAGCTTTGCTTTTCTATATGCTTAGAGATTTTGAGCAGACTGCAACCGTTGATTGACAGCTCCTGGTCTCGGGTTCACTGCAAATGGCTACAAGCTTTGAGATGCAATTTGCCTTCCTGACCATTTTCTGATGTGTCCTGTTTCTGTTCTGGTTTCTATTCCCTTTTTGGTTTTTGTGACTCTGATGCCTGGTCAGGTTTCTATTTCTGACTGCTGAGTTGCTGTTACTAGTGCCGGCTGCTTCTAGCTCTGGTTTGGCTGTGGGAGGGCTGAGGTTGCTGTAGGCTGCTGATAGTGTTGTACTAGTTTCTGTTAGCTTGAAAGCTGACTTCAGGGTTGCTGTTGTTTTGGTGCTGCAGTAGTTTGTTTGGTTTTGAGCTACTGTGCCTGCTTCTCTGGTTTGAGCTGTGCTGTTTTCTAATGGCTCGGTTTTGTCTTTATGCTAAGCCTGTTGTTTTCTTTAGCTGCTGTTTTTGTCTAGCTGCTGTCTTGGTTGTGGACTGTTTGGCTGGTGTTTGGTTTTGTTTTGCTTTATTTGGGTGTTTTCTTTGTCCTAGTCCTTGCTCGAAGTACCCTTCCTAGAAGGTACCTTCTTGTTTGAGGCTAGGTAGTGCCCCTCGCTGTTCATGGCACCCTTCCTAGAAGGTGGCTTTAAACATTGTTGGGTGGTAGTTGTGGTTGTGTGCCCTCGGGCTGGTTTTGTCTCGTGTTTTTGCTTCTTCCTTGTTTGTAAGTTTTATTCGTTCATTCTATGGTAATAAAATTTTTCTTAATTCCCAAAAAAAAAAAAAAGAATCAAATGAAAGTCAAACGCATTCAAACTAAGCTGATTGAATCAAATGAAAGTCAAACACATTCACTCAAAACTATTTGAATTAAATGAAAGTCAAATGAATTCTACAAAGCAAATAGATTTAAATGAAAGTCGAACACATTCAAACAAATCTTTTTGAATCAAGTGAGTGTCAAATGCATTCAAAAATGCTAAGTGAATCAAATGAAAGTCAAACATATTCAAACGAAGCTAATTGAATCAAATAAAAGTCAAATACATTCAAGCAAAGCTTTTTGAATCTAACTCCGTGTTTCGGAATATTGTGTTTGGAGTTTCTTGTAGATGCTCAGAAATCTCATGATTTAATGCTAAGTGGATGTTTAGCCGGTGGTTTATTCTGCTTGCTGCTAGTTTGAGCTGTTGTTGTGGCTTCTATTGGGTTCTGTGCTGGCTGCATTCTTTCTTTTCTCGGTTCTGTTGTCTGCAGCTTGTGTGTCAGGTGCTGCTGGCTTTTGTGTTGTGTTTTTGGCTCTTTGCAGGTGTTGCTAGTTGTTGCTATTACTTTTTACCCCGCTGCTGCTGTTAAGATTCAATGTGCTGAGCTGGATCACTGCTGGTTCAGGCTGCTTTCTGGTTATTTGGTGTTGCTGCCTTGTTTGTAGCTGGCTGGCTTGTTGGTGCTACTGGTGTGGTTAGTGTATTTATTGCCTATTGCTTACTACATGTTATTGATGTGTGCCTGTTGTCTGCTAGTTTGGGCTGCTAATTAGTCTGCTGCTGTTCAGGTGTTGGGTTATGTGCAGGCTGTTCTGTTGCTGGTTTTGTTGTTGTTGTGTCTCTGTTGCTTCTGTGTTACGTGTTGTCTGTCTGGTTTATGTTCTCTGCTGCCTGCAGGTGTACCAGCTCTTGCTGGCTTCTGGTTTTGTTTCTGGCTTCTTGCAAATGCTGGTTTCTGGTTGCTGTTTCTGTTTTTGCATTGTTGTTGCTGTGGCTGTGGCTTTGCTGTATATGTTGCTGCTGGCTGTTCTCTGTTGGTTCAGGCTGCTGGTGTGTTCAATGCTGCTTGTTGCTTGTTCGTTCTCTGCTTGCTGCCTATCCTTGCTGCTGCCTGAAGTGTGTTGCCAGTTGTTGTCGGCCTTTTGGCTTTTATTTGCTGTTTTGGGCATTAGCTTCTTCTTTTGCTATTGTTGGTTCATTTTTTTGTAAGCTTTTGGCTAGTTGTTATCATGTTCCTTTGGTTTCGGGTAATCCTCAAAGAGGGTAGCTCCCTTCCATTGAGTTTATAAGAGCCGTGTTTGGCCCAAGGTTCTTTGGAACCCTTCCTAGAAGGTGGCCTTTGATCCTTAGTCCTTGGCTGGTGGTTGTTTGCCCTTAAGGGCTTTTGGTGTTTCGGAGTTTAGGCCTTCGGGCTTTTTGTATTACTGTTTTACTGCTTTGTAGCTCCTTTTGGTAATGAAATTTTCTATTTACCAAAAAAAAAAAAAAACAAAAAAAGCATTTTGAATCAAAAGAAAATCAAATGCATTCAACAATGCTAATTGAATCAAATGAAAGTCAAACACATTCAAACAAAGCTTATGGAATTAAATGAAAATCAAACACATTCAAGCAAAGCTTTTTGAATCAGCTGAAAGTCAAATGCATTCAACAACCTAATTGAATCAAATGAAAGTAAAACGCATTCAAACAAGGCTATTTGAATCAAATGAAAGTGAAATGCGTTCTACAAAGCTAATAGAATTAAATGAAAGTTAAAGTAGGAGAGAAAGTCCTAGAGAGAGAAAGTGAAAGAGAGCAAGAAATGCGTGTGTTTTTTGGTTAGGGGGTGGCTCTGCCCCCTTTCTTGAGGTTTCTGCCATGGCTAAAGGGAGGAAGAAGGCCAAGAAAGCTTCCAATTCCAAATCCAAGAAGAAGAAGAAGACCCCTCCCAGTGCAAAGAAGTTCACGAAGAAGGATGATGCTAGTGTAGGTTCTGTGCACTGTTCCATTGATAACTGGCTAGAGAAGGCTTCGATAGAGGAAATTCTTGTCAAGGAGGTGTCGGAGGAAGAAAAGGAGTTGCACCGGGAGCAATTTAATCAATGGCTGAAGGTAATCCATTCTTCTTCCCCCCCTTTGATGATGAATGAGAAAACAGAGGACGAAGTGTTTGATGATTTGAATTCTAGTAATCTTGAACAACATGATATTAATCATTTGAATTTGATTAATCCAACCCTTATTATGATGTTATGTAATGATAATCATGGTAACAATTCAGCCATTGATTCTAATTGCACCCCTAACCCTAGATGCCCTATTTTTGGGGTTTCTGAGAATTCGGGTACTTAATCGGGCATGAATTGGAAAGCTCAGTTTAATATTATCACTGATGAGGGTATGTATATTAGTCAATCTAGAGGATGTTTGAAGGAATCTAGAAACAAAGAAACCAGTAATGGGGCTTTGAAGTTAATTATGGAAGATGTGCAACCTAAAGTTGATTACTGGAATAGTGCGATTGCCTGCTATGTTTTGTGTGCTAAACCGCACATTGCTAATTTTTCGGGATTTGTTCGAAGGATGTGGGGAAAGTTTGGAGTAGATAAAATATACCTAATGAACAATGGTATTTTTGTGGTGAAATTCAAGGAAGAGGCAGGTAAAGAGAAAGCCTTGAATGCTGGACCCATTTTCTTTGATAAGAAACCTGTGATTGCCAAGAAATGGGCTCCAGGATTGGATCTTAAAGAGGAGAAGGTGGAGGCTGTTCAAGTCTAGGTTAGGCTCCCTAGGCTTAACCTTAGATTCTGGGGTCAGTCCACTTTGATGAAAATAGGTGGCCTAGTTGGCAAACCTCTTAAAACAGACAGGGCTACTGCTACTAAGGAACTCATTGCTTATGCAAGATTGCTTGTGGAAGTCAAGATTGGTATTGAACCTCTTGAGACTATTGAATTCATGGATGAGAATGGCTGCTGGGTTAGTCAGGCTGTTGTTTATGAATGGGAGCCTGTAATCTGCTCCAAATGTAGAGGGTTGGGGCATAGAGCTGAGTCATGTCCTTCTATGAGGACTGCTAAGAGAAATCAGCAGCCAGTTCAGGTTCAAAAAGTTTGGAGGCCTGTCAGGAAACACCAACAACCTCAGAATCAGCAACCTCAAAATCAAAAGAATGTAGTAAGCAATAGATTTACAGGAGGTGAAGGAAGATTCTCAGTGTTAAATAGCTTGAATGGCAAGGAGGATGGGGAGTTTACCTTGGATGATTTGAATACTGAAAGCCAAATGAATCTTGCTGAGGATGGTTGGAAGGTTGTTAGCAGTGGAAAGGTGCTGTTTGGTAGTGTGGGAGGTGGAGCACATACCAACCCTATTCATGGATAGTCTGGGTTTTTGGAATGTTAGAGGCTTAAATCAAACTGATAGAGTCTGTGATGTTTTGTGGTTCTTAAAACATCATCATATCAGTTTATTTGGGCTTCTCGAAACTAAGGTCAAGACTGTGAAGTTTGGTTCTGTGTTCTCTAATTTTGGGGGTGATTGGGTTGTTAGTGCGAACTATTCCAAACACCCTGGTGGAAGGATTTAGGTTATATGGAAACCGGATTTTCTTTATGTGGAAATAGTTGATGTAGATGCTCAGTTTGTTCATTTGAAAGTTCATCACAAAGGTTCAGGTGTGGTCTTCTGGTATACAGTAGTGTATGGGTTTAATAATCCTAATTTGAGATATCAGCTATGGGATAGTATTGTGAATATCAACAGTAGGATGAAGGATCCTTGGATCATAGGAGGTGACTTCAATAATGTCCTGAACACTGAAGACAGAATAGGGTCTACAGTTTCCTTGGCTGAAGTTGAGAAGTTCAAGATGTGCCTTAGGAATAGTTGTCTAATTGAGCTTAACTCTAGTGGTATGTATTATACTTGGAACAATAAACAGGAAGGCTCAGACAGGGTCTGTTCCAAGATTGACAGGATTTTTTGCAATGAGGTTTAGTTCTCCGATTTTCAGCAAGCTCATGCTGAGTTCTTGCTCGAAGGATTAATGGATCACAGTCCATGTGTTGTGAGTTTTCCAGGAGTCTCTAATGAAGGTAAGAAACCTTTTAAATTTTTCAATCACAGGATTGACTGTGCAGGATTCACAAGGGTAGTTAGTGAGGCTTGGCAATCTCAAGTTCAAGGGACTGCTATATTCAAGATGGTTCAGAATTTGAAGAATGTGAAAGCAAGACTTAAAGATTTAATTCTCAATTGAAGTCTCATGTTGAAGATGAGGATGCTAGAGCTGTTGATGCACTGGCTAGGGCCCAAAGTGACTTGAATAAGGACCCTAAGGATATTAGCCTGATTGCTAGAGAGGGGGAGGCTAGGAGAAGACACAGTGCAGCCCATACAGCTAAACTCAAGTTCTTAAGGCAGAAGGCTAAGGCACACTGGACTAGGGAAGGTGATATGAATTCTGGTTTCTTTCATGCTTGCATTAGGAAGAGAAGGGTGCAGAATAGCATTTTTAGTATTTAGAATGATGATGGGATGGTTATTAATGATCCTAAAGGAATTATTGACATGTTCATTAATTTCTATAAGAATATGCTTGGTACCCATTCTGATGCTGAAAGAAAGCTCCATCACAGTGTCATTGATGAGGGGCTAGTGTTAAATGCTGATCAGGGAGCCCATCTGTGTAGAGATTTTAATGCTGAGGATGTTAGAAGTGCCCTGTGGAGTATGGATGACAATAAAGCACCTGATGGATTCCCTAGTTGTTTCTTCAAGGCTGCCTGGAGTACTGTTAAAGATGCTTTGTGTTCTGCTGTGCTTGACTTTTTAAGACATGGAAGGTTGCTTAAGCAAGTCAACAATACTCTGATCACTCTTGTGCCAAAGGTTGACAATGCAACAATGGTAGGCCAATTTAGAACAATAGCTTGTTGCAATGTTCTCTACAAAGTCATAGCTAAAATGATCTGTGTGAGACTGAAGGAAGCTCTGCCTGCTCTGATTGATGAGGTTCAAGGTGCCTTCGTTGCTAGAAGATCTATTTTAGATAACATTCTAGTTTGTCAAGACATGCTTAAATACTACAATAACAAAAGGAAGGCCCCTAGGTGTACTGTTAAAGTGGACCTTAGGAAAGTATATGACTCTGTTCATTGGTCCTTTATCAAGGATAAGTTGAGGGCTCTGGGCTTTCCTGATAAGTTTGTTGGCTGGGTCATGTAGTGTGTATGCTCTCCTTCTTTCTCTATTATGCTCAATGGTGGACTCAATGGTTTCTTTAAGGGCAAGAGAGGGATAAGACAAGGTGATCCTATGTCTCCTCTTTTGTTTGTGGTGGTTATGAAGTATTTTACTAGAATTATGAAGAAAATTGAGAAGCTTAGGAAGTTTAAGTTCCATTCCAGGTGTAAAGGTATAGGTCTCAACCACCTAATATTTGCAGACGATCTAATGCTGTTCTGTTATGGTGATAGAGACTCTATTGACTTGTTATTTAGAGCTCTTAAAACTTTTGAGAAATGCTCAAGGTTGAAGGTTAATGCTGAGATAGTACAGTCACAGATTATTCACTGTACTGGATTCACTGTGGGGAGGATGCCTTTCAAGTACCTTGGCCTTCCATTGAATGCTAGATACCTGAAAATTGCTGATTTTGATAGTATAGTGGATAAAATGTTGGCTAAGATCACTTGTTAGTCCTATAGAAACTTGTCTTACTCTGCTAGGGTGACCCTGATTAATTCAGTTCTGTTGAGCATGCACACCTATTGGGCCTAATGTGTTCTCCTTCCTGCTGTAGTTGTTCAGAGAATCACTCAATTATGTCGAGCTTTCTTGTGGGGGGGGGGGGGGCAGTGCAGTCCTTTCTATGACTCCTCCAATAGCTTGGCACTGGATCTGTAAACCCAAACAAGTTGGTGGTTTGGGAATCAGGGATGTTGGTTTGTGGAATAAAGCAGCCCTAGGCAGGTATGTTTGGAAAATAGCTCAGAAAGAGGATAGCTTATGGGTTAAGTGGGTTCATTCAGTGTACATTAAAGATGCTGATTGGTGGTCCTACTCCCCTAAGAAGTCTGCTGGGTGGGCTTGGAAGAAGCCCTGTAGTGTTAAAGAGGATTTGAAGCCTGGGTTTAGCCAGAATCAGTGGCAGAACAGTTCTTACAAAATCTCTGATGCTTACAAATGGCTTCAAGGTGATGTGCCTTCTGTTGACTGGGTTACTTGGGTCTGGAACTCCTTCAACCTGCCTATGCATACCTTTATTACTTAGCTACCAGTTCAGGACAGACTGAGAACTAGGAAGCAGCTTAAGAGCTTGGATATTTGTCAGGATGCTAGTTGTTTACTTTGTGGGGAGGCTGATGAGGATTCTGCTCATTTATTCTTCAGTTGCAAATATAGTAAGGCCTGCATCAACATTATTAGCCAATGGCTTGATATTCCTGTCTACTCTCAGCATATTCAGGAGACTTGGAGATGATGGAAGAAAAGCATGACAGACAAGATAAAAAAGAAGGTTGTCTTAGCAACCCTTGCAGCAATTAATTACCACATTTGGCTACCCCAGAATCATGCATATTGGAAGAAGGCTTTCCTACACCCTCGAATTATGTGCAAAGCTATTCAAATTTAAATTGTTGATAGAGATAAAGGTTTCATAAATGCTTCCTGGAAGAGAGAACATTTGTATATGGCTTTATATTCTTAGTAGAAAGTTGAGGATAGATGTTGGCTTTAGGTGCCTTAGTGTTGTACTCTGGTGTTTGTTTGGCTGTTTTAGGCTCTGTGTAGAGTTGGAGTGAGGGCTTGCCCTCTGATTTTAGTTCCTTATGCTATCCTTCTTGTGGTGTTCCCTTCCTAGAATGTGCCACCTCACGGGAGGTCAGGCTTCCCCCTCCCTTGTTGAGGCACCCTTCTTGGAAGGTGGTCTCTTTTAGGTTAGGGGTTTTTTTTAGGGCTTGCCCTCTTTCTTTGGTATTAATAAAATTTCTTACTTACCAAAAAAAAAAAAAAGAATCAAATGAAAGTCAAACACATTCAAACAAAGATTTTTGAATCAAATGAAAGTCAAATGCATTCAATAATGCTAAGTGAATCAAATGAAAGTCAAACACATTCAAACTAAGCTTTTTGAATCAAATGAAAGTCAAACACATTCAAACAAAGCTTTTTGAATCAATTGAAAGCAAATGCATTCAACAAGCTAATTGAATCTAATGAAAGTAAAACACATTCAAACAAAGCTATTTGAATCGAATGAAAGAGAAATGTGTTTTACAAAGCTAATTGAATCAAATGAAACTCAAACACATTCAAGCAAAGCTAATTGAGTCGAAAGAAAGTCAATGCATTCAACAAAGATAATTGAATCAAACGAAAGTCAAACACATTCTAACAAAGCTAATGCAATCAAATGAAAATGAAACACATTCAAGCAAATCTTTTTAAATCAAATGAATGTCAAATGCATTCAACAATGCTAATTGAATCAAATGAAAGTCATACTTATTTAAGCAAAGCTTTACGAATCAAAAGAAAGTAAAATGCATTCAACAATGCTATTTGAAAAGTCAAACCCATTCAAACAATGATTTTTGAATCAAATGAAAGTAAATGCATTCAACAACGCTAATTGAATCAAATGAAAGTCAAACGAATTTAGCTAAAGCTATTTGAATCTAATGAAAGTACAATGCATTTTACATAGTTAATTGAATCAAATGAGAGTCAAACACATTCAAACAAAGCTTTTTGAATAAAATGAAAGTCAAATGCATTCAACAATGCTAAGTGAATCAAAAGATAGTCAAACACATTCAATCTAAGCTTTTTGAACCAAATGAAAGTCAAACACATTCAAACAAAGCTTTTTGAACGAATTGAAAGTCAAATGCATTGAACAAGCTAATTGAATCAAAAGAAAGTAAAACACATTCAAACAAAGCTATTTAAATCAAATCAAAGTCAAACACAATCAAACAAAGCTAATTGATTCAAATGAAAGAAAAACACATTTAAAAAAAGCTTTGTGAATCAAATTAAAGACAAATGCATTCAACAATGCTTATGGAATCAATAGATAGATAATTTAATCAAAGTCAAATGCATTAAACAATGCTAATTGAGTCAAATGAGAGTCAAACACATTCAAATTAAGCTTATTAAATCAAATGAAAGTCAAACTTATTCAAGCAAAGTTTTTAGAATCAAAAGAAAGTAAAATGCATTCTAAAATACTAATTGAATAAAATGAAAGTCAAACACATCCAAATAAACCTTATTGAATCTAATGAAAAATAAACACATTCAAGCAAAGCTTTTTGAATCTATTGAAAGTCAAATTTATTTAACAAGCTAATTGAATCAAATGGAAGTAAAACACATTCAAACAAAGCTATTTAAATCAAATGAAAGTCAAATGCGTTCTACGAAGCTAATTGAATCTAATGAAAGTCAAACACATTCAAATAAAGCTAATTGAATCAAATAAAAGTCAAACACATTCAAGCAAAGCTTTTAAAATCAAATGAAAGTCAAATGCATTCAATAATGCTAAGTGAATCAAATGAAAGTCAAACACGTTCAAACTAAGCTATTTGAATCAAATGAAAGTCAAACACATTCAAATAAAGCTTTTTTGAATCACTTGAAAGTCAAATGCATTGCACAAGCTAATTGTATCAAATGAAAGTAAAACACATTCCAACAAAGCTATTTGAATCAAATGAAGGTGAAATGCGTTCTACAAAGCTAATTAAATCGAATGAAAGTCAAACATATTCAAACAAAGCTAATTGAATCAAATAAAAGTCATACACATTCAAGCAAAGCTTTTTAAATCAAATGAAAGTCAAATGCATTCAACAATGCTAATTGAATCAGATAAAAGTTAAATGTATTCAACAATCTAGTTGAATCAAATGAAAGTAAAAAACATTCAAACAAAGCTTTTTGAATCAAATGAAAGTCAAACGCATTCGACAACTGTAATTTAATCAAATGAAATTCATACACATTCAAATGAAGCTTTTTAAATCAAATGAAAGTCAAACAAATTCAAACAAAGCTATTTGAAACTAATGAAAGTCAAATGTATTTTACAAAAAAATGAATCAAATGAAAGACAAACACATTTAAACAAAGATTTTTGAATCAAATGAAAGTTAAATGCATTCTACAAGCTAATTGAATCAACTGAAAGTCTACTATTGAGATAAAAATCTGAGCTCCTTGTCTACTATTGAGACTGCTGATACTGAAGCGTCCATTAAATTGATGGATGTGCAAGCGAAATTGAACATGGACCCATGTAATGAGGATCAAATTGCAGTAGAGAGACAGGCTAGAGATGCTTACCAGATTGCTCACTTTGCTAGATATTCTTTTCTGAAACAGAAAGCAAAGCTTCACTAGCTTAAAGAGGGTGACTTGAACACGGCTTTCTTTCATGCTTACATCCGAAAGAGAAGAATTCAGAATAGGATCTGCAGTGTAGTTATTGAGGGTCAGGTTAGTCAAGACCCCTCAAGGGTAGTTGATGCGTTTGTTAACTATTACCAATCCTGGCCTTGTTTTCATTACCCTTCCTAGTAGGTGCCTGTTTACTTGAGTCCAATGTGTTTCCCTCTCGAATTTCAGGTTCCCTTACTAGAAAGTGGCCGGTTAACAGTTTGGGTTTGTTTTTTGGAGGTTGTTTGCCTATAGAGCTTGTGTAGTTTGGGTGAGTACAGGGTTGTTTTTTTCCTGTAAAGTTGTATTCTTTTTTCCTTGGTAATAAAATTTCTTATTTTCAAAAAAAAAAAATAAAAAAATAAACTGAAAGTAAAGCACCTTCAAACAAAGCTATTTGAATCAAATAAGGTTAAATGTGTTCTACAAAGCTATTTAATCAAATGAAAGTCAAACACATTCAAACAAAGCTTTTTGAATAAAATGAAAGTCAAACAAATTCAAACAAATCTAATTGAATCAAATGTAAGTCAAACACATTCAAGCAAAGCTTTTAAATCAAATGAAATTAAATGCATTCAACAATGCTAATTGAATCAAATAAAAGTAAAAAACATTCAAACAAAGCAAATTGAATCAAATGAAAGTCAAACATATTCAAGCAAAGCTTTTTGAATCAAATGAAAGTCAAATGCATTCAATAAAGCTAATTGAATTTAATGAAAGTCAAACACTTTCAAACAAAGTTTTTGAATCAAATTAAAGTCAAATGCATTTAACAATGCTAATTGAATCAAATCAAAGTCAAACACATTCAAATAAAGCTTTTTGAATCAAATGAAAACCAAAAAAATTAAAACCAAGGTAATTGAATTAAATAAAAGTCAAACACATTCAAACAAAGCTTTTTGAATTAAATAAAAGTCAAATGCATTCGACAATGACAATCAAATCCAATGAAAATCAAACACATTAAAACAAAGCTTTTTGAATCAATAGAAAGTCAAATGTATTCAACAATCTAATTGAATGAAATCAAAGTAAAAAACATTCAAACAAAGCTAATTGAATCAAATGAAAGTCAAACATATTTTAGCAAAGCTTTTTGAATCAAATAAAAGTCAAATGCCTTCAACAAAGCTAATTGAATCAAAGAAAGTCAAACACATTCAAACAAAGCTTTTTGAATCAAATGAAAGTGAAATGCATTCAACAATGCTAATTGAATCAAATGAAAGTCAAACACATTCGAACAAAGGTTTTTGAATTAAATGAAAGTCAAATGCATTCAACAATGCTAAGTGAATCAAATGAAATTCAAACACGTTTAAATAAAGCTTTTTGAATCAAATGAAAGTTAAACAAATTCAAACAAAGCTATTTGAATCTAACGAAAGTCAAATGCATTTTACAAAGCTAATTAAATCAATTGAAAGTCAAACAAATTCAAACAAAGCTTTTTGAATCAATTGAAAGTCAAATGTATTCAATAATCTAATTGAATCAAATGAAAGTCAAAAACATTCAAACAAAGCTAATTAAATCAAATGAGTGTCAAACATATCCAAGCAAACCTTTTTGAATCAAATGAAAGTCAGATGCATTTAAAAAGCTAATTGAATCAAATAAAAGTAAAACACATTCAAATAAAGTTTTTTGAATAAAATAAGGTTAAATGCGTTCTACAAAGCTATTGAATTAGATGAAAGTAAAAGACATTCAAACAAAGTTTTTTTGAATCAAATGACAGTTAAATGCATTCAAAAATTCTAATTGAATCAAATGAAAGTTAAACACATTCCAACAAATCTAATTGAATAAAATGAAAGTCAAACACATTCAAGCTTGCTTTTTGAATCAAATGAAAGTCAAATGCATTTAAAAATGCTAATTGAATCAAATGAATGTAAAAAACATTCAAACTAAGTTAATTATATCAAATGAAAGTCAAACACATTCAAACAAAAGCTTTTTGAATCAAATGAAAGTTAAATGCATTCAAAAATGCTAATAGAATTAAATGATAGTCCAACACATTCTAACAAAGCTTGTAGAATCAAATGAAAGTCAAATACATTCAAACAAAGCTAATTGAATCAAATGAAAGTTAAACACATTCAAGTAAACCTTTTTAAATCAAATATAAGTCCAATGCATTCAACAATGCTAATTTAATCAAGTGAAAGTCAAACACATTCATACAAAGCTTTTTGAATAGAATGATAATCAAGTCATTCAACAAAGCTAATTGAAACTAATTAAATCAAATGAAAGTCATACACATTCAAAAAAAGCTAATTGAATTAAATAAAAGTCATACACATTCAAGCAAAGCTTTTTAAATCAAATGAAAGTCAACAATGCTAATTAAATCTGATAAAAGTTAAATGTATTCAACAATCTAATTGAATCAAATGAAAGTAAAAACATTCAAACAAAGCTTTTTGAATCAAATGAATGTCAAACGCATTCAAAAATGCTAATTTAATCAAATGAAAGTCATACACATTCAAATGAAGCTTTTTGGATCAAATTAAAGTCAAACAAATTGAAACAAAGCAATTTGAAACTAATGAAAGTCAATTGCATTTTACAACAAATTGAATCAAATGAAAGACAAACATATTCATACAAAGCTTTTTGAATCAAATGAAAATTAAATGCATTCTACAATGCTAATTAAACCAAATGAAAGTCAAACACATTCAAACAAAGGTTTTTGAATCAATTGAAAGTTAAATGCATTCAACAAGCTCATTAAATCAAACGGAAGTAAATCACATTCAAACAAAGCTATTTGAATCAAATAAGGTTAAACGCGTTCTACAAAGCTATTGAATCAAATGATAGTCAAATACATTCAAACAAAGCTTTTTGAATAAAATGAAAGTCTAATTCATTCAACAATTCTAATTGAATCAAATGAAAGTCAAACAAATTTAAACAAAGCTAATTGAAACAAATGAAAGTCAAACACATTCAAGCAAAGCTTTTTAAATCAAATGAAAGTCAAATGCATTCAACAATGCTAACTGAACCAAATAAAAGTCTAAAACATTCAAACAAAGCTAATTGAATCAAATGAAAGTCAAACATATTCAAGCATAGCTTTTTGAATCAAATGAAAGTTAAATACATTCAACAATGCTAATTGAATTAAATGAAACTCAAACACTTTCAAACAAAGTTTTTTGAATTAAATGAAAGTCAAATGGATTGAACAATGCTAATTGAATCAAATCAAAGTCAAAAACATTCAAATAAAGCTTTTTTAATCAAATGAATGTCAAACAAATTAAAACAAAGCTAATTGAATTAAATAAAAGTCAAACACATTCAAACAAAGCTTTTTAAATCAAATGAAAGTCAAATGCGTTCGATAATAATATTTAAATACAATGAAAGTCAAGCACATTTAAACAAAGCTTTTTGAATCAGTTGAAAGTCAAATGTATTCAACAATATAATTAAATGAAATGTAAGTAAAAAACATTCAAACAAAGCTAATTGAATCAAATGAAAGTCAAATATATTCTAGCAAAGCTTTTTGAATCAAATGAAAGTCAAATGCATTCATCTTAGCTAATTGAATCAAATAAAAGTCAAACACATTCAAACAAAGCTTTTTGAATCAAATGAAAGTGAAATGCGTTTAACAATGCTAACTGAATCAAATGAAAGTCAAACACATTCAAACAAAGCTTTTTGAATTAAATGAAAGTCAAATACATTCAACAATGCTATTTGAATCAAATGAAATTCAAACATATTCAAATAAAGCTTTTTGAATCAAATGAAAGTCACACAAATTCAAACAAAGCTATTTGAATATAACGAAAGTCAAATGCATTTTACAAAGCTAATTGAATCAATAGAAAGTCAAACAAATCCAAACAAAGCTTTTTGAATCAATTGAAAGTTAAATGTATTCAACAATCTAATTGAATCAAAGAAATGTCAAAAACATTCAAACAAAGCTAATTAAATCAAATGAAAGTCAAACATATCAAAACAAAGCTTTTTGAATCAAATGAAAGTCAGATGCATTCAACAATGCTAATTAAATCAAATGAAAGTCAAAACATTCAAACAAAGATTTTTCAATCAATTTAAAGTTAAATATATTCAACAAGCTAATTGAATCAAATAAAAGTAAAACACATTCAAATTAAGTTTTTTGAATAAAATAAGGTTAAATGCGTTCTACAAAGCTATTGAATTAGTTGAAAGTAAAAGACATTCAAACAAAGTATTTTTGAATCAAATAACAGTCAAATGCATTCAAAAATTCTAATTAAATCAAATTAAAGTCAAACACATTCAAACAAAGCTAATTGAATAAAATGAAAGTCAAACACATTCAAGCAAAGCTTTTTGAATCAAATGAAAGTCAAATGCATTTAACAATGCTAATTGGATCAAATAAAAGTAAAAAGCATTCCAACTAAGTTAATTAAATCAAATGAAATTCAAACACATTCAAACAAAAGCATTTTGAATCAAATGAAAGTCAAATGCATTCAACAATGTTAATTGAGTTAAATGATAGTCAAACGCATTCAAACAAAGCTTGTTGAATCAAATAAAAGTCAAATACATTCAAACAAAGCTAATTGAATCAAATGAAAGTTAAACACATTCAAGCAAAGTTTTTTAAATCAAATGAAATTCAAATGCATTCAACAATGCTAATTTAATCAAATGAAAGTTAAACACATTCATACAAAGCTTTTTGAATTGAATGATAATCCAGTCATTCAACAAAGCTAATTAAATCAAATGTAAGTCAAACATATACAAATAAAGCTTTTTCAATCAAATGAAAGTCAAAAAAATTCAAACAAAGCTATTTGAATCTAATGAAAGTCAAATGCATTTTACAAAACTAATTGAATCAAATGAAAGTAAAACACATTCATAACAAATCTATTTGAATCAAATGAAAGTTATATGCATTCGACAATGATAATTAAATCAAATGAGAAATCAAATGAGAGTCAAACACATTCATACAAAGCTTTTTGAATCAATTAAAAGTCAAATGTATTCAACAATCTAATTAAATCAAATGAAAGTAAAAAACATTCAAACAAAGCTAATTGAATTAAATGAAAGTAAAACATATTCAAGCAAATATTTTTTAATCAAATGAAAGTCAAATGCATTCAACAAAGCTATTTGAATCAAATGAAAGTCAAACACATTCAAACAAATCTTTTTGAATCAAATGAAAGTCAAATGCAATCAAATAAAGGCAATTAGATCAAATGAAAGTAAAAAAATATTCAAGCAAAGCTTTTAAATCAAATGAAAGTAAAACACATTCAAACAGAGCTAATTCAATCAAATAAAAGTAAAAAACATTCAAACAAAGCTAATTTAATAAAATAAAAGTCAAACATATTGAAGCAAAGCTTTTTGAATCAAATGAAAGTCAAATGCATTTCACAATTCTAATTGAATCAAATGAAAGTAAAAAACATTCAAATAAAGCTAATTGAATCAAATGAAAGTCAAACACATTCAAACAAAGCTTTTTAAATCAAATGAAAGTCAAACGCATTCGACAATGATAATTAAATCCAATGAAAGTCAAACACATTAAAACAAAGCTTTTTGAATCAATTGAAAGTCAAATGTATGTAACAATCTAATTGAATGGAATGAAAGTAAAAAACATTCAAACAAAGCTAATTGAATTAAATGAAAGTCAAACATATTTAAGCAAATCTTTTTGAATCAATTGAAAGTCAAATGCATTCAACAAAGCTAATTGAATAAAGTGAAAGTAAAAAGAAAGCTAGAGAGCGTTTTTTCTGCTGCCGCCATTTTTTACAAAAAAAACTTGCGTGTTGGGCTATGGCCAATCGTAAAAAGGGTAAAGAAAAGAAACAATCCAGCTCGAAATCTTCTTCCAAAGCCAAGAAAAAGTTGAAATCCAAGATTAAAGCATGCAAGAAAGTGAAGGTTCATGAGCGGTGTGTGGATGATGTTGTGGGTTCGAGAGAAAGCTGGCTGGATGGGGCGATGGTGGATGAGATTTCGATTAAAGAGTTCTCGGAGGAGGGTAAGCAGCTTCATCAACACCATTTCAATAAATGGTTAGAGGTAATTCAAGAAACCCCTAAGTGTTCTCCGATGATAATGCCTGCGGCTAATTCAGTGTCAGAGTCTACTGCTGGATTTAAATCCAATTCCTTTGGCCATTGAAGTTAATCAGAGTAATTCTGACTCCAATTTTGGGAGTCTGGATTTTGGGGGTATGATTGATTTGGAGAAGAATGGTTCCAGAACATCCCATTTGAGTAGTAATAAGGGGGTTGGTAATGGTGGCTATAGCTAGAGTGGATTATTTAAGGATAACCTTGATGAAGGGCTTAATCTGTTAGGTAATTCCTCTGCTCAGAATTCTCATAATGTAATTTTATGGGAGATGAATGATAGATTAATGCAATTGACTTGTGATGATGTAAAACCTGAAATTGATTTCTAGGATTCAGCGATTGTGTGTCATGTGCTTTGTGCTAAGCCTCATGTGAAAGTAATGAATGGATACTTAAGACTGATTTGGGGTAAATTTGGTATTGATAGGATTGCATCAAAATAAAATGGAATATTCTTGGTTCGGTTTAGAACTAAGGATGCTAGGGATAAAGCTATGGAGTCGGGACCTTATGTGTTTGATAAAAAACCATTGATAGTGAAGAAATGGAAATTAGGGATGAACTTGACTGATGAAATAACAACTGAAGTTCCAGTGTGGGTGAGGTTCCTGGATCTTAACCTTAAGTTTTGGAGTCAGAATGCGCTAATGAAGATAGCTGCTCTGATTGGGAAGCCAGTGAAAACAGATAGAGCTACAACAACAAAAGAGCTGCTTGAATATGCCAGGGTTATGATTGAGGTGAAGGTTGGTGGTCATTTCCCTGATTTTGTGGAATTTCTGGATGAGGAAGGAAGGCTTGTTCATCAGGAGATAGTGTTTGAGTGGAAACCTATTAAATGCTCTACGTGTAGTGGTCTAGGGCATGATGCTATTGTATGTCCAAACTTGACAGTGAATAAGAAGGGGAAGGGTGTGAACCAGGGACAAAAGGAGAGGAATGCTCAACAGAAGGTGTGGAGGCCTGTTCAGAGGAAGGATTCTTTATCAGAGGTGAGGATGAAGAAGGGTGTTGAGAGGAATATGCAAACTGGAAATAAATTTAGTTCACTAATAGAAGATGAGGAGGAAGTGCTCGTGGATGATGATCATGGTGAGGGTAGGACGAGCCCAGCTCAGGTTATGGTGGTAGAAGATAGGATCCTGTATGGTGGTGAGGAAGGTGGAGTGTATACTTACTCTTGTAATGGATGGGTGTGGATTTTGGAATGTAAGAGGGCTAAATAGACCCAATAGAATTTATGATGTGTTGTGGTTCCTGTAGCATAATCATATGGGTACTTTTGGTTTAATAGAAACTAAGGTGAAGAGGAGGAATTTTGGGAAGGCTTTTGCTAGCTTTCATAATAATTGGGCTGTGACAGCTAATTATAGTAAAGTAGATGGTGGAAGAATTTAGGTGGTGTGGTTGCCTGAGGTGTTTGAGGTGGTTGTGCATAGGTGTGAGGTTCAGCTAATTCATCTTGAAGTTACTCATAGAGCTTCAGGGATGGGTTTCTGGTACACGGTTATGTATGGGTTGCACACTGATGGTGAGAGAGAGCTGATGTGGAGGCAGTTAATTGATATTGCTACAGATATTAGAGATCCTTGGTTGGTGGGGGGTGATTTCAATCATGTGTTGAATTTAATTGACAGGGTGGGGTCTCCGTGCACCCTCAAAGAAGTTGATCAATTCAGGTAGTGTATTACTAAGGCTGATCTTTTTGAAGCTCCTGTAGGGGGCTCTTTCTTTACCTGGACTAACAAGCAACATGGTCCAAGTAGAGTGTGTTCGAAGATTGATCGAGTATTCATTAATAGGTGCTGGGAGCAGAGATTTTGGCATACTAGTATCATTTTCTTTCCTGAAGGTTTGATGGATCACTATCCATGTAGTATTAATTTCTTAGGGGTGGTTGATAATGTGAAAAAGCCTTTCAGATTTTTTAATGCTTGGGTGGATGCTCCTGGTTACTCAGAGGTTGTCCAGGTGGCTTGGGACTCTCAAGTTCAAGGCACAACTATGTTTTGTGTGGTGAATAATTTGAAGGCCGTGAAAGATGCTCTTAAAAAGCTGAACCTGAGACATTTTTCTGATATTGATATTGCTGATATTGTTACAGCTATTGCTTTGAGTTTAATTTAGGAAAAATTGAACCAAGATCCTTTTTAATGATGATCTTATACAGGCTTAGAAAGTGGCTAGGGATGAGTATGTTGCTGCTCATACTAGGAAATATAAAACCCTGAGATAGAAGGCAAAATTGCACTGGTTGAGAGAGGGGGATATGAACTCAGCTTACTTTCACTCTTGCATCAGACGTAGAAGAGTTCAGAACAGAATTATCTCTATCCAGTTGGCTAATGGTGTTATTTCTGAGGTCCCTGAAGAGATATATAGAGCTTTCCTGGATTTTTACACTAAGCTTTAGGGTGTTACAGCTGTCCCTGGTCAATTGCTTCACCCAACTATTATCTAGGAGGGTCCTATTTTGAGTGAGCAGCAGCAGGTTAGTCTCTGTCGACGTTTTAATGAGGAGGATATCAAGGAAGCTCTCTGGTCAATTGATGAGGATAAAGCTCCGGGTCCGGATGACTTTTCGAGTTGTTTTTTCAAATTTGCCTGGAACAATGTGAAGACTGATATTTGTAGGGCGGTTCTTGACCTTTTTGAGAGTGGGAGAATGTTGAAGAAGATTAATGCTACTACGCTTACTTTGATTCCCAAAGTGGAGGGTGCTTCTAGTGTTACTCAATTCAGACCAATTGCATGCTGCAATGTGGTGTATAAGATCATCTCGAAGTTGTTGTGTTCTAGGTTGAAGGAAGTGTTACCTTGCTTGATCAATGAGGCTCAGGGTGCTTTTGTGGCTGGTAGGAGTATTATGGACAATATTATTGTGTGCCAGGATATGCTCAAGGCCTACAATAACAAGAGGAAGTCTCCGAGATGTACGATTAAGGTAGATTTGAAAAAAGCTTATGACTTTGTTCACTGGGTGTTTATTAGGGACATGCTTTGTAGTTTAGGATTTCCCGTTAATTTCATTCAGTGGGTTATGGAGTGTGTGTCTACCCCTTCTTTTTCCCTTATGATTGATGGGGGCTTGCATGGTTTTTTTAAGGGTAAGAGGGGGTTGAGGCAGGGTGATCCAATGTCACCTCTCTTGTTTGTAGTGGTGATGGAGTATTTCACTAGGCTGCTCAGGAAAGTTGGAAAGATGCAAAAGTTTAAGTTCATTATAGATGTAAGATTCTTAGTTTACTTACAATAAAAATGAAATATTTTTACATCTGAAATAAAAAGGGATTTTTCATTTGGTATCATTGTATATCCATGAAATATTTTTACATTTGAAATATTTTGAATGGTCTTTTTTGTTTAGCATTTTATAATTGTTGGATAATAATCAACGCTTATATTTTGAGATTTTGTCTAACCTTTACTTCTAATAGTATATGGTCATCTAATTTTGAATTTTCCCATATAGTTGAAATTGTAACCAAGAATATAAAATAAAAAGGGATTTTTCATTTGGTATCATTGTATTTTGAGCTTTTCTATTTGGTATCCAATTTCTTTTTGGATTTCACATGGTGTCATTATACTTGATATTTATTCTCTACCGTAAAATTCCATCAAATTTGTTTTGTGTTATTTGATTTGGGTGCCATAAAAATTGGTTAAGGTTTTAAAGGGAAGTTTAAGCCCTTAAGGTTCAAATTTGAAATAAAAATGCCTTAGTTTACTTACAAAAAAAAAAAATACTCCCTTCGTCCCTTAATTAGATGCTTACTTCTCTTTATTATGTGAGTAATAAATGTTAGAAATAGGCATCTAATAAAGGGACGGAGGGAGTATTGATTTGCAGATTTTGATTTATTTTGCGCAAAAAAATATTCCGTTAAAGTTTTAGGGGTCATTATGACATTAAATGATCAAACTTTGAAGTCAACATTAGAAGAAAAAAACCACAAATGTCCTAAAATACTACTCCCTCCGCCCCTTTATTTTTGCTCCATTCTCATTTTTTGGGTCAAACTTTGAAAAATTTGACCATCAATTACTGTTAAACTATAAAAGATAAACAAAGCCAGCAACCACCAACACTGTCGAGTGCCATAATAAACAATAAAACAATTAAACAACTCTAATGGCAAAGGGGAAAAAGGGTAAAGGGAAGAAATCTTCCAATTCTAAATCAAAGAAGAAGAGCAAATCGAAACCAAATACCAGGCATAATGCGAAAATTCAAGATGTGGGTTCAAAGGATGAGGTAAGTTCGGAGGCGAGTTAGCTTGAAAAAGAGGGTATGGATGAGAGGGAGGTTAATCAAGTATCTGAGGAGGAAAAACAGCTTCATAAGAGTCAATTCAATCAATGGTTAAATTTAATTTCTCGTGGGACGCCATTATTGAAGAATTGTGAAGAATTGGAGGAAGGTGAATTCTCGACAATTGCAGCAAGGTATGAGAATCCTACTCCCCTGGTGATGATTGATAACTCAAATAGGCTGTTTGATAGTGGTAATTTTGCTGGGAGTTTGAATTTTAATGATGTCCAGAGCCCTATTAAAGAACACCTTGTTTTTGCTTCACCGATTACTACTAATCTTGGTGGCAATAATGGTCATAACTGGAGTGATATGTTTAAGGGGAGCAGGGATGAGGGTTTGGATTTGTCCTATTAAAGGGAGAAGAAGGCTGAAAATGGGAAATTGAATGAGAGTGGAGGTAGTAGAGTAAGAATAACAATGGAGGATGTTGAGCCAGAATATTCTTTCTGGAATTCTACTGTTGTTTGTTATGTTCTAGACTCAACCTTACCTCTTTGAATCTTGAATGGATTTGTGCGAAGATCATGGGGAAGATTTGGGATTGATAGAGTTTCAGCTATGGAGAATGGGGTATTTCTGATGCGATTCAAGTCAGTTGAAGGTAGAGAAAAGGCTTTAATGGCAGGACCCATTTTCTTTGACAAGAAGCCATTAAGTGTCAAGAAATGGGAATCAGGGATCAATCTTAGGAAGGAAGATATTCATGAGGTGCCTGTTTAGGTGAGAATGCCAGGACTGGATTTGAAGTTTTAGGGAAGATCATCTCTGATGAAGCTAGCTGGAATTTTGGGGAAACCAGTTAAAACAGACAGAGCTACAGCAACAAAACAACTAATTAGCTATGCTCGGATTTTGATTGAGGTAAATGTGAGGGATAAGCTGGTGGAGGGGATTGAATTTTTTGATGACTATAGGGATGTGATGACCAAGAAAATTTTCTATGAATGGAAGCCGATTCAATGATCTGTTTGTACTGGTATGGGGAATTCGGGTGATCAATGTCCTAACCACAAAGTCCAGGCTAATAGGAGGAAGGAGAGGGCTGAGAAGGTAGATAAAAGGAAATAGCGAGTGTGGTGGCCTGATCGGAGAAATTCAGAAGAGAGTGGTGCTCAGAGAAATCTTTTGTTTGTATGTGTTTGACTTTCATTTGATTCAATTAGCTTTGTTGAATGAGTTTGACTTTCATTTGATTCAAAAAGCTTTGTTTGAATGTGTTTGACTTTCATTTGATTCAATTAGCTTTGTTTGAATGTGTTTGACTTTCATTTTATTCAATAAGCTATGTAGAATGCATTTGACTTTCATTTGATTCAAATAGTTTTGTTTGAATGTGTTTGACTTTCATTTGATTCTATTAGCGTTGTTGAAAGCATTTGACATTAATTTGATTAAAAAAAGCTTTGTTTGAATGTGTTTAACTTTAATTTGATTCAATTAGCATTGTTTGAATGTGTTTGACTTTCGTTTGATTCGATTAGCTTTGTTAAATGAGTTTGACTTTCATTTGATTCAAAAAGCTTTGTTTGAATGTGTTTGACTTTCATTTGATTCAATTGGCTTTGTTTGAATGTGTTTGACTTTAATTTGATTCAATTAGCTATGTAGAATGCATTTGACTTTCATTTGATTCTATTAGCGTTGTTGAAAGCGTTTGACTTTAATTTGATTAAAAAAAGCTTTGTTTGAATGTGTTTAACTTTTAATTCATTCAATTAACTTTGTTCGAATGTGTTTGGCTTTCATTTGATTCAATTAGCTTAATTGAATACATTTGACTTTCACTTGATTCAACTAGCTTTGTTAGAATGTGTTTGAATGTCATTTGATTCAAAAAGTTTTGTTTGAATGTGTTTGACTTTCATTTGATTTAATTAGCATTGTTCGAATGATTTTGACTTTCATTTGATTCAATTAGCTTTGTAAAATGCATTAGATTTTCATTTGATTCAAATAGCTTTGTTTGAATGTGTTTGACTTTCATTTGATTCTATTATCATTGTTGAGTGCATTTGACTTTTATTTGATTTAAAATAGCTTTCTTTGAATATGTTTGACTTTCATTTGATTCAATTAGCTTTATTTGAATGCGTTTGACTTTCATTTGATTCTTTTTTTTTTGGTAAGTAAGAAATATTATTACAAAAAAAGAGCAACCAAAACAAGGAAAGCACCAAAAGGCACAACCACACCCACTACACCCAAACTGCCACCCAAACTAGAACAATAAGCCTAGACAGGGACAGTGAGATACAGATGGTGTATCCACTTACATAAAGCTCTATACTATTTACAATTGATTAACTATTTAATCCTATCTATAATTTCTATACAAACAGCCTTGTATAATAGTCTTGGATGCATGACAACCTTGCTCCAAAATGCCTGGTTTCTGACCAACCAAAGATGATACACCAGGGCAGACAAAATAGCATAACCCGTTCTTCGAGTAATATCAGTCCTGAGCTTCCTTTTCCAATTTTTTCAGGAAGTGTCAATATCATAATGGCATTCTCTTAGGTTTAAACATTGAAAAATCAGGTCCAAACATCTTTTACTATAACTGCATTTGAAAAATAGATGCTCCTTAGTCTCCATTTCTAGCCCACACAACAAACAACTATTGTTAGAACAGACACCAAAAGCAGACAGCTTGTCTCTGGTTCTTAACTTGGCCTGAACAACAAGCCAGGTAATGAATGCATGCTTAGGAGCATTAAATCTATTCCATACCCAGGCATCCAAATGCACAGGCTCCATAGGACCTTGAATCCACCTGTACACCACAGACAACTGATACTTACTATCAGGTCATTTGATTCAATTAGCTTTGTTGAATGCATTTGACTTTCATTTGACTCTAATAGCTTTGTTTGAATATGTTCGACTTTCATTTGATTTAAATAGCATTGTTTAAATGTGTTTGACTTTCATTTGAATCAATTAGGTTAGTAGAATGCATTTGACTTTCATTTGATCCAAATAGCTTTGTTTGAATCTGTTTGACTTTCATTTGATTCTATTAGCTTTGTTTGAAGGTGTTTGATTTTTATTTGATTATTTTTTTTTAATTTTTTTTTTGGTAAGTAAGAGATTTTAATAAAGAGGGCAAGCCCTCAAAATACAAGCATCAGAGGGTAAGCCCTCACACCAATACTACATAGAGACTAAAACAGCCAAACAAACACCAAAAAACAAAACAAAGGAACTAAACCAACCCCTATCCTAGCACCTTGATACTAAGGGCATAAAGCCATTTACAATGTTCTCTCTTCCAGGAGGTATTTATGAAACCTTTAACTTTGTCAACAATTTCAATTTGAATAGCTTTGCACAAAAAACGAGGGTGGAGGACAGCCTTCTTCCAATATGCATGATTACGGGCTAGCCAAATATGATAAACAACTGCTGCAAGTGTTGCTAAGACCACCTTATTTTTTATCTTGTCTGACTTGCTTTTCTTCCACCATTTCCAATTCTCCTGAATATGCTGAGAGTAGACAGGAATATCAAGCCACTGACTAAGAATGCTGATGCAGGCCTTGATGTAACTGCAACTGAAGAAAAGATGAGCAGAGTCCTCATCAGCCACCCCACAAAGTAAACAGCTAGCATCCTGACAGATGTTCAAACTCCTAAGCTGTTTCCTAGTTCTCAGTCTGTCCTAAACTGCTAGCCAGGTGATAGGCCATCGTCGAGCCTACCAAAGATAATAATTCCTATCTTGGTCTCACTAACAATAGTAAGGGTAAGAAAGGGTCGAACCCAAGAGAGGCGTTGAATCAACCACCGAGTACTACCGTTTAAATAAGCTAAATGAATTCTAAATTGGGTTGGTTTTGAGTAGCTTCTACTAGTTCAATTCAACTAAAGCTTAGAGGAAATTAACAATATGTAGAGGAATCTAGGGCTCGGGTTATACCACTCAACTTCATCAAGAATCACAATTAGCATGCAGCAATCAAGGTAAATTAATGGGATAAATTAGGGGAAGTCATCTAAGGCACCCAACTACTCTCTCAAGCTATAGGGATTACTTGAGTCATGAATACAACCTGCTCTCGTGGTTACATAGCAAAAAACAAGTGTTAAAGCATAATCACGGTGACATAAACATTCCCTTGACCGGTAATTCCTATTCTCATGGCATTTCGGGTCAATCAAGCATAAGGGAGCTAACTCAAGTTCATCTCTCGATCCTTCGTTGAGGAAGCTTGGATAAATAGTTCTAGCAATGGCCATATACAAGAACTAAGAAATTAAACCACTTAAGCTCAATTAATTAGCACCCAATAATTACCCAATTAGCACATGCAACAAGTAATTAGTGACTACATTAAGGGTTTTGCCCAAACCCTATAAATTGGACTACTCACAATCCATGGAGATTAAAGCAATTAAAGATTTCAAGCAATTCATGAACAAGTTCAAACTAAGGATTAAGCTAATTAACAATCTAAACATGCAAGAACTAGCAAATAATTAACAACAAAGTAAAGAGAAGTAGAAAAGATGAGTAAGAAATGGTTACTATGAAGCTTCAAAGTGAGCAACAATGGTGGACTTTGTCTTCTACAATGATTGAATTTGAATAATTCCAAGCTAATAATTAAGAACTAACTAATGATTTGAGAATTTAATGTTCTATGCTTACAAAACTAAGAAAAAGCTCTAAAGACATTCCATCCCAGTACAAATGAGCTCTAAAGGGGTATTTATATGACCCCCAAATAAAAAGGACGGAGAAAACGAGGAAGGAGTTCGACTGCAGGTCTGCACGGACGTGCCAGATTTGGCACGAACGTGCAAGGCTCAGCACGGCCGTGCCAAGTTTGGCACGGACGTGCAGGAGGGCCAAAATGGAGACCGGACGTGCAGCTTTTGGCACGGGCGTGCAGACTTGCACGGCCGTGCTATCCTCTTGCACGTCCGTGCAGAATGCCCTGCCTAGACAGCTTCACTTTGGGAGGCTGTAACTTCTTTGTTTCTTGCTAGAAATAGACTTGTGACCAGTCGTTGGAAAGCTCTTGAGACGAACTTTAATCTCCAATTTGAATCGCTTCAAAAGGTTTAGTAGATAAAAAGTTATGGTCGGTGGAAATTGACGCTTATGCAAACGACCTTTCAAGGTTCTCCAAAAGCTTTTCATTTCCCGTAAAGGCATTCCTCCTTCTTCCTCCATGGCTCTATCAACCAAGCTTTCCCTTATCCTTGCTCACTCATGCTTGATCACATCCATAGTGCTAAAAATAGCTACATTACATAAAAAATACAAACAACCCGTGAAGCATGGATGGTACAAAATTTGCATAAAAATAGGATAAAAAATGAACTTTGATGTCGATTAATAACGAAAACAAGGTTCAAAAGTACCCTAAAATCATGTCAAATAACAAGTTATCAAATCCTCTCAAGCTAAGCTTTTTCTCGTCCTCGAGAAAAACAATAATGTCAAACCAAAGAAGGGGAATAACTTGTTATAATCAAAACAAGGAGGGGCAACAAGGAAAATGCACATACACACTAATCCGCGTAGCAACCACAATCACTTTTAGCGCAAGTGAGAAGCAATTTAAACCTCTAAGTCGCCCTAGAGGACGAGTTTTTATCTCGTGAGGGTTTCCAATGAGCTTACCCACAACTCACACAAACCACAACAAAACTATCAAACTACACAAATTCCGATGTTATTATCACCCAAGTCAACTCATCTGGATATAAATCGCAAGCAAGACAAGTGAGCGACTTTCAAGAATTACCAATCATACAAATGTGCACATGAGTTGAGGGTAAAGAGGAGAACTAAGCAAGATTGCACTATGATACTTCTTTAGACCTTTTACTAGTTCATTAGAGCACACCTAGACATTCCAAAGTTTCAACAAGCCCTTTTTCGGTTATAAAATCTCAAAATGCCAGTCCACCTCCTAAAATGCACACCCAAGGCCTCTTAACTACACTCTAACTCGGGAATTTCACAAGAGACAATTATGTAAACAAGGTGTGGGAGGCATCCACGAGTTGACCTCTAAAGAAGAAAATTTTGAGAATTTCGGGAGAGGTTTTGTTCTCCGTTTTTATTCATTGTTCTATGCTCTTCTTTTCTTCTTTTTTTGTTTTTTTTTTTCAACTTTCAATGCTCTCGCCTCTTTTAACTGTTTGCGGCTCTTTCTTTTATTAAGAACATGTGACTTATTATGCCACTTATTACACATGATACAAATATAACCAATTCCCTAATAGAGTTTCATTTCGGGGAGGAAAGGAGGCACATTAAGGGCACAAGGGACCGCAATTCAATTCAAACATATCCTACTTGAGAAAATTAGACAATATCCTATACTAGGCGTGCAATTGAGCATTCATTGGCTTTCATTTCATATACTCTAATGCAATCAAGATTAATAGACCTCTAAATGACCCCAACTCTTTCATACACCCTTCTAAAAGAACTAGTACTCATCGCTCAAGAGTCAAGCAAGCAAAACATATAATCATTGTCATTTGAGTCTCATCCTTGGGCAAATTTTTTTATTTTCCAATTTTTTCATCATTTTTTTTAAGAGAAAGTGAAAATATTCACATTACTAACTAGAAAGGGAACACTAATATTCACATGACAAGAGGTTTGGATCTCAAGGAAGCTAAATTGGATTAAGGGCCTTGGATATTAGGGAAATGAAACAACCAAAACAAACGCAACCAAAACAAACCTACATGTCAAAAGGCATGCAAATGATTCCCCCCAAGCTATCATAAACGTTGTCCTTAATGTTAAGCAATAAAAGCACATAAAAAAAAGAGAAAGAAGACTAACTCAAGGATCGGGTCTTCTTCGACGCTTTAACCTCCTTGGTACCTTTGTTCTTGTTGGTTATTGTTGGAAGACATGCACTTCGTGCTGTTTTTTTTTTTTTTTTTTTTTTTTAAGATTAATCCACTACAAAAATACTCGGGTTGCCTCCCGGAAGCGCTTCTTTAACGTCACTAGCTTGACAACATTGTGCTATCCATAATTAGGGAGGGTACGGGTCAAGGCACACCTTTTTGACCCACCTCATTGTTTCCACGCACTTGCCATTCTCTTTAGGCAAAATAATCACATTGCTATCATCACTAAAAATACAACCAAACAACTTGTCTATCAACTTAATCTTGTTTTTCTTTTTCTTTTTGGCTCTGTCTTGATTTTTCACCTCCGGAGCATGAGTCAATTCATCTTGTGACTCCTCCATGTCTTCTTTCAAACTAATAACCAAAACATCAATCCGATGAACTTGTTTAACCATGGGGTCATTCAACGTTTCCGAAAATAAGAAAGAGATTCTTTCATCCCCAACATGTAAGGTAAGGCGCCCTAGTTTCATGTCAATATTAACACCCGCGGTTTTCAAAAAAGGCCTACCCAATATGAGAGGAATTTTGAAATCCTCATCCATCTCCATGATTACAAAATCACAAGGCACAAGAACTTTCCCCACTTGAATTGGGATGTCCTTTAAGACTCCCAATGGGACTCTAACCGAGCGGTCGGCTAGTTGGATTGACATTTTGGTGGGGCTAATCTCCCCAAGATTCAATCTTTTTTCCATAGAGAGAGGCATAAGGCTAACACTAGCCCCAAGATCACACAAAGCATTTGTTGATTCAAGATCCCCAACCTTAACCGGTATAGCAAAACTACCGGGGTCACCAAACTTCTCGAGAAGCTCATTTTGAGGAATAGCACTTATCTCCGTTGGAATGGAGATAGAATCACTCTCCTCAAGCCTACTCTTATTAGAAAGAATATTTTTCAAAAACTTTGCATATGTAGGCATTTGAGACAAAGCATGGAGAAGTGGAATGTTTGATTGAAGTCCTTCCATTTCATCAAGGAATTTGGAAAGTTTCTCATTTAGCTTCTTCTCTATCATTATACGAGGGAATGGAATATGAGGCTCATATGCTCTCAATGGAGCTTGACTCTTCACTTCTCCCTCATCTCTCTTTGAGGCACCCTCATCACTCATTTTTGACCTTCCTCTCACCTCCTTACTCACTTCATTTTCAAACTCACTTTAATCTACCCAACTATCTCCCACATCTCCCTTTTTGGCAACATTTTCTCTCATAATTGGAGTTTCATACCCCCCTTCCATAATCAAGGTGATTGATTTCGCTTGCTCCTTTGGATTCATTACCGTTGTGCTTGGAAATTGACCACCGGGGTTAGAGGTGCACCCAACTTGTTGTGCAATTTGAGATAATTGACTTTCAATCATCTTGTTGTGTCCTTGGAGTTGTTGAATTGAGCTACTAACTTCCCCATTGATCTTAATTTGTTGGGTCATGAAGGTTTCCAAAACGGATTCGACGTTGGATTTTTGAGGAGGAGGGGCTTGATTGTATTGGGGTCTTTGTTTGGCATTGTCTCTTTGGTTGGGGTGGCGATAGGGAGCTTGTTGTTGTGGAGGGGGTTGATTGTAAGGAGGAGCTTGGTTGTAATTGTTTTGAGGAGGGGAAGCTTGATTGGGTTGTTTCCACCCAAAATTTGGATGTTGTTTCCAACCTTGGTTAAAAGTTTGGGAGTAAGGATCATTCCTACCAAGTGATGCCACATGCTCCGTTGTAGTGTTGCAATAGGATGCCAAGTGGTCATTTCCTCCACAAGTCTCACAAGACATGACTTGCGGGGAGGAGCTACCGGGCACATTGTTCACTTGATCTAGCTTTCGAGCTAACATATCAACCTTTGAAGCAATGAGATCTATTGCTTCAAGATCATGCTTACCGCCCTTCTTGGGTTGACCTTGCCTTTTATCACCCCCATAAGAATAATGCTTGGCAACTTCCTCAATCATTTTGTAGGCCTCGTCAACTGATAGCTTTTTAAGGCTACCTCCGGCTCCCGAATCAAGGTTGGCCCTTGAGGTAGGAGTAAGACCATCATAGAAGCTTTGCACTATGACCCATGAGGTGAAACCGTGGTGAGGGCATGCTATAGTGTAATCTTTGAACCTCTCCCATGCTTCACTCAAAGTTTCATCAACCTCTTGGTTGAAGTTGGTGATCTTCTGTCTTAATTCTGCGGTTTTCTCGGGAGGGCAATACTTCCCAAGAAAAGCTCTTGTCACCTCATCCCAAGTACTCAACGATCCCTCTTCAACCGTTCTCAACCAATGCTTTGCTTTGTCTCGAAGGGAGAATTGAAACATGTGCATCCGAATAAACTCTTCCGAAATGTTGTTTTGCTTGATAGTTGTACAAAATTTAAGAAAGTTGTCCAAATGAACAAAAGGACACTCATAAGGACTACCTCCGAATTGATTGCTTTGAATCATGCGGATGAGTTTAGGTGAAAGCTCAAAATTGTTTGCATTTGTGGTGGGGAGACGTATGCCACTCCGAAGTTGGAATGCATTGGGGTGGTCATAGTCTTGTAGCAAAGGTGGAGGTGGATTCTCTCCCATGTTATCATCTTCGTTGGTTCCAAAAACCTCTTCCGGATCAGAATCCGAATATACAATGGAGAACTCGGGTGTGCCTTGCAAAAGTCTCCTCAGGTTCCTCAAGGTCTTGTTTAACTCTAGATCAACGGGAATAAGCGGTGATTGCTTACTCTTTCGTGTCATGTAAAGTAAAACAAAGATAAGAAAAACGTTAGCAATGACTATCACATGTTAAACATACATAAACAAAAATTAATGTAAGGAAACTACTATACATATACACACATTTAGTCTCATTCAACAATAATACATTCAATGTGACTTTGCCTCCCCGGCAACGGCGCCAAAATTTGATAGGCCGTCGTCGAGCCTACCAAAGATAATAATTCCTATCTTGGTCTCACTAACAATAGTAAGGGTAAGAAAGGGTCGAACCCAAGAGAGGCGTTGAATCAACCACCGAGTACTACCATTTAAATAAGCTAAATGAATTCTAAATTGGGTTGGTTTTGAGTAGCTTCTACTAGTTCAATTCAACTAAAGCTTAAAGGAAATTAACAATATTTAGAGGAATCTAGGGCTCGGGTTATACCACTCAACTTCATCAAAAATCACAATTAGCATGAAACAATCAAGGTAAATTAATGGGATAAATTAGGGAAACTCATTTAAGGCACCCAACTACTCTCTCAAGCTAGAGGGATTACTTAAGTCATGAATACAACCTACTCTCGTGGTTACATAGCATAAAACAAGTGTTAAAGCATAATCACGATGACATAAACATTCCCTTGACCGATAATTCCTATTCTCATGGCATTTCGGGTCAATAAAGCATAAGGGAGCTAACTCAAGTTCATCTCTCGATCCTTCGTTGAGGAAGCTTAGATAAATAGTTCTAGCAATGGCCATATACAAGAACTAAGCAATTAAACCACTTAAGCTCAACTAATTAACACCCAATAATTACCCAATTAGCACATGCAACAAGTAATTAGTGACTACATTGAGGGTTTTGCCCAAACCCTAGAAATTGGACTACTCACAATCCATGGAGATTAAAGCAATTAAAGATTTTAAGAAATTCATGAACAAGTTCAAACTAAGGATTAAGCTAATTAACAATCTAAACATGCAAGAACTAGCATAATTAACAACAAAGTAAAGAGAAGTAGAAAAGTGAGCAACAATGGTGGACTTTGTCTTATACAATGATTGAATTTGAATAATTCCAAGCTAATAATTAAGAACTAACTAATGATTTTACAATTTATTGTTCTATGCTTACAAAACTAAGAAAAACCTCTAAAAACATTCCTTCCCCGTACAAATGAGCTCTAAAGGGGTATTTATATGATCCCCAAATAAAAAGGACCGAGAAAACGTGGAAGGAGTTCGACTGCAGGTCTGCACGGACGTGCCAGATTTGGCACGAATGTGCAAGGCTCAGCACGGCCGTGCCAAGTTTGGCACGGACGTGCAGGAGGGCCAAAATGGAGACAGAAGCTTCTGCCAAGGTCTGCACGGACGTGCAGCTTTTGGCACGTCCGTGTAGAATGCCCTACCTAGACAGCTTAACTTAGGGAGGCTGTAACTTCTTCGTTTCTTGCTAGAAATATACTTGTGACCAGTCATTGGAAAGATCTTGAGACGAACTTTAATCTCCAATTTGAATCGCTTTAAAAAGTTTAGTAGATCAAAAGTTATGGTTGGTGGAAGTTGACGCTTATGCAAACAACCTTTCAAGGTTCTCCAAAAGCTTTTCATTTCCCTTTAAGGCATTCCTCCTTCTTCCTCCATGGCTCTATCAACCAACCTTTCTCTTATCCTTTCTCACTCATGCTTGATCACATCCATAGTGCTAAAAATAGCTACATTACATAAAAAATACAAACAACTCGTGAAGCATGGATGGTACAAAATTTGCATAAAAATAGGATAAAAAATGAACTTTGATGTCGATTAATAACGAAAACAAGGTTCAAAAGTACCCTAAAATCATGTCAAATAACAAGTTATCACCAGGTAATAAAACTGTGCTTAGGCAGGTTGAACGAGTTCCAGACCCAGGTAACCCATTCAACATAAGGCATATCACCCTAGAGCCATTTGTAAGCATCAGAAATTTTGTAAGTACTGTTATGCCATTGATTCTGGCTAAACCCAGGCTTCAAATCCTTTTTAACATTACAGAGCTTCTTCTAATCCCATCCAGCAGACTTCTTAGGGGAGTAAGACCACCAGTCCTCATCTTTAATATACACCAAATGGACCTATTTCCACACGTATCTGCTCAGGGTTGCTTTATTCCACAAACCAACATCCTTGATTCCCAGACCACTAACCTGTTTAGGTTTACAAATCCAGTCCCAGGCTATTGGGGGAGTCTTATATAGGACAACACTGCCTCCCCATAAGAAAGCACGACATAATTGAGTGATTCTCTGAACAACTCCAGTAGGAAGGAGAACACATTGAGCCCAAAATGTGTGCATGCTTAACAGAACTGAGTTAATCAGGGTCAGCATAAGACAAGTTTCAAGAGGACCAGCAGGTGATCTTAGCCATCATCTTATCCACTATACTGTCAAAATCAGTAATTTTCAAGTATCTAGCATTCAATGGCTAACCCAGGTACTTGAAAGGCATCCTCCCCACAGTGAAACGAGTGCATTGAATAATTTCTGCTTGTATTGTTTCAGGAACATTACCAAAGTACAGAGCAGTCTTCTCAACATTAGCTTTCAACCCTGAACATTTCTCAAAAGTTATAAGAGCTCTAGATAACAGATCCATAAAGTCTTTATCACCATAACCGAATAGCATTAGATCATCTGCAAATATTAGGTGGTTAAGACCTATACCCTTACACCTGGAATGGAACTTAAATTTCCTGAGCTTCCTAACTTTCTTCATAATTCTAGTAAAATATTCCATAACCAACATAAACAAAAGAGGAGACATATGATCTCCTTGTCTTATCCCTCTCTTGCCCTTAAAGAAGCCATGAAGACCCCCCATTAAGCATAATAGTGAAAGAAGGAGAGCATACACACTGCATAACCCAGTCAACAAACTTGTCAAGAAAATCCAAGGCCCTTAACATATCTTTGATGAAGGACTAATGAATAGAGTCATGTGCTTTCCTAGGGTCCACTTTAACAGTACACCTAGGGGCCTTTCTTTTATTGTTGTAGTCTTTAAGCATGTCTTGACACACAAGAATGTTATCTAACATAGACCTTCCAGCAACGAAGGCACCTTGAACCTTATCAACCAGAGTTGGCAGAACTTCCTTTAGTCTCACACAGATCATTTTAGCTATGATTTTATAGAGAACATTGCAACAAGCTATAGGTCTAAATTGGCCTACCATTAAAGCATTGTCAATCTTTGGCACAAGAGTGATCAGAATATTTTTAACTTGTTTAAGCAGCCTACCATGCCTGAAAAAGTCAAACACAGCAGCACACAAAGCATCTTCAACAGTACTCCAGTCAGCCTTGAAGAAACCACTAGGAAAACCATCAGGACCAGGTGCTTTATTATCATCCATACTCCACAAGGCACTTTTAACATCCTCAACATTAAAATCTCTGCACAAATGGGCTCCCTAAACAGCATCCAACACTACCCCCTCAGCAATGACACTGTGATGGAGCTTCCTTTTAGCATCAGAGTGAGTACCAAGCATATTCTGATAGAAATTAATGAACTGGTCAGCAATTTCTTTAGGATCATTAACAACTATCCCATCATCCTTCTAGATACTGAAAATGCTATTTTGAACCCTTCTCTTCGTAATGCAAGCATGAAAGAAGCCAGAGTTCATATCTCCCTCTCTAGTCTAGTGAGCCTTAGCCTTCTGCCTTAGGAACTTGATTTTAGCTGTGTGGGCTGCACTGTATCTTCTCCTAGCCTCCCCTCCCTAGAAATCAGGGTAGTATCCCTAGGGTCTTGATTCAAATCATTTTGAGCCCTAGCCAGAGCATCAGCAGCTCTAGCATCCTCATCTTCCACATGAGACTTCAACTGAGAATTGAGATCTTTAAGTCTTGCTTTCACATTCTTCAAGTTCTGAACTAACTTGAATATAGTAGTCCCTTGAACTTGAGATTGCCAAGCCTCACTAACTACCCTTGTGAAACCTGCACAGTTAACCCAATGATTGAAAAATTTATAAGGTTTCTTACCTGCATTAGAGACTCTTGGGAAACTCACAACACATGGACTGTGATCCATTAAGCATTCCAGCAAGAATTCAGCATGAGCTTGTTGAAAATTGGAGAACCAGACCTCATTACCGAAAATCCTGTCAATCTTTGAACAGACCCTCTCTGAACCTTCCTGTTTATTGTTTCAGGTATAATACATACCACAAGAGGTAAGCTCAATTAGACAACTATTCCTAAGGCACAACCTGAACTTCTCAACTTCAGCCAAGGAAACAGTAGAGCCTATTATATCTTCAGTGTTCAAGAAATTATTGAAGTCACCTCCTATGATCCAAGGATCCTTCATCCCACTACTAATATTAACAATACTGTCCCATAGCTGATCTCTCAGACTAGGATTATTAAATCCATACACTACTGTATACCAAAAGACCACACCTAAACCTTTGTGATGCACTTTCAAATGAACATATTGAGCATCAACATCAACTATTTCCACATAAAGCAGATCCGGTTTCCAAATAACCCAAATCTTGCCACCAGGGTGCTTGGAATAGTTTGCACTAACAGCCCAGTAACCCCCAAAGTTAGTAAACACAGAACCAAATCTTACAGTCTTGACCTTAGTTTCAAGAAGCCTAAATAAACTGATATGATGATGTTTTAAAAACCATAAAACATCATAGACCCTATCAGTTTGATTTAAGCCTCTAAAGGGGTTGGTATGAACTCCACCTCCCACACTTCCAAACATCACTCTACCACTACTAACAACCCTCCAACTATTCTCAGCAAAATTTATTTGGCTTTCAGTATTCAGATCATCCAAGGTAATCTCTCCATCCTCATCATTCAAGCTATTCAGCACTGAGAATCTACCATTACCTCCTGTAGATCTATTGCCTCCAAACTTTCTGAGCCTGACCTGGTTGCTGATTTCTCTTAGCAGTCCTCAGAGAAGGGCATGCAATAACTTTATGTCCCAACCCTCTACAGTTGGAGCAGATTACAAGCTTCCATTTATAAACAACAGTCTGACTAACCCAGCAACCATTTTCATCCATGAATTCAATAGTCTCAAGAGGTTCAATGCCAATATTGACTTTCACAAGCAATCTAGCATAAATAATGAGTTCCTTAGTAGCAGTACCCTGTCTGTTTTAAGGGGTTTACAAACTAGACCACCTAATTTCATCAGGCTGGACTGATCCCAGAACCTAAGGTCAAGCCCAGGGAGACTAATCCAGACTGGCACAGCCTCCACCTTCTCCTCCCTGAGATCCAATCCTGGAAACCATTTCTTAGCAATCACAGGTTTCTTATCAAAGAAAATGGGTCCAGTATTCAAGGTTGTCTCTCTGCCTGCCTCTTCCTTGAACTTAATCATAAAGATACTATTGTTCATTGGGCAGATTTTATCAACACCAAACTTTCCCCATACCCTTCGAACAAAGCCCGAAAAAGCAATCATAGGTTTAACATTCAACACATAACAAACAATCGCATTATTCCAGTAATCAACTTCGGGTTTCACATCCTCCATAGTTTACTTCAATACCCCATTACCGGTGTCCTTGATTCCAGATTCCTTCAAGAAACCTCTAGGTTGACTTATATCCATACCCTCATCAGTGATAGTATTAAACTGAGCTTTCCAATTCATGCCCAAATTAGTGCCCAGATTCTCAGAAACCCCAAAAACAGGACATCTAGGGTTAGGAGTGCAACTAGTATCAATGGCTGAATTAATAACATGATTATCATTAAATAACATCATAATAGGGGTTGGATTAATCAAATTCGCATGGTTATGATCATGTTTTTAAGATTACTAGAGTTATAATAATCAAAAACTTCATCCTCTGTTTTCGCATTCATCATCAATGGGGGGGGGGGGGAAGAAGAATGAATTACCTTTAGCCATTGATTAAATTGCTCCCGGTGTAACTCCTTTTCTTCCTCCAACACCTCCTTGACAGGAACTTCCTCTATCGAAGCTTTCTCAAGCCAACTATTAATGGAACAGTGCACAGAACCAACACTAGCATTTGACTTTCATTTGATTTAAATAGCTTTGTAGAATGCATTTGACTTTCATTTGATTCAAACAGCTTTGTTTGATAGTGTTTTACTTTCATTTGATTCAATTAGCTTTGTAGAATGCATTTGAATTTCATTTGATTTAAAAAGTGTTGTTTGAATATCTTTAACTTTCATTTGATTCTCTTAGCATTGTGGAAATCATTTGACTTTTATTTGATTCAAAAAGCTTTGTTCAAATGTGTTTGACTTTCATTTGATTCAATTAGCTTTGTAGAATGTATTTGACCTTCATTTGATTCAAATAGCTTTGTTAGAATGTGTTTGACTGTCATTTGATTTAATTAGCATTGTTCGAATGTGTTTGATGTTCATTTGATTAAATTAGCTTTGTAGAATGCATTTGACTTTTATTTGATTCAAATAGATTTGTTTAAATGTGTTTGACTTTCATTTGATTCTATAATCATTGTTCAATGCATTTGACTTTCATTGATTCAAAAAGCTTTGTTTGAATGTGTTTTACTTTCATTCGATTCAATTAGCACTGTTTGAATGTGTTTGATTTTCCTTTGATTCAATTAGCTTTGTTAAATGCATTTGACTTTTGATTAGGGGATTTTTCTCCCACCAATCAGAATGCGCCACGTGGACCAATCAGGTCCTGCCAAGTGTCCCCCAGTTGGAACAGTCAGGGCTTCCCACGTGGCACGCGCTTATTCGTCCACCTTGGACCTGTTATGTCAAGACATGTGGCATACTCCATGCCTAATGGAGAAACCGGCCACCCAAGCCCAACTTCCGAGGGAAGCCCAATCGGCCCTAGGTTTACCTTAACCTAGGATGGGCACGTTTTCCAAGGTTATAAATACCTCCCTTAATCCTCATTAAGAGGGAGAACAGAAACATTACGGAAAAAACACTTTAATTACACACAGTAATAACCGGCTGATCTCGCTAACAAAGCAGATTACCTACATTAAACACTCTCACCTAGATAGACCAAATCACTTTAATTTCCGCATTAATTACTCCTTAATCAGGTACTAACTTGACCGTTGGAGGCGGAGCTCCCAGGAATCTCCGTTATTTTGCAGGTACAGGCGTCCGGTTCCAGTCTCGAAATTGTAACTCTCCCGCAGGACATCAGAAAATCCCGAAACATTTGGCGCCGTCTGTGGGGAGAGTACTTCTGAGATGGAATCTAAGTCTGTACCGACTCCTGAAGAGAGGCGTCCCCTAGACGACCCTCAAGTTCAGTCGGACCATGATACCGAAAGTGAATTTGAAGTTGAAGCTCATACAGCTTCAGACGGGACCCTAAAGGCCCGACGTAGCCGTCATACCGACAGGAGGGAATGGGAGCATCTTCAAACAGGAAGCGAGCCAGCAGGCGCACCGCCTGTTCGGCAACAGCCGACTGATGGGTCTGCTCCCATCACAAGGAACAAACTCATGACCTTCATGAGGGACTTCAAGGGAGAGATTCAAGAGTTGATCAACAAGAAGCCGCCTGCTCCAGTCAAGGAGCAGTCGGCCAAGAAACCCTCCACTTCACTGAAGAGGAAGCCAGTTCAAGGGCGAGAGGCGACTCCTCATCCTAAATCTAGGAAGCGGGAGCCACCTGCCCTTGATTTCACAAAATTCTGTTATCCTACAGGAAATAGGAAACCTGTTCGTCATATTCAGGCGGACGGGTCGAAGCAAACATTCACAGATGCTCGGCTACTGCTAGAGCAGAAGAAGAGTGACCGATTGTCAGAGTCGGCCTCTACTTCAAACTTTCAAGACAGTTTGCGAAATGCCTCGATGAGGCATACTCAGTCGTACCATGAGAGTCAGTCAGGCGGCACCTCCCGTCAGTCCGGCTTTCATAGTGACCAGGCGGTACCAAACTTACCATTTGTGCCGCAACAACAGTATTTTTTGCAGCCACCTCCGTTTGGTGGACCTGCAGCAAAAAACGTCCAACCTATGGACTGACAGCTACGGTTGCTTAGACTTGGTGAACAGCCGTCGGCCTTCTCCAAGGAAATTACTCAAGCCGCTCAGTCGGCCAAAGTGAAAAATGTACTAGTAGGCGCCTATGACGGCACTACTAACCCAGAAGACCATCTGATGGCATTCACCAACCTGATGTACCTTCAAGGGTTGGATGATCCCACTTGGTGCAAGTGTTTCCCAGCGACTCTCAAAGGAATCACACAGCAATGGTTCGGCAACCTGCCGACTGGTTGTGTAAATAGCTTCAGGACGCTTGCTTACTTATTCACCTCCAACTTCGCCATGAACATCCCTGCGAAGAAAACGACCCTTGATTTGAGAACAATTCAGCAGGGCGAGAAGGAGGGGCTTCGTTCTTACATCAGGCGGTTTAACCTGATGAGAATACAAATTCAAGGGTTACCGGATGAGGTAGCTTATACTGAGTTTTTCAGAGGTCTCAAAGACGGGTCTACCTTCAAATTTGATTTGGTTCGAAAAAGGGTGGCGACTCTTCAAGAGGCCTTGATTGAAGCAGAAGCCTATATACAGGCAACTGATCTTTGTACGATAAAACAGTCGGACGGGAAAAGGTTCGACAAAAGAGAAGGACGACAGAAACAGTCGTCAAACAAAGATGAGAAAAGAAAAGAGGTCTGGGCGGCTGATTCCTCTAAACAGCCGGCCCAGAAAAAGAAAAAAGAATTCAAACCATACTCCCCAAAGTATGCGTTTAACAAGGATAACCAGTTTATCCTAAAAGAAATCAAGGGACGGATCTCAATTGAGAAGCCGGTCCCCATGAAGGGTTCTGCAAACAACCGGAACCAAGATAAATTCTGTGCTTATCATGATGATGTTGGTCATCACACCAATGACTGCATCAGTCTCATGCAGTACCTAGACCGCCTGGCTGAGCAAGGTGATCTTGACACTTATGTCAAGAAATCTACGGGGAACACTTCCTCAAAAAAGCAGTCGGCCAAAAAGAATCAGCAGGCCGACAACTCTGATACAGATGATGCAGTCGTCTACACCATTGCAGGCGGCTTCTCAGGAGGCGGCTCCACTATTAGGGGCAACAAAGACAATATCAGGCGGTTAGATGTAAATTCCGTTCACCAAGAACGGCCGTCCAAATATTCATTTCCTGAGATTGTCATCACTGAAGAAGATCTAGGAGGGGTAAGGGGGCCGCATGACGACCCTCTCGTTACTGAATGTAAAGTGGCCAACCAGAGAGTTGGCCGAATCCTCATAGATACCGGAAGCTCCTCAGATCTCATCAGTAGCAAATGTCTGTCGAAACTAAAATATCAGACTGATTGCATACATCCGGCCTCCCACCCTTTAGTAGGGTTTGGAGGAGGAGTCGTCCACCCACTGGGACGAGTAGATTTACCCATCCGCCTGGGCGAAAAAGGGGAAGGACGACACATGGTAGTCCGGTTCCTGGTAGTAGAGGAACTCTCGGCCTACAACATGATTCAGGGTAGACCTACCCTGAATAATTCCAAGGCTGTTATAATCCCATCTCTTATGTTGCTCAAGTTTAAGAGGGATAATGGAACAGTCGGCTCCCTTAGGGGAGATCAGAGGATGGCCCGAGAGTGCTATCTCTCGGATGTCAAGCCCACTGTTATGGCTACTGGATCAAGCGGTGAAAAAACCTTGACAAGGAGAGTGCGCCTGTTCAAGAAGCAGGCGGCAAAAAGAGAAAGGCATCCCAGACAGGGGCCGCAAGAAAAGAAAGAAAATAGCAATCATTGGTAGAGGAGCGGCCGGATGAGTTCCGCCCTCAGCCGGCTGGTGAGCATGCGAACCTGATCTTAGACGACTCACGTCCTGACCGAACAGTCAAAGTTGGGACGACTTCTCTGAGAAACCTTGGTGACAACTTTCACAAACTATTGAAAGAATACAAGGACATCTTTGCATTCGAAGTCCATGAAATGCCAGGCATTAGTCCTGATCTTGCGGTACATAAACTGGCCGTGGATCCGAAAAAGAAGTCGGTACGGCAAAAGAAGCGGAACCATGGCGAAGAAAGAAGTCAGGCGGCAGCCGCCGAAGTTAAAAAATTACTTGATGCAGGGTTCATTCGGCAATGTTACTTCCCAGACTGGGTTGCAAATGTGGTGCTTGTTAAAAAGCCGAATGGCACCTGGCGAATGTGTGTAGACTACACAGACTTAAACAAGACGTGCTCCAAAGACAGTTACCCTCTGCTTAAAATTGATAACCTGGTCGACTCAACAGCCGGCCATGCTTTGATGAGCTTTATGGACGCCTACTCTGGTTTCCATCAAATTCCTTTATGGGAGAAAGATCAGGAGAAGACGGCCTTCGTCACTGATCAGGGGTTATACTGTTACACGGTCATGCCGTTTGGTCTTAAGAATGCCCCAGCTACCTTCCAACGAATGATAAACACTGTGTTCTTTGATCAGATTGGGAGAAACGTCGAGGCATACATTGATGATATGATTGTCAAGACTAAACTTCAGAAAGATCATCTGTCGGACCTCCGAGAAACTTTCGCCACACTCAGGCGGCACCATGTCATGCTCAATCCCAAGAAATGTGTATTTGGAGTTGAGTCTGGGAAATTTCTCGGATTCCTTATCAATCAGAGAGGAATAGAGGCGAACCCTGAGAAGGTGCAGGCGGTCATCGACATGCAGTCGCCTCGTACCATCCGAGAGGTTCAGAAGTTAACAGGTTGTCTGGCGGCCTTGGGAAGATTTCTAAGCCGATCAGGCGACAAATGCCTATACTTTTTCCAGGCAATTAAGAAAAAGGCAAGGTTTGAATGGGGGCCGGATGCTGAGGCCGCCTTCCAGAAATTAAAAGTTCACTTGCATTCCTTGCCGAGGCTGGTCAGCCCTTTGCCCAAGGAGGTACTCTACATGTACCTGGCCGTCTCTGATCATGCGTTAAGCGCTGTTCTCCTTGCTGAAAGAGACGGCTGTCAGCTCCCGGTCTACTTTGTCAGTCACGTACTGAAAAATGCCGAGTTGAGGTATCCCCTAGTGGAGAAATTTGGTCTTGCACTCTTCATGGCTGTTAAAAAATTGAAGCCCTACTTTTTGGCACATGCAGTCGTCGTGTATACAGACCAACCTATCAAGCGGCCACTTACCATCATGGAGTCGTCAGGCCGAATGATCAAATGGGCCATAGAAATACAGAGCCTCGAAGTTACATTCGAGCCTAGAAAAGCAGTGAAGGGGCAAGCCTTTGCTGATTTTATTGTAGAGATGACTCGTCCTCCTGACTCTCAAGTTCCAGACCAAGTATGGAAGGTATATGTGGACGGAAGCTCTACTTCAAATGGTTGTGGAGCAGGCGTCATATGTCAGTCGCCAGAGGGAGACAGGTACGAGTATGCTCTACGCTTCAGTTTTCAGGCTTCAAACAATGAGGCAGAATATGAAGCTTTACTAGCCGGGATCCGCATGTGCAAGGCGGCAGGGGCAAGAAAAATAGACGCCTGTTCCGATTCACAATTGATAGTGAGTCAGTACAATGGCGAATACGAAGCAACCCATCCGGCCATGATCAAGTATTTACAGGCGGTCCGACAAGCAGTCGGCTCCCTTGAGGATTTCCATCTGATCCAAGTGCCGAGATCAGAAAACAACCAGGCGGATGCACTGTCGAAATTAGCATCATCCGCCTCCTCTGATACTCCTCGAACTGTTTTTTGGGAAGTAATGGAGAAGAGAAGCATCGAGGAAAACCCTATTGGAATCCTAGACATAAGCTCAACCTAGATGGATTCAATCAGGGCATATCTGACAAACGGTACACTGCCGAATGATCCTCAACAGGCGGCAGCACTGAAAAAACGAGCCATCTGTTTTGAAATGATAAAGGGAGAACTTCACAAAAAGGGGTACCTTCAACCCTTCTTAAAGTGTGTTACTCCAGAAAAGGGACGAGAGATACTAGACGATCTTCACTCTGGTTACTGTGCTTCTCATATAGGCGGTAGGACGCTTGCTCAAAGGGCAAGGCGGAAGGGCTACTTTTGGCCTACTTTGGAAGCAGATGCAATGGAGATGGTGAAAAAATGTGACAAGTGCCAAAGGTTTGGCAAACTAATTCACTGTCCGACTACTGACCTCACTACCATTCACAGCCCACTACCGTTTGCTAAGTGGGGCATGGATATTCTGGGTCCATATACGCCTGTTACAGGCGGAAGGAGGTACATACTTGTTGCCGTCGACTACTTCACTAAATGGGTAGAGGCGGAGGCTGTAAAGGGAATCAAGACGAAAGATGTAATTTCATTCATTTGGAAAAATGTCATCACTCGGTTCGGGGTTCCCATGTCTATGGTTTTTGATAATGGTCCCAATTTGAGACGCCTGTTCTCAAAAGCTGGTTGGGTGACCAAGGAATTGCAAACTACTTTGCATCTGTCGGTCGTCCACAAGCAAACGGCCAGGTAGAAGCCTTTAATAAAATCATCTCAGACGGTCTCAAGAAAAAGATTGAACGAGCAGGCGGCCTATGGGCGGATGAACTACCACATGTTCTCTGGGCCATTAGGACGACTGAAAAAGGGGCGACTGGAGAAACTCCATTCCTCCTAACTTACGGTGCGGAAGCTGTTCTTCCAATAGAACACTACGAGCCGACTCTTCGAGTAATGCTATATGACGAAGAGGCAAACTGGGAAGCCATGCGCCTGGCATTAGACTCACTTCCTGAAAAGAGGGGCAATGCTGTCTTGCACCATGAGATCTATCGCATGAGAATGACTAGATCATACAACAAAAAAGTACACAGGCGTCCACTCAAAGTAGGGGACTTTGTACTTAGAAAAATGGAAGCAGTTAGTAGGGCTAATGAGTCTGGCAAACTAACTCCCAACTGGGAAGGACCCTACCGAATCTTTGAGGAAGTCAGGGACGGTACCTACCGTCTGGAAACACCAGACGGACAACCGTTGCCTCGAACTTGGAATGTAGATAATCTTAAGAAATATTTCTTTTGAATGATGTAAATAGTCAAGAGCTACTTAATAAAAGTTTGCACTTACTATTCAATTTTGTACTAAGAGGGGCACGCCTACTAACAAATAGTCGGCTACTCTCCATGTTTAAATTTTTATTCTTACTTAAGAGGGGCATGCCGTCTGTACCTTTACATTTGGCTACTCTCCATTGAGTATTTTACTCCCAATAGGGGCATGTCGTCTGGACATATAGTCGGCTACTCTCCATAAGAAGATGGCCGACTGGTTCCAAACACATAGCCACCCCACTAATACTTAGCTAAAAAGATTAGGGCCTGGCCTACCCTGTTCCTATCAGGCGGCTACCCTTCTTTTAGCATCTACGTTCACCAAGAACTTACCAAGGCTACAGGCCGAATGATCAGACTAGGCGCCAAGCCAACTGATCAAATCTACAAAACTAATACGACCTGTCCCAACATCATAGCAGGCGTCCGGCGGCATCCCTCCGGATGAAATTCGTCGCAGAGAGCAGCTCCCTTTTGGGTGGAACATTGCTCTATAAACTAAATACACGACACCTATACGACTGTCCCCAAGGGCAACCACGTAGCCGTTTTTGAGACAAGGATAACTCTATCACTAACCAAACCAGTGGTAGCAGTTGACATCTGAGTCAGATGACCGCCTGTATTACTTGGGATAAATGCAGGGGGTACCTCTTGAGTTAATAGCCAACAAACATTGGCGAATTAAGGGGTCTAGCCGGCCACCGCCGCCTGGTACCTCTACTTCTCAAGCTAGTGTGACGGAGACTAAGTAACTCCTATGTTAACTTATAGTCACTCCCTCAAACTTAGTATGGAGCCTAAAAGGTATGAGTCGTCCGCTTGTTTTTATCAAACAGGGGCTCTCAACCACTACTCCTGCTAAGTTAACAAATTACGAGTTAAAAGCCAACAAATATTGAATAAAGGGAAACAACCGGTACCCGCCGCTTGTTATCTCAACTACTCAGTTCCTTGGCGACTAGGTAACACTCATGTTTACTTGGTCAGACCACTTTCCTAATTGGTTAAATTTACAAAAGACAGGACCGCCTGCCTAAAAAGGATCCAGTCTTTAAAATAGTTCGAATACTGATTGGATAAATGGCCGACTGATCGTCTATCCTGGAAACAGACAACCAGTCGTCCAGGGGCATAGGCGGCGTGACTAACTTTCCGTACCTGTCTGCAACTATCGGCCATGTAAAACAGTCGGTCTAGTGAACAATTGGATATTGGAATATTCAATACTTAGACAAATTTGAGGCAAAACAAAAATTCATTAAAAATAAGCCGGTCATTAAAGACCAGCAAAATATTCAAAGCCCCAGCCCCCTGGCCGGGTAAATACAAAGCAAACGGCACGCAGGCCGTGGAAAGAATACATAAAGCTTAAGAAGGGGGCAGTTTAGTATTAGCAGCTGCCGCCTGGTCAGCACTCTTCTTGCTTGACTCGGCTTCAGCTGCATCCTTTTTTGACGCCTTACCCCCAAGCGGCACAAGCGCCACTACCGGCTCCTCCTCCTCCAACGCTTCCTCCAACGCCTCTTCTTCAGCAGCCGCCAGGATCTCTTGATTATATGTATCCGAACACTGGCGGTACGTTCTTTCCCAAGAGGCAAAGTCGGCACTGGGGAAGAGGCGGCCCCAGGTCATGCGCTGGATTTGAGCGGAGTCTTCCATCATCTCCCGGACCAACTCTTTCTTCTTTTGCTCGGCCTTTTCCGAGAGCTCTTGGGAAAGACTCTTCTCCTGGGTCACCAGGCGTTCCTTTACGCTGGCCAAGGATTTCTCCATGGCTTCGTAAGAGTACATTTTCAGGCGAAGAGGTTTCAGCTCGGCCTTGAGATTTGTGATGGTCGCCTCCAGCTTGTCATTCTTCTTCTGGGCCGCCTCTAACTGAGCCCGAATAGCGGCGGTAGCCTGCGCCTGATAATAAAGAATATCAATGGTCAGAACTTCGTTTTGGGCAATTTGAAACATTGCCTTATCACAGTCAGAGGCGGCCATAGCTTTTGCAGCCTTTACCTCTTTGTTCTTCCGATCAAGCGGCTTGCGAAGGCCGTTAACTCGGAGCAGGGCCTAAGTACAAAAAAACAGGCGTCAGTTTCCAAACAAAAAATTAAAACAGGCGTCCAGAAATTCAAATACTCAAAAATATGCTAAGTATACCTCAGCAAGGACCCCTGCGATCCCGTCAAGGTCAAGGGTGCCGACACCCCTAACCGCCTCCCTTTCAGCTGGAGGAACTGCCCTGATCATAGACTTGGCCATCTCTACCAAGTCAGGCTCCTGGGGGCCGGATGCATCAAGCATAAACAAACGGATTAGACTTAGTAAAAAAGGGAGCAAGTCTAAAATTTACAAGGACAACTTCATACCTCTAGGCGGCCCAGTTGGAGTTTTAGAAGAAGTGGCCGGCTGTTTCTCAGCCGCCACCTGTTTCCTGGCAGAACCAGGAGAGCTCCAAACAGTCGTCTTCCGGGCCTTGGGGTCCGGCTGTTGGGAAGATGAAGCTCTTGGAGCACCCGTCTAAAACAGAAGAAAAAAGTCAGTATATGCATAAACACTCCAAAAAGAGGGTGAAAGGTTCGGAGCTCACCAAGGGTGCCCCCTTTTTGGGGGAGTCGGTTGAAGCTTGTTGCATAATAGAGGCCCGCAACATGGCCGCCGCAGTCTTGGAGGCGGTGATTTTGCTCATGGCGTCAGCTGCAAAAACAAACAGCAAAGTTAATAAAAGATAAACAACAAATGTATGGAACAACAGAGTATTCGACAGGCCGACTACCTCTTGAGCACCGACTGCTGAGGCCGCAGGCGGCCAAAAAGTACTCGTCATAGAGCCACTTGAAGCTCGGGACGCAGTGCAGGGGTACTTGCTCTCGTACCCCTGAAGTAGAGTCGACCCTCGACTCTACTTTAAAGAGTCCTTTATCAAGGATCTCTTTCTTAGCCTTGGGGGGAACAGGCGGCATGCTACGGCCGCCTGCAAGAAGGGGCAGATTCCTGTTCCACCTATTGAAGCGCTTGTTCAGCTCAATGTCTGAACTCTCAATGATGAGGAAGGTGCTCCGCCAGTCCTTCCACTTGTTTGATTTACCTCTTGTCATGAGGTAGCCCCTGTGGCTTGTCAATTGATACCAGCCGGTACCGCCTGTCTTAGGGGTCCGGCTGAGATAGTTCATATGGGCGAAAGCCTCGAAGCTCGGCTCCACCCCGTGCAGTTCGCATCTGGCCACATAGCCGAGTACGTTGACCCAGGAGTTTGGGGCTAACTGCCATAACCCCAACTCATACCCATCCAAAATCCGCTGAACAGCCGGATGTAATGGTAAGCGAAGCCCTTCCTTGATGGCCGCCTCGTAGCAGCCAAAGCAGGCGCTATCATAACTGGAACCAGCCGGCCAGGCGACTGTGTCTTCTGGATCCGGCACAAACACTAGAAAATCGGGGCCCATGGTGTGGTTTGCAATAAAGCTCTCCACTTTCTCTTGCATGGCTGTGATTCGGGCCCGAGGTACCGTGCAGTAGTAGGGGGTATTTAGCTCTCGGTAAGAGGCGGATGGTTCCGCCCAATTGTCCCCCTTCTCAACTGCGTGAGAAAGTCTCGCCTCTTGCAGGCGGCTGTTTTTCTCTTCTGTACCCAAAGAAGCATGGCCAGAAGAGCTTGACTCGGAATCGTCCTCCGACGAGTCCGAAGAGGACGACTCCTCCCCTCTCCCGGAGGGGCCCGCCTCATCTCTTTGAAAAGGAGCAGATTTGTTAACTGTTAAATGGGAAGGGGTCACTATGACTCCCCCCACAGAATTGCCGGCATCCAGGCCGCCTTGTTTCACTTCCACATCTGGCGCCTGGTCAGATGTTTCACTAAGCGGCACCCTGTGGGAGGAGCCGTCTGAATTTGTGATCCTAGCTGTCTTTTTCGTTCTGGCCATCCTGCTCTGCATAGACACAGATACAGTTGGACTTTGTATAAAGGGCAAAGATGGGTCCGGAAAAGGGCAGGCGGCACTCCTAGTCCTAGATTCAGCCGTCCCCGGTGACCGGCTGATCACTAACCTAGGTCGTGTCGTGTGCTTCCGTGGTGCCATTTCAGAAAATAAAAAGAAAATTAAGAGTAAGAGAACTGAGTTACCTGAACGAGTGACGGTTGATGAAGTTTTGAAAATCCTGTGCAGTCGACTTGTCAGAACAGGCGGTAGGCAGAAAAGGTCCAAAATGTCAGAGCAAGTTCAGGGGTCCGAATGTTCTCAAAAAGTTCTCAAAGTGTGAAAATGACTCAAGACAACTCTCCCTTATATAGGCGAAGTGAGAAGGCGAAGGGTCACTTTCAGAATTCAAAATTTGGGCGGGAAAATCTCTCGTCCTTTCGCCGACTGACACCTGTAGCAGGCCGTCGCCTGTTACACTGCGACACCTGTCACAGGTAACACGTGACCAATCACGTGCCACCTGTGAGGGGCAAATGATTAGGGGATTTTTCTCCCACCAATCGGAATGCGCCACGTGGACCAATCAGGTCTTGCCAAGTGTCCCCCAGTTGGAACAGTCAGGGCTTCCCACGTGGCACACGCTTATTCGTCCACCTTGGACCTGTTATGTCAAGACATGTGGCATACTCCATGCCTAATGGAGAAACCGGCCACCCAGGCCCAACTTCCGAGGGAAGCCCAATCGGCCCTAGGTTTACCTAAACCTAGAATGGGCACGTTTTCCAAGGTTATAAATACCTCCCTTAATCCTCATTAAGAGGGAGAACAGAAACATTACGGAAAAAACACTTTAATTACACACAGTAATAACCGGCTGATCTCGCTAACAAAGCAGATTACCTACATTAAACACTCTCACCTAGAGAGACCAAATCACTTTAATTTCCGCATTAATTACTCCTTAATCAGGTACTAACTTGACCGTTGGAGGCGGAGCTCCCAGGAGTCTCCGTTATTTTGCAGGTACAGGCGTCCGGTTCCAGTCTCGGAATTGTAACTCTCCCGCAGGACATCAGAAAACCCCGAAACAACTTTCATTTGATTCAAAAAGTTTTGTTTGAATTTGTTTGACATTCATTTGATGCACATACGTTGTTTGAATGCATTTGACTTTCATTTGATTCATAAAACTATATTTGAATGTGTTTGACTTTCATTTGATTTAATTAGCATTGTTTGATTGTGTTTGACTTTCATTTGATTCAATTAGCTTTGTTGAATGCGTTTGACTTTCATTTGATTCAAAAAGCTTTGTTTGAATGTGTCTGACTTTCATTTGATTCAATTGGCTTTGTTTGAATGTGTTTCACATTCATTTGATTCAATTAGCTATGTAGAATGCATTTGACTTTCATTTGATTCAATTAGCATTGTTTGAATGTGTTTGACTTTCATTTGATTCAATTTGCTTTGTTGAATGCGTATGACTTCATTTGATTCAAAAAGTTTTGTTTGAATGTGTTTGACTTTCATTTTATTCAATTGGCTTTGTTTGAATGTGTTTGACTTTTATTTGATTCAATTAGCTTTGTAGAATGCATTAAACTTTAATTTGATTCAAATAGCCTTGTTTGAATGTGTTTGACTTTCGTTTGATTTAATTAGCATTGTTCGAATGTGTTTGAATTTCATTTTATTCAATTAGCTTTCTAGAATGCATTTCACTTTCATTTGATTCAAAAAGCTTTGTTTGAATGTGTTTGACTTTCATTTGATTCAATTAATTTATTTGAATGAATTTGACTTTCATTTGATTCAAAAAAGCTATGTTTGAATGGGTTTGACTTTCATTTGATTTAATTAGCATAATTTGAATGTGTTTGACTTTTAATTGATTCAATTAACTTTGTTGAATGAGTTTGACTTTCATTTGATTCAAAAAGCTTTGTTTGAATGTGTTTGACTTTCATTTGATTCAATTGGCTTTGTTTGAATGTGTTTGACTTTCATTTTGATTCAATAAGCTATGTAGAATGCATTTGACTTTCATTTGATTCAAATAGCGTTGTTTGAATGTGTTTGACTTTCATTTGATTCTATTAGTGTTGTTGAAAGCATTTGAGTTTAATTTGATTAAAAAAAGCTTTGTTTGAATGTTTTTAACTTTAATTTGATTCAATTAGCTTTGTTCGAATGTTTTTTACTTTCATTTGATTCTTTTTTTTTTTTTTTTGGTAAGTGAGAATTTTATTACCAAAACAAATAAGAGGGCAAGCCCTCACTCCCAAAATTACAACAGCCAAAAAGGCATAACAAACACCACAAAAAAGACTAGACCTAATGCTCAATTGGGCCTAGTAGAACTAATTCTAAATAGCAATTTACAATGTTTCCTAGTCCATTTACAAGAAATAAGTTGTATAACCCTATCTTTAGTTTCCGTACAAATTCCTTTAAAAAGAGTATTAGGATGTACAACAGCCTTATGCCAAAAAACATGAATCCGAGCAAACCACAAATGATACACCACCGAGGTCAAAGCAGCAAGACCTACTTTCCTCTGAACATGATCTGTGAGCTTCCTTCTCCAATGTATCCAAGTTGCCTCAATATTATAGTGAGCCTCAGTAATACCCAACAATCTAGCAATTTTAGTCATACATTTTCTGTTATAAGTACAGTAAAAAAGCAGGTGATCCCTGGATTCAATAGCAGTACCACAGAGAAGACAACTACTGTCTTCACATACACCAAACTTCTCAAGCTTAGCTCTTGTCTTCAATCTATTATGAATGGCAAGCCAAGAAATAAAAGCATGCTTGGGGGAGGTATACCTATTCCAGATCCAAGCAGCCCATTCAACTTTAGGGAGATCCCCCTGCAACCACTTATATGTCTCAGAAATTTTATAAGACTGTTGCAGCCACCCCTTCTCCTCAAAACCAAGCCTTAAATCATCTCTGATCTTGCACAGCTTCTTCCAAGCCCATCCTGCACTCTTCTTAGGTTGATAAGTCCACCAGTCCTGATGTTTCAAGTACACTGAGTGCACCCACTTCACCCATAATGATTCTTTCTTGTGAGCAATCCGCCACATGTACTTTCCCAAAGCTACTTTGTTCCAAATCCCGCAATTTCTCACTCCTAGTCCCCCAGCAGCCTTTGGAGAACATACCTAGTCCCAAGAAAGGCACGACATAGTTGAGTGATTCTGGTGATGATAGAAGTAGGCAGTAGAAAGCATTGAGCCCAGTATATGTGCATGCTCATCAGCACGGAGTTGATCAAAACAATTCTTGCAGCATAGGACAAGTTTCTACTCGACCAGCAGGTAATCCTTGCCATCATTTAGTCTATCAAGCCATCATAATCAGAAGTCTTAAGATACTTTGTGTTGAGAGGAATACCCAAGTATCGAAAAGGAAAAGAGCCAACACTAAAACCAGTCCTAGCCAGTACTTGATTCATAACATCAGAGGGAGTGTTGCCAAAATAAATGGTTGTTTTAGTCGGATTAACTTGCAGTCCACAACACTTGCCAAAAGTCTTTAGAGCTTTGTGTAACAGTTCAATGCAGTGCTTATTACCATGTGAGAAGAACATCAAGTCATCCGCAAAAATAAGATGATTAAGTCTCTACTCCTTACATCTTGAGTGGAACTTAAAGAGCCTGTGTTAACCAATTTTCTTCATAAGTCTTGAAAAGTACTCCATAACCAGAACAAAGAGTAAAGGTGACATGGGATCCCCCTGTCTCACAACCCTAGCACCCTTAAAGTAACCATACGACCCCCCATTTATCATTAGAGAGTAACAAGGGGAGCTGATACACTCCATTACGCAGTCCCTGAACTGTCTAGGAAAACCCAGGGCCACCAGCATGTCTCGGATAAAGGACCCACTCACAGAGTCATAGGCTTTTTTCAAATCCACTTTGACTGTACATCTAGTAGCCTTCCTTTTTTTTTTTTTTTTTTAGTAAGTAAGTAATTTTATTACCAAATAGAGAAAACATCTTACAATAGAAGTACATCTCCTAAACACACAGCCTTACAAGGCAAACAATCACAAAAAAAAAGCAACCCTACCCCACTTGAAGCCACCTTCACGGAAGGGTGTCTCAAGAAGGGAAGGGGCCCAATCTGGACTCAGGAAGAGAGTCACCTTCTAGGAAGGGTACTCTCCACCAGGACCAGAACAAACAAGCACAACTACAACACCAGAGGGCAAGCCCTCTCACCAAACTATACAACCCCCTCAATGTGTACGAGCACTAAGGCTAAAGAGCCATTTACAATGCTTCCTAGTCCATTTACAAGTGATGGGATGTCTACATCTATCAACAGTTTCTATACATATCCCTTTTGCATAAAATTCTTGGATGAAAAACAGCTTTCTGCCAAAATTTATGGTTCCTAGTAAACAATAGGTGGTACACAACAGAGGTCAAAGCAGCTAGTCCAACTTTCTTGCAAATGGGGTCTTTCAACTGCCTGCTCCACTGCTTCCAAACCTCATCTATGCTGTAATAGGTATCCCTGATCCCCAGCCAAGCTGCAATCTTATCAATACACCTCCTACTATAAGGACAGTCAAAGAACAAATGGTTTCTGTTCTCAGTAGCACTTCCACACAGCAAGCACCTGTTGTCAACACAAATGCCAAACCTCTCAAGTTTATCTCTTGTTTTGAGCCTATCATGGACTACAAGCCAAGAGCTGAAAGCATGCTTGCAAGAATTGAACTTATTCCAAATCCAGGTATTCCAATCAACTCTTGGGCTAGAACCTTGCAACCAGTCATAAACTTCAGAAATGCTATAAGGATTCTGTAACCAAACCTTCTCCACAAAACCACAATGCAGCTCATCCTTAATCTTGCAAAGCTTTTTCCAAGCCCAACCTGCAGTAGCTTTAGGCTTATAAGTCCACTAATTCTGGTCCTTCAAATAGACTGAGTGAACCCACCTAACCCACAAGGAATCTTCCTTTTTTTGCAATCTTCTAGACGTACTTCCCCAGAGCTGCCTTGTTCCAAAGACTACAGTTTTTGATACCAAGACCACCCACCTCTTTGGGTTTACAAACCCAGTCCCAAGAAATAGGAGGGCTTCTAGACAGATTAGTATTGCCACCCCATAAGAAAGCCCTACAAAGTTGAGTGATTTTAGCCATCACAGAAGCAGGCAACAACAGACATTGGCCCCAATAAACATGCATACTCAGGAGCACAACATTGATCAGCAGAACTCTTGCAGCATAGGATAAACTCCTACTTGACAAACATGTGATCTTTACAAGCATCTTATTAATCAAACCATCATAATCAACATATTTCAAGTATTTGGAATTCAAAGGAATACCTAAATACCTGAAAGGGAAAGCACCTTCACTAAAACCAGTATGACTCAAAACCTAATCCTTGAAGCTAGCAGGAGTATTACCAAAATACACTACAGTCTTGGCTTGATTTGCTTGAAGACTAGAACACTTACTAAAAGTCCTCAAAGCCTTGTGCAACAAAGAAACAAAATTAACATCACCATAGGAGAACAACATTAAGTCATCTGCAAAGATTAGATGGTTAAGACCAAGTCCCTTGCATCTAGAGTGAAATCTAAAGTTCCTAAGTTTCCCAATTTTCTTCATTAGCCTAGAAAAATATTCCGTGGCCAGCACAAAAATCAAAGGGGACATAGGGTCCCCTTGCCTAATGCCTCTAGCACCTTTGAAGAAACCATACATCCCACCATTAATAATCAAAGAATAGGAAGGAGAACAGATACAGGCCATAATCCAATCACAGAATTGCAGGGGAAAACCAAGAGCCTGCAGCATGTCTTTGATAAACTCCTAACTTACAGAGTCATAAGCCTTCAGCAAATCTACCTTCACTGTGCATCTAGGAGGCTTGCTTTTGTTATTGTAGTCCTTAAGAATATCCTGGTATAAAAGGATGTTGTCCAATATGGACCTTCCAGCCACAAAGGCTCCCTGAACCTCAGAAACAAGATCAGGCAAGACCTCCTTGATCCTACTGCAAATCATCTTAGAGATGATTTTAAAAATCACATTGCAGCAAGAAATCGGTCTGAACTGCCCTACCTTAGAAGCATTCTCCATCTTAGGAATCAGAGTAATAGCAGTGATGTTAACCTGCTTCAAAAGCTTCCCATGCTTGAAAAAGTCAAGCACAGCCTTGCAAACATCATTTCTCACAATATCCCAGGTTTTCTTATAGAAATGACTTGAAAAGACATCTGGACCAGGGGCCTTGTTATCATCAATGTCCCACAAAGCTTTCTTCACATCTGTCTCCAAAAAAGGTCTACACAGCCCCCTACTTTTATCAACAGAGATCACAGGCCCCTCATCAATAACAGATTGATGAAACTCTGAACTTGAATAGCATTGCCAAGCAAACCTTTATAAAACTCCAAAAAAGACTCAGCAATCTCTTCATGACTAAGAACCACCATTCCATTTTCATTTTGGATACTCCATATCCTATTCTGTAATCTTCTTCTCTTTATACTAGCATGAAAATGAGTTGAGTTGATATCACCATATTTGAGCTAATGGAGCTTAGCTTTCTGTTTGAGGAAATTGATTTGAACCCAGATTACACCAAGCTGAGCCAAGATTCGAACCCAGATTACACCCCGATCCTGAAGACCCAAAAAACAGGGTAATCAAGATTAGGGGTTTTAGGCGAACTCACATCATCAAGATTATCACATATCATCATCAATGGAGTAGAATTAACTACATTATCATTCAAGAACTCATCACATTAATCTATATTATCCCCCTCCACTGGATTTTGACCAAACCCATTACCCCCTTTTTTCCAGAAATTGGGGAAGCCGAGTTTCGATGAATTACTTCAAGCCCTTGGTTTAGCTAATGTCTATGGATTACTAGATCATCATTATTGACATCCTTAACAGAAATTCCCTCCATAGCAACATCATCCAGCCAGCTAACAATAGAGTCATCATCCTGCTTTCCATCATCAGCCCGCTTCTGAATAACCTCCTTCTTCTTTTGCTTGGCCTTCTTCTTAGATTTAGAGGAAGAATTCCTCTTCCCCTTGCCCTTTTTCGCTTTAGCCATGGTAGAAAACCGCAAGAACACGCAAAATGGCAAGTTCTAGCTTTCTAGAGAGAGAAAGCTCGGGGATCATCTTCTTAGCGTTTCCTTTATCAACCTTCCTTTTATTATTATAATCCTTAAGTATGTCCTGACAAAGAAGAATATTATCAAGAATAGACCTACCAGTCAAGAAACCTCCTTGCTCCTCAGAAATGAGCCCGGGCAAGACTTCATTTAGTCTAGAGCATATCATCTTAGAAATTATTTTGTAAATCACATTGCAACAAGGAATCGGTCTAAATTGCCATACTTTAGAATAGGGCTGGCAAACAGGTCGGGTCGGGTCGGGTTCAGGTTGACCTGTTTACATAAACAGGTCAGGACCCCCCAACCTGAACCCGACCTGTTTACTTAAACAGGTCAGAAAATTTAACCCGAACCCGACCTGGTTTTAAGCGGGTTGACCTGAACCCGACCCGTCTTAACCTGTTTTTTTATTTTAAAAAATATTGATTAACCTTGTTATTTTTTTTTAACCTGTAATCTTTTTAACTAATCTTGTAATTTTTAAAAATAAAAATATAATTATTTTTCAAAAATTAACCTGAAATATTGAACAACATAAAAAAATGTAAAATGCAAATTCAAAGCCACTTGCTGCATAGTTTATAGTACAATTATACAACACTAAAAAGTTCCAAGAGTTCAAAAATACATATAACAGAAATTCAATATTTGCCAATTAGTAACTTCATCATCTGATTCTTCATAACCAGCAAGTTCAACGGGTAAAGGAGGAAGAGGACAATCAAGTATCAACCATCTATTAATTAAGAATAAATTAGTTAATTAGATAAATAATTAGGCTAACTTTATCAAAATACTAAATGCCAAATGCAGACTTAGCACAAACTCACTTATCTCACTCATAAACTCATAAAAAAACAGTTGTAAAAACAAGTAATCTCACTCATAATCAGATGGTGAAAAAACCGCATGCACAGAACGCACTCATAACAAACGAGCTTAAATCAGAAAAAAGTAAATCAAAGAAATTAAATCGCAAACAAGTAAACACATAAAAACAAACTAATGTTGAGATGAAATTGAAGAACTAAGATAAAATGCATAAAAAAACAGAACAATTAAGTAAAGAGAATTAATTAGCAAGCAAATTACCTTTGACAATGTTGAGATGAAGATTCACAAGCTTTAATAAACAATTTTCATGGAAAAAATATGAAAACAAGAGAGAAGAGAGATGAAAGAGAGAGAGAGGAGAGAGAATGAGTGAAAGAGGGGAATTGGGGAAGCGGCGCGAATAAAGAACAAAGCTTAGGGTTTTTCATTTTTGTGGTTAGATATTTGGGCTTAGCCCATATTTATAATTTAGGGTGAAAATAACTAAAATTAGGGCTGGTAAACAGGTTTAGGTGGGTTAGGTTCGGGTTGACCCGACCTGAAACCAACCCAATTAATTAAATGGGTTTAGGCAGGTTGGTTTCGGGTTGGGATTTCCAACCTGCACCCGACCCATTTAACTTCAGGTCGGGTTCAGGTTGACCCAATTACATAAACAGGTTGAAAATCTCTTTCAAAACCCATTTATTTCGGGTTGGGTTCGGGTCGGGTTGTCGGGTTGGGTCAGCTTCTGCCAGCCCTACTTTAGAAGCATCATCAACCTTAGGGACTAAGGTAATCACAGTAGCATTGACTTGTCTGAGAAGTTTGCCATGAGTGAAAAAACCAAGCACAGCCTTACAAACATCCCCATTCACAACATCCCATGAATCCTTGAAGAATTTACTAGAGAAATCATCAGGACCAGGGGCTTTATTGTCCTCAGTATCCCATAAAGCAGTCTTCACCATGATTAGTTGTAAAAGGCCTACACATCCAGCTAGACTTCTCAACATTCAAAACATATCCTTCATCAATAACAGACTGATGAATAGACCTCTGAGTTGGGTGATCAGTGCCAAGAAGGCCCTTATAAAACTCAAGAAAAGAATTAGCAACCTCATCAGGGTCTTGAACCACCCTTCCATTTTCCTGCTGAATACTTCATATACGATTTTGAACTCTCCTTCTCCTGATACTAGCATGGAAGTGAGCAAAATTGGTGTCACCTTCTTTAAGCCAGTGAAGCTTAGCTTTTTGCTTGCGAAAGCACAACTTCCTATTATGAGCTATGTTGAATTGGTGCCTGGTATCAATCTCAAGGGCAATCAAATCTATATTATGAGGATCTCTGTCTAATTGTTCCTGTTTTTCTCTCAAAACAGCAGCCAACCTCTCTTTTTCAGCCAATAAATTAGAGGAATGACTTCTATTAAAATATTTAAAGGCCAATTTCACAGCTTTAATCTTCTTCACAAGACAAAACATATTAGTACCAGATACCTCCACACTCCAGGCATTCGCTATTATAGTCTTAAAGCCAGGAACATCCACCCAAAAATTAAAAAATTTAAAAGGCTTCCTAAAGCTGCTCACTAAGCCAAACATATCAATCACACAAGGGCAGTGGTCCATCAACCCTTCAGGAAGAAAGTCAGCTGTAACACTACTGAAATCTTGAAGCCAATTTCATTAACTAAGACTCTAACAATCTTAGAAAACACCTTGCTCCCCTCCTCCTGTTTGTTATTCTAGGTATAAAACATCCCACCTGTTTTAAATTCAGTTAAACAGCAGTTTCTGACACAGAGCCTGAACTTATTAACCTCTGACAGAGTAATAGAGGATCCCAGTCTATCACTAATGTTCAACACATTATTAAAGTCCCCACAAACAATCCAGGGACCATCAATAGCACCACTAATCTCACTAAGTTGTTGCCACAGCTCCTCCCTTCTACCAGATTCACTAAAACCATACACCATAGTACACCAAAAACTAACTTTAGAAGCTTTATGCTGGACCTGAGTATGGATTCACTGAGCTTCAATTCGAACTATATTCACACAGAAAATACTAGGCCTCCAAACTAAACAAATTATACCATTAATACATCTTGAGTAATTAGCACACATTGTCCAATCACCACCAAAATTAGAGAAGACTTTGCCAAAATTAGCAGCCTTCACTTTTGTTTCTAAACACAAAACAACCCAATATTCTGATGCCTAATAAAGAGCAAGACATCAAAAATTCGACTTGAGCTGTTAAGACCTCTAGTATTCCAAAAACCCCATCTATCCATAAGGAGGTGATGAATAAACAACCCCGTCCACACTACCATACACCATCATATCTTTAAAAGCTAAATGGTTTCTTCCCCGTACCAAACAATCACTTCCTTCCTCCAACACCTCACTTTCCTCCCTTTGATCAACTAATCTAGCAAATCGACCCCCCACAGTAGCCCTCTTACTGTGAGGGCCATAATTAGGAACCAGAGTCTTCTGTAAAGGCTTCTGATTAGGCTTCTAGGTAGGCTTCTAAACAAGTCTCCAAATTTTTTGAGGTTTCAGCTGTTATTGCTTGGCTTTCATCACTCTTGGATTTGGACATTGGTTGCTATCATGACCCATTCCCTTACATATGGGACAAGAGACATGTTTCCATTCAAATTCAACATCCGGCTTCACATGCTGCCCAAATTCATCCAGGAATTCAATCCTGCTCCACCAAGTCACTATTAATCTTCACTTCAACCAGCAACCTTGCATAGGCCACCATATCTTTCATAGTAGTAGCTTTGTCCATCTTAATTGGTTTCCCAATTAAGCTACCAAGCTTCATCAATGTTTTCTGTCCCCAAAATCTCAAATCAAGACCATACAATTGAACCCAGACAGGCACCAAATCCCCCATTTCATCTTTTGGGTTTAGACCCACCCTCCATTGTTTGACCACAACTGGCTTCTTATAAAAGAAAATAGGCCCAACAACTGTAGCCTTATCTCTTCCAGCAATATCCTTAAATCTAGCTAAGAAAACTCCATTACTGCTCAGTGACACTTTATCTATGCCAAATTTTCCCCACATATGCCTAATATAACTATTGAAGACATACAAAGAGGGCTTTGTGCAAAGTACAAAGCAGATTACAGCAGAATTCCAGTAATCAATTTCCGAAGCAACATCCTCCCTATTCAATTGCAACAACTTCTGATTACCCCTAACACTACTTTGATTCTATAAAGATTCAGATGAGTTCTGAAAGAAAGAACCCTCATCCAAGACATTCTTGAACTTATCTCTCCAAGAAGTACCCAATTTAGACCTAGGTACCAAACCATAAAAAACAAGGCAAACAATTATCGGGGTTTTGGGGGAATTGATAACATCATTGCAAGAATTAGGAGTATTACGAATCATCAATAATGGAGTAGGGTTAATACAATCATCAATGTTATCTGATTTTCCATCCAAACATCCCTTCTCAAAATCATGCAATCCAAACCCAGATTGAACAGAACCTAAAGGGGAGGGAGAATTGAGATGAATTACCTCAATCCATTGTTGAAATTGCTCCTTATGCAGCTGTTTCTCCTTCTCTAACCTCATTGACTGGGATTCCTTCCACAGAAACATCATCCAGCCAGCTTACAATTGACGCATCATCGGGTTTCAAACTATCTTCCTTCTTCTTCGAGAAATTCTTCTTCCCTTCCTTTACCTTGCTCTTCTTTTTCGTCTTTGAGGATGATCCTTTCTTCCCCTTGCCTTTCTTTCCCTTGGCCATAACCAAAAACTCAAAGTTTTGATGAAAAAAATGGCGGGTTCAGAAGTTTTCTTGATTTTGACTTTCATTTGATTCTTTTCTTTTTTTTTTGGTAAATTAGAAAATTTTTATTTCCAAAGGAAGAACAAGATACAACTTACAATAAAACCGAGTTGTAACTCCAAAACTACACCAGCCCGAAGGCAACCACACCCCCAAATCTACCCCAAACTGAAAGAGACCACCTTCTAGGAAGGGTGCCTAAGACAGAGAGGGGAAAAAACCAAACCCGGTCTCGAGTAGAAAGGCACCTTCTAGGAAGGGTACTTTAAACAGGGACCGGGATAAAAACCTAACACAAAGCCAAAAATTCGGGAAACAAAACAAAAAACAGCAAGCCCAAAAACACGGGAGGCCAAAATAGCACCTTTACACAGCTAGCAAAACATAACACAAACTAGAAACATAAAACAACCCAGCAGCCCACCAAAACAACAACACCAATCCACACCACTACTGCACAACACCCAAAATAGTAGCCTAACCAGTGCAGAGCAGGCACCAGCAGGCCCCTAAGAAGATAAACAACACTAGCTGAGCAGAAAGCTTCAAGGATCAGCCCATATAATCTAGCACTCAGCAACACAGCATCAGAGCATAGCAATCCAGCAAAACCGCAACTGAAAAACTGACCAGACTAAACGCAAACAACATCATAGCAATCTGAACCTCAGCAAAACAGTCCCACGGTCACAGAATCACAAACTGCACCAGAGCAAAGATACAATCACAGTTGCACCATATCATAACCAAGCTCAGGAACGCAGAACAACTACACAACAGGTCAGCAGAAAAATAGACCACAACAAACCAGCAGGGACAGAAAAACAGAAGCTTTGAGTAGGCACAGAAACAGTCAAAAAACCCGAGACCACTGACTAACTCAGCATCACAACAGAACACAGCTTGCAGCTGCAGAAAATAGACAGAACAAGAGTTAGAGAAACAACAGCTCAGCCAAGCAGATAGAAAAAACAAACTCAAGGCATGAAACAAAGTTGAACAAACTCCAGAACACAAACCAAAACCAGAATTCAGCAAGGCACACTGAATTTTAAGAGATGCAACCATTTACATTGATTTCTAGACCAAGATCCATTAATCAATTGTTGTACTCTACAAATCACCTCCACACAAATTGCCTTACATAATTTCAGGGGGATAATCACAACTTTATCCCAATAAGCATGGTTCCTGTCAAACCATATGTGATAAACACAGACAGAAAAAACAGCTAAGATAATTCTGTTTTGGATCAGATCAGACCCTTGCCTATTCTAGTGCTTCCAAGAGCCATCTAAGATAAAATTCCTTTCATTTATACCTAACCAAGCAACAACTATCTTGACGCATTGTCTACTATAAGGACAGTTGAAAAAAGGTGCTCATGAGACTCAGTATCATCACCACACAGAAGGCAGTTAGTATCATGATTACACCCAAAAGAAACTAACCTATCTCTTGTCTGAAGCCTCCTTTGAGCAGCAAGCTAGGAGATAAAGGAATGTTTAGGAACATTAAATCTGTTCCACACCCATTTACTCCAGATTATCTTTGACTGCACTCCCTATAACCAAGTATAACAGTCACTGATACTATACTGTTTACTCAGCCAATTCCCAACCTCAAAACCTTGTTGAATCTCACTTTTCACAGCACATAACCTCCTCCAAGCCCAGCCATCACACCTCTTGGGAGTATAGGCCCACTAATTCTGAATTTTCAAATAAATGCTACGGATCCATTTCACCCAAAGAGAGTCTTCTTTCTTAGCAATTTTCCACACATACTTACCCAGGCCAACTTTGTTCCAGTTACTACAGTCCCTCACACTCAGGCCACCAAATTTTTTGGGCTTACAAACCCAATCCCAAGCAACAGGAGGAACCCCCCCAAGAATAGAAGATCCATCCCAAAGAAAGGCCCTACACAGTTGAGTGATTCTGTGAACAACCCCCTTAGGCAATAAAATACATTGAGCCCAATAAGTGTGCAAACTGATAAGCACAGAATTGATTAGGGTAGCCCTGGCACTATAGGAGAGGTTCCCACTAGATAAGCAAGTGATCCTGGCTAGCATCTTACCAATGATACTATCAAAGTCAACAATTCTCATATACTTAGCATTAAGGGGAATGCCAAGATACTTGAAGGGAAAAGAACCTGCAACAAAACCAGAGTTACACAGAATTTCCTCCTGCAACTCCCTCCCCATACTATCAAAATACACAGCGGTTTTATCAGTGTTAGCCACTAATCCAGAGATCTTTTCAAAAGTTTTTAAGGCTCTAATTAGCAGAGAGAAAGACTTCCTATCCCCATGGCTAAACAACATGAGATTATCAGCAAACACAAGATGGGTCAACCCTAACTGCTTACAGCCTTGATGAAATTTGAAGCTTCTAAGTCCTCCCACTTTTTGAAGGATCCTAGACAGATATTCCATGACCAATACAAAAATCAGAGGAGAGATGGGATCTCCCTGTCTAATGCCTCTCTTACCCTTAAAGAAACCATGAAGCCCACCATTAATCATAAGAGAGTAGGAAGGCGTAGAGACACATTCCATCACCCAGCCTACAAATTTCTCAGGGAAGTTGAGAGCCACCAGCATATCTCTAATATAAGACTAGTGAACAGAGTCATAAGCCTTCCTCAGGTCAACCTTAATAGTACACCTAGGAGCCTTCCTTTTGTTATTGTAATTCTTTAACATGTCCTGACAAACAAGAATATTATCTAGGATAGACCTTCTCTCCACAAAAGCTCCCTAATTATCGCTAATCAAATCTGGTAAGACAACCTTAAACCTAGAGTAGAACAACTTTGAGATAAGCTTATACAAGACATTGCAACAAGCAACAGGTCTATACTGGGAGACATAGATGGCATCATCAACTTTAGGCACCATAGTAAACAAAGTGCTATTCACTTGCTTAAGGAGACATCCATGATAAAAAAAAGGATAACACAACTTCATATAAATCATTTTTCACAATGTCCCATGAAGCTTTATAAAACTTACTAGAGAACCCATCTGGTCCAGGAGCTTTATCATCCTCAATGCTCCAAAGATCATCTTTCACATCAGCCTCAGTAAAAGGAAGACACATCTCAACTCTTTGCTCTTGAGAAAGAGTCCTCCCAACCGCAATAATAGCATCATGAAAAAATCTCTCAGGATTGCAATTTGAACCCAGCATATTCTGATAGTAGCCAACAAAAGCATTAATCACCTCACTAGGCTTCTGAATCACCTGACCATCTTGAATCACACTGCAGATCCTGTTCTGAACCTTTCTCTTTTGAATATAGGCATGAAAGAAACAAGTGTTCAAATCCCCCTCCTTAAGCCAGTGCAATTTTGCTTTTTGTTTCAGAAAAGAATATTTTGCAAAATGGGCCTTCTGAAACACAATTCTAGCATGATTCTCTTCACTAATCAGGTCCCCATTGCAAGGGTCTAAATTCATCTTTTTCTGCACATTCATCAAGTTCACATAAGCTTCAACATCAGCAGCTTCAATAGTGGACAGAGAGCCCAGATTTTTATCTTTAATGGCTTTTTTGACAGCTTGTAACATCTTAACCACCCTGAACATAGCTGTACCTCGAACCTCAAAGTCCCACTCCTGTTGAACAAGCATCAGAAACCCAGGAGCAGAAGTCCAATGGTTAAAAAATTTGAAAGGTTTAACAGCCCTTTCATTCAAACCAAAAATATTCATGCAACAAGGACTATGATCCATAGTCCCCTCATGAAGAAGAAAGACTACAACAGATTTGTCAAAACTATTCAACCATTCACTATTCACCAACACTCTATCAATTTTCATACATACTCTATTTTGTCCTTGTTTATTGTTCTAAGTGTAAAACAAACAACCAACCTTGAATTCAAACAACTCATTTTTGCCCAGGTACTCCCTAGAATCCTTTACCTCATCAAAACTACATGGGGACCCAATCCTATCCTCCAAATTGAGGATATTATTAAAATCTCCACCAATAAATCAAGGATCCTTAGAACCCGTAGCTAAATCAGACAACTGATCCTAAAGCTCAACTCTCCTCTTAGGATCATTCAAGCCATACACCATTGTGACAAGAAACAAACTACCAGAGGCTCTATGTTTAACAACCAGATGAATAAGTTGCTCCTCCACCCTTAGCACAGTCACCTGATAGATGACAGGCAACTACATGACCAAAATTCTACCTTTATCATTTTTGGCATAATTTGCAACTACAGACCAAGACTCACCAAAGCTACTAAAAACAGCACCAAATCTTTGTTCCTTCACCTTAGTCTCCATGAGCCCAAATAAGCCCAAGTTGTGATGACTCAGGAACCAAGAAACATCAAACCTTTTATTAGGCAAATTTAGGCTAATAACATTCTAGAACCCTATACTATCCATGTAGAGAATAAGAGCACTCTCCCTCCTCCATGCCTCCATACAATACCCTACCTTCATCAATACTACATAATCTCACATTTCTAGAAACCCCATGTATTTGGTCTCTACGTGTACCAGGATTGTGTCCAGCTTCAAAATTATCTTCTAGACAGTCAAATCTGTTTTCTGTCTCCACAACCACTATTACTTCATCTTGTCTAACTTGCTGCAAATTGACATTTTGGTTAGGTTCCTGTACCTTTGATTGCACAGGCCTGCAAACCTTCTTCACTGTCTCTCTAACATGAGGTCCTCTCCTCCTGTTATTCCTCTACTTAGCCCATTGATTTGGGCACTGCTCCTCATTATGTCCCACACCCGAACACTTCTTACAACTGATAGGCTTCCATTCATATACAACTTTCTGAAAAACATTTAGTCCTTCTTCATCCCAAAATTCAATCTCCCCCGGGAATTCTCCATCAGTAGAAACTTCAACCATCAATCGAGCATATTCAAGCTTCTCTTTGTTAGCCGTGATTTTATCTGTCTTCACAGGCTTCCCTATCAGCTTCCCTATTTTCATCAAAGCATTCTGACCCTAGAATTTAAGGTGTAGTCCAGGTAGTCTTACCCATACAGTAACTTCTGAAACTCCGTCCTTCTACAAATTTATACTAGGCTCCCATCGTTTCATAATCACATCCTCAGCAGTACGTTTCAATTTCTCACCAATACCCGTACCACTAACATCTTCAGGTTGGTTAATATTATCTTCCCTTGACAAGTCCAACCCCTCATCCCCGGTGTTCCTGAACAACGCACTCTATCTCCTAGAACCCCCACTCCCAACAATTCCAGAAGCCCTAGAAACAGGGGTCTCCTTATTTGGGGGAGGGGGTATTACGAGGGCTAGGACTTAATCCCAGATTCATACCAATAACAGACCCACTTGAAACAGATTTATCATCCCTAATCATCATCAAAGGAGTCGGGTTTATCGAGCCCGACTGAATATTCAAACACCGATGATTTACTGTTTCATTGAAAGTATCGCAAGCAGCAGGGGAGTTATGGTAGATTACCTGAAGCCACAAATTGAATTGAGCTGCATGCATGTCCTTATCTTCCAGAGAGACTCTCTTCAAAGGATCATCTTGGATACCCTCATCATCAAGTCAGCTGACCTTAGACCCAGCTCCATCTTCACGGTTTTGAGCATTTTCGACATTCAATCGGATTCTAGGTTTAGGGCCATGATTCTTCTTTGATTTAGATGATGACCCCTTCTTTCCTCAATTCTTCTTCCCCTTGGTCATAGCCCAATCAGAGATTTCAAGGGAACAAGAATGGCGAAAAGAAGGATTTTCTCTCTCTAGGATTTTCTCTCACTTTCATTTGATTCAATTAGCTTAATTGAATGCATTTGACTTTTATTTGATTCAAATAGGTTTATTTGAATGTGTTTGACTATCATTTGATTCAAAAATCTTTGTTAAAATGAGTTTGACTTTCATTTATAGCTTTGTAGAATGCATTTGACTTTCATTTGATTCAAATAGCTTTGTTTGAATGTGTTTGACTTTCATTTGATTCAATTAGCTTTGTAAAATGCATTATATTTTCATTTAATTCAAGTAGCTTTGTTTGCATGTGTTTGACTTTCATTTGATTCTATTATCATTGTTGAATGCATTTGACTTTCATTTGATTCAATATATTTTTGTTTGAATGTGTTTGACTTTCGTTTGATTCAATTAGCTTTATTTGAATGCGTTTAACTTTCATTGATGTAGTTAGCTTTGTTGAATCCATTTGACTTTCATTTGATTGTAATAGCTTTGTTTGAATGTGTTCGACTTTCATTTGATTTAATTAGCTTTATTTAAATGTGTTTGACTTTCATTTGATTCTATTATCATTGTGGATTGCATTTGACTTTCACTTAATTCAATAAGCTTTGTTTGAATATTTTTTACTTTCATTTGATTCAATTAGCTTTATTTGAATGTGTTTGACTTTTATTTGATTCAATTAGCTTTTTAGAATGCATTTGACTTTCATTTGATTCAAATAGCTTTGTTTAAAAGTGTTTTACTTTTATTTATTTCAATTAGCTTTGTAGTATGCATTTGAATTTCATTTGATTTAAAAAGCTTTGTTTGAGTATTTTTAACTTTCATTTAATTCAATTAGCTTTATTTGAATGTGTTTTACTTTCTTTTGATTCTCTTAGCATTTTGGAAAGCATTTGACTTTAATTTGATTCAAAAAGCTTTATTCAAATGTATTTGACTTTCATTTGATTAAATTAGCTTTGTAGAATGCATTTGACTTTCATTTGATTCAAATAGCTTTGTTAGAATGTGTTTGACTGTCATTTTATTAAAAAAGCTATATTTGAATGTGTTTTGACTTTCATTTGTTTCGATTAGCTTTTTAGAATGTATTTTAGTTTAATTTGATTCAAATAGCTTGCTTTGAGTGTGTTTGTCATTCTATAGATTCTATAATCATTGTTGAATACATTTGACTTTCATTTGATTCAATTAGCATTGTTTGAATGTCTTTGACTTTCATTTGATTCAATTAGCTTTGTTGAATGCGTTTGACTTTCATTTGATTCAAAAAGCTTTGTTTGATTGAGTTTGAATTTCATTTGATTCAATTGGCTTTGTTTAATTGTGTTTCACTTTCATTTGATTCAATTAGCTATGTAGAATGCATTTAAATTTCATTTTATTCAAATAGCTTTATTTGAATGTGTTTTACTTTCATTTGATTCTATTACCGTTGTTGAAAGCATTTGACTTTAATTTTACTGTAAAAAGCTTTGTTTGAATGTGTTTGACTTTTATTTGATTCAATTAGCTTTGTTCCAATATGTTTGACATTCATTTGATTCAATTAGCTTAATTGAATGCATTTGATTTAAATAGCTTTGTTAGAAAGTGTTTGACTATCATTTGATTCAAAAGCTTTGTTTGATTGTGTTTTACTTTCATTTGAATCCTATATTTTTTTATTTTTTTTTTATTTTTATTTTTGGTAAATAAGAAGTATTATTAACCAAAGAAAGAGGGCAAGCCCTCAAAACAAATACAAGAAAAAGCTTGTAAACTCCTAAGTACACAAGCCCTTAGGCCACATAACCCCCACACTAATCTATACTAGCCTTAAGTGATAAAGCACCTTTTAGGAAGGGTATTTATCACAAGGATCAGAACAAAAGAGTAACTAACCCAACCCTAAGTAAAACAGAACAGAACAAACAAAGAATACGAAAATTACCAACTCAGGCTGGTATACTGTTTCTTAAGGTCCTTAGCCATTGACAGTGATGTCTTTTCCATTTTCCACCTATAATCTGCTGAACATGATCAACCACCATTGAACATAGCCTGTGACAAAGCTTCTCAAGAAACAGAAAAGCATGATTCCAGTAAGCCATGTTCCTAGCAGACCACAAATAATACACCAAGGCTGTAAGAGTAGCATACCCAATTTTCCTTAGAATAGGGTCTTTAAATTTTCTCTTCAAGTGCTTCCAAGTGTTTGCAATATTAAAGTGAATCTCCTGAATTCCAAGCCAGCTACTAATAATCAGCATACATTGTCTGCTATATGGACAGGCAAAGAACAGGTGCTGTTGACATTCAGTGACAGTATCACATAGCAGGCATTTGTCAGTATCACATATTCCATGCTTGAACAACTTGTCTCTGGTTCTCAGCTTATTTAATATTGCTAACCAAGCTATTAAACTTGTTTTAGGAATATTATACCTATTCCAAACCCAATCTGTCCAACCCACCTTCTCAGCATCATTCTGAAGCCAGGAATACACAGCAGCAATAGAGTAATTCTTCTCATCCCATTTTTCAGTCAAGAAACCCTCCCTAAGCTCATCCTTGATTTTACAGATTTTCTTCCAAGCCTAACCATCAGCTTTTTTTGGAGTATAAGACCACCAGCCAGTAGATTTAACATACACATTATGAACCCATTTAACCCAAAGAGAGTCCTTTTTCTTAGCTATTTGCCACACATTTTTTCCCAGGGCAGCCTTATTCCAACTTTCACAATCTCTCATACCCAGACCACCAACCTTCTTGGATATACAAACCCAAGACCAAGCCAAAGGGGGAGCTTTAGAAAGAATAGCAGATCCACCCCATAAGAATGCCCTGCATAGCTGATTGATTCTCTAAATCACAGACTTGGGAAATAAGACACATTGAGCCCAATAAGAATGTAAGCTAATTAAAATTGAATTGATGAGAACAACTCTTGTTGTATATGAAAGATTCCTACTGGATTATCCCATCAATCTATGCAACATCTTGTCAATCAGAGCATCAAAGTCAGTAACTTTCAAGTATCTTGAATTAAGAGGGACACCAAGATACTTAAAAGGGGCTGAACCCTCTACAAAACCAGTAAGACTTAAGATGTTGTGCTTAACTCTTTCTTCAACATTCCCAAAATAGATTGCTGTTTTTTCAGAATTTGCTTTTAAACCAGACACCTTCTCAAACATACTCAGGGCTCTAAATAAGTAGTCAACTGAACTCCTATCTGTAGGGTTTCGTAGTGACCCGACACTACGCGGAAGGAAACCCACCAAGACCCGCCCCTTAATTAAAATAATTAACAAGCATATTAAACTTAATCAAACAAGATCAAGAACAAGAATTATACCTTTGATGCGTGCTTCGCTCCCAAAGAGCTCTTACTTCAAAATCCCGAAAACACGAGATCTCCGACGGATCGTACCCTCGACCAGACCCGAGCGTCCTAAGTCTTGAAGGTTAGTCAAGACCCGGACAAAATAACTATGAGTTTTACGAATCAAAGGTTTACTCTTACTTAGAGTTTCCTTTTTAATTCCATTCAAGGTTGTATCCTCAAAATCCCAACCAAGTGGGTATTTATAGAGAATGGGGACTTGAAACCCCTTTTCATGATCAATGTGGGATCATGTTCAATTGCAATAATTTATTTAATTCCAAAATAAATAATTAGGCAAAAGCTATCACAAGGCAACAAGTGGCAAGGGAGAGAATGGGTTAGGTCAGGACCATATCCCATGTGGGGGACCATTGCCTTGCTCCCCAAGGGAAGCCTAGAGGCTTTGGTCCCCGCCTCTCCTAAACCGCCACTCACAAGGCAGCTGGGCTGGCTGCCAGCTGGTACTGCCAGCACGCCCAGCCAGCTAGCACCAGCCAGCAGCCTCACATCCCAGCCAGGCAATGCGTGCTGGCGCTGGGTGATGCTTGGCGCTGGTGCTGCGTGCTAGTGCTGTGCTACGCTATCACGCTGGCACTAGCCTAGCACTCCCTCGCATCCTTCGCACTCCCATGCCCTCGCACTCCATGCCAGCTAGCCTTTCACGCACGCAAGGCCTAGCATGCGTGCTGCTAGTGAGCCACGCATGCTGGGCGACAGTGCACACGCACACGCACACACGCATATGCCTAGCACTGCGATGGTGCTGTGCGTGGTGCCAGGCTTGCGATGGTGCCTGGCCTGCGTGCTGTGATGTCTTCCACGCACATGCTCACGCACACAAGGCCCAACATGGTGATGTGCTTGTGCGAGGGGCATACGATGGTGCCTAGCACCCTAGCACGCATGCTGCGATGAAGTGCCATGCGAACGCACGCATGTGCGCAGCTATGCTTGTTGCGATGGTGTGCTATGGTGCGCATAGCACTTGCGATGGGCTGCAATGGTGTGCTATGGTGCGCATAGCATTTGTGATGGGCTGCGATGGTGTGCTATGGTGCGCATAGCACTTGCGATGGGCTGCCTAGCACACCTAGTGTGCTTGGGCTTGCGCCTAGCCATGCTAGGTGCATGCTAGCCTAAACTAGCCTAGCATCTACATTGCTAGGCCAGTGTTGTGCTAGGGCTATGTTCATACTTGTTGCTTTGTGATTTCGCGATGCTCGGTCTCGACGCCCTAGGCTCGATATCCGACGTCTGTATTCATAAAACTCTGCTGACTCATTAAATCCTTTCGATTAATTCGTCGTCTCGGATCGGTGATTCGATTGGGTTCGACCCGAAGGGTTCAGTTAAGATTAAGTTGTAACATCAATTGTATATTGATATTACTGATCGGAAGCGGCCTCCACCTAGGCATTCCGATCACTTGACCTTACTGAAGAATTAGCTCCGTAATAATTCTGAACCCTCTATCAGAAGAATACACTTGTTGGAAGGACACCATTCCTTTCACTATCTCCATAAGCAAACAACATTAAATCATCAGCAAAGATCATGTGGTAGAACTGGAGGGCTTTACATCTGTAGTGAAACTTGAACTTCCTGAGCTTACTAACCTTCTTGAGTAACCTGGTAAGATAATTTATAACAATAACAAACACTAACGGAGACATAGGATCTCCTTGTCTCACTCCCCTTTTTCCTTGAAAAAATCCATGTAATCCTCCATTCAAAAACAGGGAATAAGTAGGAGAAGACACACACTCCATTACCCAATGCACAAACTGATCAGGAAAACCAAGTGAAACAAGCAAATCTTTAATGAAATCCCAGTGCACAGAATCATAAGCTTTCCTAAGATCCACTTTAATAGTGCATCTAGGGGATTTCCTTTTGTAATTATAGTTTTTAAGCATGTCCTGGCAGATCAAAATATTGTCCATAATTGATCTACCAGCCACAAAGGCACCCTGACAATCATCAATTATAGCAGGCAACACTTCTTTCAATCTAGAACAAATCATTTTAGAAATGATTTTATATACTACATTACAACATGCAATAGGCCTAAAATGAGTCACAAAACTTGCATTATCAATTTTTGGGACCAGAGTGAGAGTGGTGGTGCAACCCTGTTTGAGAAGTCTGCCATGATAAAAAAAACTCAACACAGCTTTACACAAGTCAGATTTCACAATATCCCAAGAAGTCTTGAAAAACCTACTAGAGAAGCCAAATGGCCCTGGGGCTTTGTCTTCATCAATGCTCCACAAAGCTCCCTTAACATCCTCCTCCCTTAAATTCCTACAGAGAGCCCCTCTTTGATCCTCATTAAGCACAACCCCCTCCATTATGACAGCAGGGTGAAGCTTCATCTGAGGACTAGTACGAGTTCCCAGGAGCTCAACATAAAAAGTAGTGAAGGCATCACTAATCAAAGAAGTACTAGAGATCCTATTATGAGCTCTCCTACTCCTCAAGCAAGCATGGAAATAAGCAGAATTTTCATCCCCATCTCGAAGCCAATGAAATTTAGCTTTCTGTTTTAGGAATTATAATTTTGCTTTATGAGTAGTAGCATATCTTGTTCTAGCCTCATACTCAGCCTTAACGAGGTCCTCATTCCCTGGATCAACATTAAGCTCTTCCTGGCATTTAAGTAACTCTCCACCAGCCACTGTATCAGCAGTCTCAATATTTGAGAACTGAGATAAATTCAACTGTTTTAGATATTTCTTAACAGCTTGCAACATCTTAACCAAAACAAACATATCAGTACCCAGGATAGTAGTGTTTCAGGCTTGAGAAATGATATCATGATAACCAGGAAAGTCAGTCCACATATTGAAGAAAAGAAAAGGCCTTTTAACCACATCAGCACCACCAAATAAGGACACAGTACAAGGGCAGTGATCCATAAGCCCTTTTAGGCAAGAACATAGCAATGGCATTATTAAAAATTTTATGCCATCTCTCATTTACTAACAATGTGTCTATTATAGTACATACTCTATCCATGCCCTGCTGCTTGTTAGTATAAGTGAAAAAGGAACCTCTAGTCTTCAAATCCATCAAATCATAGTGTCTTAGGCACTCTCTAAAATTCTCAACTTCATTCAAAGTACAAGGAGAGCCTAATCTATCCTCCATATTCAAAATGTTATTAAAATCTCCACAAACCACCCAAGGACCAGAGATTAAGTGACTAATCTCCCTAATATGTTTCCATAACCTCTCTCTACCAGCAGCCACATTTACCCCATACACCATAGTGCACCAAAAAGAGATGCTAGAAGCCTTATGAGTCACATAAGAATGAATACATTGACATTCTATCCTCATCACTTGGATCAGATACATAGAAGGCTGCCACATTACCCAGATCCTACCTCCATTTACCTTGCTATAATTGGTAATAACAGATCAAGTACTACTGAAACTATAAAAGATCTTCCCAAACCTTTTAGCCTTAACATTTAGTCTCAAGGAGGCCAAACAAACCTATACTGTGATGCTTCAGAAGCCAGAGAACATCACAAATTTTACTAGGATGGTTAAGACCCCTCACATTCTAGAAACCCCACTTATCCATTGACATTATAAGAGCACTCACCCCTCTCCCACCCTCCATACATCACCTCCCCATCCCTCAAATCAATTATCTCATCTTGAAACAAAGCCTGTCTTGACCCTGTAGGGCTTACCCTATCCTCCTCCTGATCTGCTTCCTGCAACCCATCAAATCTATTATTTAAGTGCACAACATTACCAACTTTTGAGTTCCTCACTATTTCACCATGTTTTTGTATAGGTTCTTGAACAAGTCTTTCGGCAGACTTCTGTTCATTATTTTACATAGAATTCCACTTAGTATCCTACACAAGCTTTTGAATAAATGTCTGGACAGGCCTCCAAATCTTCTGCCTCACAGCCTATTTCTGATATCTAGATTGAGTCTTCCTGGCTCTATTAAACAGGTTCTGACAATCCTACTCCACATGTCCCATACCCTTACATACCTGACAAACAACCGGCTTCCATTCAAACTGAACCTCTTGCTTGATTCTGATCCTTTCTTCATCTAAGAATTCAACAAACTCAGGAAGAGTCCCATTAACAGCTACTTCCACCATTATCCTGGCATAGGCAATCCTTTCCTTGGTGGATGTAACCTTGTTAGTCTTGATTGGTTTACCAATCAAACCTGCAATTTTCATTAAAGCCTCTCCACCCCAGAATTTCAAATCCAAATTAAGCAGCCTTACCCACACATGAACATCAAAAACCTTCTCCTCTCTAATCTTTAGATCAGCATGCCATCTCTTAGTAATTACGGGCTTCCTGTCAAACAATTTGGGACTAGCATCCAGCGCCTGTTCTCTAGCCTCCCTTGTTCGAAACCGAACCAAGAACACACCATTGTCACACGTAGCTACCCTATCAATGCCAAACTTCCCCCAAACCCTTCTCAAGAATCCATTCATTACAGAATAGGGGGGCTGAGAGCATAGGACATAACAAACTACTGCATAATCCCAGAAATCTATCTCAGATTGAACATCCTCTTTCAACAATCGAAGCATATCATCCCCATTAGTAGGCCTATTTTCATTGTTCACATCTTCAAAATTAATCCCCTCATCAACCAGATTCTTAAACAAACCACCCCACGATTTTTTACCATGCCCAGATTGATTATTCAAAACAGGGGAAGAATTGGGGGAAATCGATTTTGGGCTGATATACCCTCAAAATTAAAATTGGGGTTAGAAATATTATCCAGATCAACATTATCACAAATCGACTGATTCGAACCAGCAATCATCATCAAAGGAGATGGAATAATCGAATTTGACTCTAACCCAGAAACAGAGTTATTAACCTTTAAAGCGGAAGAATCAATTACCTATAACCTTTGATTGAAATCAAATCGATGATTAGCCTTAACTTCTTCAGAGAATTCTGTAATGGGGATTTCATCAATAATAGCTCCATCCAACCAGCTTCCCACCGAACCCATATCAGAGCTCACTCCCTTTTCCTTAATCAGTTTCTTGTAAGACCTAAGCTTATATCTCTGCTTTTTTTTTTTAGCTTTAGAGGAAGATTTTGAGCCAGAATTCTTCTTCGCTTTCCCTTTCTTACGGTTGGCCATGGCCCAAGCACAAGCTTTCAATGTAAAAAATGGCGGCAAAAAAGAATTTCTCTCTCTAGATTTTTTCTCTCTCTAGAATAACTTTCATTTAACATTCATTTGAATCAATTAGCTTTGTAGAATGCATTTGACTTTTATTTGATTCAAATAGATTTGTTTGAATGTGTTTGACTTTCATTTGATTTAATTAGCATTGTTCGAATGAGTTTGACTTTCATGTGATTCAATTAGCTTTGTAAAATGCATTTGATTTTCATTTGATTCAAATAACTTTGTTTGAATGTGTTTGACTTTCATTTGATTCTATTATCATTATTGAATGCATTTGACATTCATTTGATTCAAAAAACTTTTTTTTAATGTGTTTGACTTTAATTTGATTTAATTGTTCGAATATGTTTGACTTTCATTTGATTCAGTAAGCTATATTAAATGCATTTGACTTTCATTTGATTAAAATTTCTTTGTTTGAATGTGTTTTACTTTCATTTGATTCAATTTGCATTATAGAATACGTTTGACTTTCATTTGATTAAGTAATCTTTGTTGAATGCATTTGACTTTTATTTAATTCAATTAGCTTTGTTTGAATTTGTTTGACTTTAATTTTATTCAATTAGGATTCTTTGAATGTGTTTAACTTTTATTTGATTCAATTAGCTTTGTAGAATGTATTTGACTTTCATTTGATACAAATAGCTTTGTTTGAATGTCTTTTACTTTCATTTGATTCAATTAGCTTTGTAGAATGCATTTGATTTTCTTTTCATTCAAAAAGCTTTGTATGAATTCTATAACTTTCATTGATTCAATTTGCTTTATTTAAATGTGTTTGACTTTCATTTTATTAACTTAGCATTGTGGAATGCATTTGACTTTCATTTGATTCAAAAAACTTTGTTTAAATGTGTTTGACTTTCATTTGATTCAATTAGCTTTGTAGAATGCATTTGACTTTCATTTGATTCAAATAGCTTTGTTTGAATGTGTTATACTTTCATTTGTTTCAAATAGCTTTGTTTGAAGGTGTTTGACGTTAATTTGATTTAATTAGCATTGTTCGAATATGTTTGACTTTCATTTGATTCATTGAGCTTTGTTGAATGACTTTGACTTTAATTTGATTCAAATAGCTTTGGTTGAATGTGTTTGACTTTCATTTGATTTAATTAGCAATGTTTGAATGCGTTTGACTTTCATTTTACTCAATTAAGTTTGTAGAATGCATTTGACTTTCATTTGATTAAAATAGCTTTGTTTGAATGTGTTTGACTTTCATTTGATTCTATTAACATTTTTGAATGCATTTGACTTTCATTTGATTGAAAAAAGCTTTATTTGAATGTTTTTCACTTTTATTTGATTCAATTAGCTTTTTTTGAATGTGTTTGACTTTCATTTGATTTAATTAGCTTAATTGAATGCATTTGACTTTCATTTGATTCAAAAAGCTTTGTTTGAATGTGTTTAACTTTCATTTGATTCAATTAGCATTGTTTCAATGTGTTGGAATTTAATTGATTCAATTATCGTTGTTGAATGCATTTGACTTTCATTTAATTCAAAAAGCTTTTTTGAATGTGTTTGACTTTCATTTGAGTCAATTAGGTTTGTTTGAATGTGTTTGACTTTCATATGATTCAATTAGCTTTGCAGAATGCATTAGACTTTCATTTGATTCAATAAGCTTTGTTTCAATGTGTTTGACTTTCATTTGATTCAATTAGGTTTGTTTGAATGTGCTTGACATTCATATGATTCAGTTAGCTTTGTAGAATGCATTTGACTTTCATTTGTTTCAAATAGCTTTGTTTGAATGTGTTTTACTTTCATTTGATTCAATTAGCTTTGTTTGAAGGTGTTTGTGTTTAATTTGATTTAATTTGCATTGTCCTAATATGTTTGACTTTCATTTGATTCAGTAAGCTTTGTAGAATGCATTTGACTTTCATTTGATTTAATTTGTATTGTCCTAATATATTTGTTTGAATGTGATTGACTTTCTGTTTATTTAATTAGCAGTGTTTAAATGTGCTTTACTTTTTTTTGGGGTAAAAAACTCCTATGCCACGTGGCCCAATAGCAAGCTGACACGTTGCAGCCCTTCGAAGGCCCAATGGGTGTTGGGTTTCGTAGCGTTTAACGCTACGCAGAAGAGAAACCCAGCCAAGACCCGCTCCTATAATTAAAGCAATAAAGCATGCATAAACATAATTAAACAACAATTAAGAAAAGGGATAAAAAAGTAATATCCTTGAAGCGTGCTTCGCTCGCAAACCGAGCTCTTACTTCGAAGCTATTAAGCCTCACAAGCGTGACGGCCTCCAATAGTTCATACCCACGACTCGAACTGAACGATCTTTGCCTCGAGGGTTAGTCGAGACTTAACCAAGTATAAAACTAGAGTTTTACGAACTTAAAGGTTTTCTCAATAATAGAGATGCCTTTTTTAGTTCCACTCAAGTTGTGTTCCCAAATGCCCAATCTTGGGGTATTTATATGGAATGGCAACTTGCATCCCATTTCATGATCAATGTGGGATAGGTGCATTTTTCACTAATTTATTTAATTCCAAAATAAATTACAAAATAATGCAATTACAAATCAACAAGTGGCATGAGGAGAGGAGAGGAGATGTTAGGTGAGGGCCATGACCATGGGGGGACCATTACCTTGCTCCCCAAGGCATGGCTCTAAGCCTTGGTCCCCACTCTCCTCTAATCGGCCTCAAGCAAAGGGTGAGCTGGCAGCCAACATTGCTGCCCAACTAGCATTGACAGCCTGTGCGCAGCTAGCATGGCCAGCACGCACCAGCCAGCACAACTAGCACATGCGTGCTGCTAGCGAGCCACGCATGCTGCTGGCTGCTGAGCGCTGAGCTACGTCTCGCTGCTGCTATGCGAGGCTCCTAGCATGTTGCTCGCTGCTTTCTGCTTGGTGCTGCCATGCGACGGCACGCACACAAGCAAGCAAGCACAGCGTGCTACTGCTTCGATGGCATGCGACGCACACGCACACGCACACACGCATAGGCGTAGCAATGCGATGGTGCTGTGCTTTGCGTAGGCTGTGCGATAGCACCTAGGCATGCAAGCACGCATATTGCGGTGGTGCTATGCCATGCAAAGGCACGTACACACACAAGCACGATGATGCTGCTTTGTGCTGCCATGCGAGACATGCACGCACACGCAAGCACGCATGGTGCTGCGATAGTGCTGCCATGCGAGGCACGCACACACGCAAGCACCTATTGCTAGCGATGGTGCGCCAAGAACACATGGTGCGCCTAGCACACACATGGTGCGCCTAGCACATACATGGTGCACCTAGGCTTGCGCCTAGCCATTCAAAGTGCATGCTAGCTCGAGCTAGCCTAGCGTTCACATGGCTAGGCCAATGTCATGCTACAGCTACGCTCGAACTTGTTGCTTGTTGATTTTGTGACGCTCGTTCTCAACGCCCTAGGCTCGATATCCGACGTCTATGTTCGTAATACTCTTTTGACTCATCAAATCCTTCGGATTGATTCGTCTGTTCGGATCGACAATTCGTTTGGGTTTGACCCAAAGGGTTCAGTCGAGACAAAGCTGTAATTTAAATTACAGATCGGAAGCGGCCTCCACCCAGGCATTCCGATCACTTGATCTCACTGAAGAATTAGCTTCCAGAAAATTTTGAACCCTCTATCAGAATAATACAGTTGTTGGAAGGACACCATTCCTTTCAATCTCCCACTTGTCCTTCAAGACAAGTGTGCATACAGTGTATAGCCCATTTCCTATGTCACTTAACGTCTCTTCGTGAACTATATGGTAAGAATCTTTGTCATCCTTATTTCCTCCAGAAGTGTTTCTCGATCTCCGAATTCGACTGCAAATAAGCAAATGATTTCTAAAATCCATCTGAGCAAGGCCATGCATTTTCACAGTCTCACTCTTCGAGCGGCCTTGTAAACAACAAAGACATATTCCCTATTGTTAATAGGGGAACATTCCTAGTCTTGTATTGTAAGCTTCTCTTACTAAGAGGACCTAATCTCCGAGTGTTCCCGTTATAATCCCCAGTTACGGCGGACGTTTGACAACATAAAAGAGACTAGTACTCAAACAAGAGAACTTCACAATACTCATGGTCGAGGAAACAGGTCCCGATAGCTATAATGAGAAATGTACTTATGACATTTTAAATCTCTTAAAGTACTCTCATAGGTCGATTAGGTGCAGTTCCAAACTAGCACCTGTCTAAATGATTTATGACTACTATGTCCTTGCAGCACAAGAAACGGTGCTGTAAATCATACTACACATTAATCTCTAGTGGTCATTAATCGTCCATTAGTTAAATGACCTCGATTAGGGATAATTTTCGATTTAAATATTTAATGTTCACTTAACAGGTGTTTCTTTATCCAAGACATGGTCTTGATGCCCTGTTTCGAATATTCTCAAAATCGAATGGACTCACTATTTAATTCTAAACCACAATTAAATGGCAATGGAGTGCATAGTAATTTTGCATGAAAAATTAAATACTCCATAAATGAATGGTTTCTACATAGTGTTTTACATTAAGACATCTAGTTTAATTAAAACACATATATACAGGGAATTCAAAGCCAATCTCCAACGCGCTTGATTCCCATTGCTTCGACGTGCTTATTGTGATTCACTTAAGGCAGAGATTTAGTCAAAGGATCGGCCACATTGTCATCCGTGCTGATCTTACAAATTCTGATTTCACCTTTGGATTTCCATTAGGGTGTGACTTGAAGTCGTCTCTGTCAATCTAGAAGCTAGCGTCGATGTAACCTTCAACAACCAAATCTTTGTGGCGTACGATACATCAGGCCTAGTACATATCATGGCATACATGATCGATCCAATTAGCAAAGCATATGGAATCTGATTCATTCTCTCCCGCTCAACAGATGTCTATGGACACTGTTTCTTGCTAAGAGTTACGCCATGGGACATGGGTAGGTACTCTCTCTTGGCATTCTCCATGATGAATTGTGCCAGTACTTTATTAATGTAAGTACTTTGGCTCAATCCAATCATCCTCTTATATCTATCCCTATAGATCTTGATGCCCAATATGTATTGTGCCTCTCCTAAGTCCTTCATTGAAAAGAACTTTCCTAGCCAGCCCTTTACGGACCCTAATAATTTTGTGCTGTTTCCAATGAGCAATATGTCATCGACATATAGGACCAAGAATACGATGTCACTTCCACTGACCTTCTTGTAAACATAAGACTCATCTGGATTCTTGATAAAACCAAACTTACTGATGGCTTCATCAAATCGCAGATTCAAACTTCTGCTTGCCTGCTTCAGTCCATAAATGGACTTCTTAAGCTTGCATACCATTCCAGCGTTGCTTGGATCAACAAAACCTTCCGGTTGTGTCATATACACAGTTTCTTCCAAAATCCCATTAAGGAAAGTGGTTTTGACGTCCATTTGCCATATTTCGTAATCGTAATATGCAGCAATCGCTAGGATGATCTGGACGGACTTAAGCATTGCGACTCGCGAAAAGATTTCATCATAATCAATCCTGTGGATTTGGCTGTAACCTTTTGCCACCAGTCTAGCTTTGTATACTGATACATTTCCATCTTTGTCTGTTTTCAATTTGAAATCATTTGCAACCGATGGGTGTGTAACCTTCGTGCAAATTTACTAAGTCCGAGACTTGATTTTCAGACATGGAGTTCATCTCGGATTTCATGGCCTCTTGCCATTTAGCAGAGTCGGGGCTCTTCATAGCTTGTTTGTATGTCGCTGGCTCATCTCCATCCATGACTAGGATGTCCTGATCTTCGGTTAAGACAATACCAAGGTATCTCTCTGGTTGAGATCTTGGCCGTTGTGACTTACGAAGGGTAATAGGTTGAGCATTTACATTGTCTGTTTGATTTTGACCAATCTTATTACTTGCTTCTAAAGCATTTTGATTAACAGTTTTATCAGGTTGACATTGTTGCTCGTCCTCTCGAACTTCGTCGAGTTCGATTTTCCTCCCACTTGTCATTTTGGAAAGGTGTTCCGTATCCAAAAAGACACCATCACGAGCAAAAAACACTATGTTCTCGGATTTATTGTAGAAATAATACCCCTTGGTTTCTTTTTGGTAGCCCATAAAGACACGCTTGTCCGATTTTGGGTGAAGTTTGTCAGAAATTAATCTCTTGACATATGCTTCGCAACCCCAAATCTTAAGAAAAGGAATTCTTTGAATTTCTCAAAGGATTCTGATTTATTCGACATAAGGTAGACATAATCATATCTAATAGAAAAGGAACCACGGCGAGGAGAGATCTCAGGCGGCAGCCACCGAGGTCAAGAAGCTAATGGATGTCGAGTTTATTCGGCAATGCTACTACCCGGATTGGGTAGCCAATGTAGTCCTTGTCAAAAAGCCGAATGGGACCTAGCGGATGTGTGTTGATTACACAGATCTAAACAAGGCATGTCCGAAGGATAGCTATCCACTTCTAAAGATCGACAGTCTAGTCGACTCTATAGTCGGTCATGCTTTGATGAGCTTCATGGACGCCTACTCAGGCTTCCATCAGACACCCTTGTGGAAAAAAGATCAAGAGAAGACGGCATTCGTCACTGATCAAGGGTTGTTCTGCTATACGGTGATGCCGTTTGGGTTGAAGAATGCGCCTGCTACCTTCCAACGGATGATTAATACAGTCTTCATTAATCAAATTGGGAGGAACGTAGAGGCGTACATTGATGACATGATAGTCAAATCCAAGCTGTAGACGGATCACCTTACTGATCTCCGAGAAACCTTCACCACCCTCAGGCGGCATAAGGTCATGCTTAATCCCAAAAAGTGTGTCTTTGGTGTTGAGTCTGGGAAGTTTCTCGGATTCTTGATTGATCAAAGGGGGATAGAGGCCAATTCGGAAAAAGTGCGGGCGGTGATTGACATGAAGTCACCCGGCATTGTCAGAGAAGTCTAAAAACTCACCTATTGTCTGGCGGCATTGGGGAGATTCCTCAGCCGGTCAGGTGATAAGTTCCTCTACTTCTTCCAGGCAATCAAGAAGAAGACTAGATTTGAATGGGGGGAGAATTTTGAGGCGGCATTCCAGAAATTGAAGGAGCACCTCCACTCTTTGCCACGGCTGGTCAGCCCTCTAGCAGGGGAGGTTCTCTACATGTACTTGGCCATTACAGATCATGCCCTCAGTGTCGTTCTCCTAGCTTAGAGAGACGACATTCAGCTCCCGGTCTATTTCATTAGCCATGTTCTCCGGAATGCTGAGCTGCGATACCCCGTGGTGGAAAAATTTGGCCTCGCTCTGTTCATGGTAGTCAAGAAGTTAAAACCATAATTCTTGGCACATCCGGTGGTGGTCTACACAGACCAACTCCCTAAGCGGCCAATGACAACGTTGGAGTCATCCGGCAGAATGCTCAAGTGGGCTATTGAATTGAAAGTCTGGAAATTTCTTTCGAGCCTAGAAAGGCAGTGAAGGGTCAAGCGTTCGCCGACTTCATAGTTGAAATGACAAGACTGGCACAGCCGGAAAATGTTGGTCAGGTTTGGATGTTATATGTAGACGGGAGCTCTACTATGAATGGATGTGGTGCAGGCGTAATATGCATGTCTCCAGAAGGAGACAAGTATGAATACGCACTACGGTTCAAGTTCCAGGCCTCTAATAATGAGGCGGAGTACGAGGCCCTGCTAGTCGGTATATGCATGTGTAAGGCGGCAGGGGCAAGGAAAGTTGACGCCTGCTCAGATTCTTAATTGATCGTTAGCCAATTCTACGGTGATTATGAGGCCACCCATCCGGTCAAAGTGAGGCCGGGACACTTGACGAATTCCATCTAAGTCAGGTGCCCAGGTCAAAACACAATCAGGCAGATGCATTATCCAAACTGGCATCATCCGCCACTTGTGATACGCCTAGATCATTCTTTTGGGAAGTCATTGAAAAAAGAAGTATTTACAATGATCCCATTGGAGTTCTAGACCGAAGCTCTACCTGGATGGACCCCATCTGGGATTATTTGGTAGATGACACCTTGTCGGATGCCCCTTCAGAAGCCACAACATTGAAAAAGCGAGCTTTAAGCTTTGAAATCTACAAGGGGGAGCTCTTTACAAAGGGTTACCTCCAGCCGTTGCTGAAGTGTGTTACCCCTGAAAAGGGCAAAAGAGGTTCTAAAGGATCTGCACTCGGGCTTTTGTGCACCACATATAGGCGGCAGAACTCTAACAAAAAGGGCTAGGCGGCAGGGTTATTTTTGGCCTACTCTTATGGCAGACGCCATGGAAATGGTGAAAAAGTTTGACAAGTGCCAGAGATTTGGCCGGCTCATACATCGTCCGGCTACAGACCTGACGACTATCTACAGCTTGGTTGCATTTTCAAAGTGGGGCATGGATATCTTGGGTCCATATACGCCTGCCACAGGCGGGCGGAGGTACATTCTGGTGGCTGTAGATTACTTCACCAAATGGGTTGAGGTAGAGGCGGTAAAGGGCATTAAGACAAAGGATGCCATCTCCTTCATCTGGAGAAACATCATCACCCGATTTGGGGTTCCTATGTCTATGGTCTTTGACAATGGCCCTCAGTTTGAAACGCCTACCCTTAAGAGCTGGTTGGGAGATCAAGGGATCTCACATTGTTTTGCATCCGTTGGCTGCCTCCAAGAAAATGACCAAGTTGAAGCCTTCAACAAGCTCATCTCAGATGACATTAAGAAGAAAATTGAAAGGGCTGGTGGTCTATGGGCAAATGAATTGCCTCATGTCCTTTGGGCCATCAAAACAACTGAAAAAGGGGCAACCGGTGAAACCCCGTTTCTCATGACATACAACACTAAAGTCGTCCTGCCAATCGAACATTATGAGCCAACGTTTCGAGTCATGCTTTATAATGAAGAGGCTTGTAGGGTTTCGTAGTGACCCAGCACTACGCGGAAGGAAACCCCCCAAGACCCGCCCCTTAATTAAAGCATTAACAAGCATAATAAACATAATTATACAAGACTAAGAACAAGAATTATACCTTTGTTGCGTGCTTCGCTCTCGAAGAGCTCTTACTTCAAATTCTCGAAACTACAAGGTCTCCGACGTATCGTACCCTCGACACGACCCGAGCATCCCAAGTCTTGAAGGTTAGTCAAGACCCGGACAAAACAAAACTATGAGTTTTATGAATCAAAGGTTTACTCTAATTACAATAGTTGCCTTTTTAATTCCACTCAAGGTTGTGTATTTCCCAATACCATACCTTTGGTATTTATAGGGAAATGCACCCTTGAACTTAATTCCTAAACCAATGTGGGAGAATGAATAATTTGATAATTAATTTATTTCCAAAATAAATTAATAATTAAATTCAATCACAATGCAACAACTGTCAAGGGGAGAGAGAGGGTTAGGTAAGGACCTTGAAGAGGTGGGGGGGACCATTGCCTTTCTCCCCAAGGATTTGCCAAAGCCTTGGTCCCCACCCCTCACAAAACCGCCACAATGCACTTGGGTGAGCTGGCTGCTCGCCTTGCTGGCCAGCAAGCACAGCCACCCTAGTATGCCTAGCTGGCACAGCACGCATCACCCAGCCCAGCACTTGCGTGCTGCTAGCGAGCCACGCCTTGTGCTGGGCGCTGCTGCCTTGCTATCGCAGACACACGCACATGCATACGTGGTGCTGCTGCCTATCCGTCTCGCACATGCTCGTATAGCCAGCATGCGTGCTGCTAGCGAGCCACGCATGCTGGCCCCTTGCCTCGCACCATACGCATCAGCCTCACAGCACCTCTTGCGCACGCACATGCACTAGCATCTCACGCACACCCACGCATCCCCTAGCAGCCTAGGTGCGTAGCGATGCTGGGCTGCTGTGCGTGGCCTAGCAATGTGCTGGCGCCCAGGGCCTCACATACGCATGGTGCGCTACTTGGTGCTACCATGCGAAGGCAAAACGCATGCTTCGATGGGCTGCCTGGTGCTCCAGGTGCGCCTATTGATTGCGATAGGCTGCCAGGTGCTTCTGGTGCGTCTAGTGCTTGCGATAGATTAGCGATGGTGCGCCTAGCACACCTAGTGTGCTTAGGCTTACGCCTAGCCATGCTAGGTGCATGCTAGCTCGAACTAGCCTAGCATCTACATGGCTAGGCTAGTGTGGTGCTAGGGCTATGTTCATACTTGTCGCTTTGTGATTTTGCGACGCTCGGTCTCGACGCCCTAGGATCGATATCCGACGTCTGTATTCGTAAAACTCTGTCGACTCATTAAATACTTTTGGAATAATTCTTCGTCTCGGATCGGTGATTCGATTGGGTTCGACCCGAAGGGTTCAGTTAAGATTAAGTTGTAATATCAATTGTACCTCGATATTACTGATCAGAAGTGGCCTCCACCTAGGCGTTCCGATCACTTGATCTTACTGAAAATTAACTCTGTAATAATTCTAAACCCTCTATCGGAAGAATACACTTGTTGGAAGGACACCATTCCTTTCAAGGCTAATTGGGAGGCCATGCATCTTGCATTGGACTTACTCCTGGAGCACAAGGGCAATGCCGCCTTGCGTCATGAGATATACCGTCTGAGAATGATGAGGGCCTACAACAAAAGAGTACACAAACGGCCCCTCAAAGTGGGGGACTTTGTGCTACGGAAAATGGAGGCAACTAGTAGGGAAAATGAGAAAGGGAAGCTAACCCCTAATTGAAAGGTCCCCTACCGGATTTTTGAAGAAGTTAGTGGCGGCACCTACCGCCTGGAAACACCAGACAGCAGGCAGCTAGCCAGAACCTGGAATGTAGACAACTTGAAAAAGTACTACTTTTAAGGACATGTAAATATTTTGTAAATAGAGTATATTAAAGAAAGAGTACTTGATTTTCAATTATCTTTTGTAAAAGTCCCATTTGTGCAATGCACAACCGGGCAACTTCCAAGTCCCATGTGAAATGCACAACCGGGCAACCGTATGCTCTAATTGAGCAGAAGGCTAAGTATTGAACTTAGTTATTCAAACAGACCAATGGCCAACTTGTTTTAAACCAGCTGCTCTAAACATGAGCAGGCATCCGACGACGCCCATTTAGGTGAATTCGTCGAAGAGAACATCTCCCTTCTGGGTGGTACATTGTTCTACAGGTCATAGACTCAAACAACTTTAATAAGTTAGGTTAAAGATAACCCATGGTCGTTTTTATGACCTATCAAAATCAGGATACACCCGGTTATTGCCCCAAGGTAATATAGACGGTGAAATAAATCATGATCTGCAGCTAGCTTTTGCAAAAAAGCACTACAGCCGGCTCCAGCTTCCATAAACAAGGTCAAAACCTTGTTGAAATCAAGATACGCCCGGTTATTGCTCCAAGGCAATACAGGCGGTGAATTAAATCTTGGTCTACAACCGGCTTTTTCCAAAAAGCACTACAGCCGGCTACAATTTCCATAATTAAGGTCAAAACCTTGTCGCTTAATCCGCAATTGTTTAAAATACATACGTTCGGCCCCAGGCCGCTTGCATACCATCCAACGACATTGTCGGATACCCAAGGGGTAATCCGCAACCGGTTAAACGTGTATTCTATGTTTGATTTTACTTGGGAACAATTCTGTTTTAACTGTCAAGGACCGTCTATTTACTCATCCGGATGCTTATGGACGGCTGCCTGCTTAGAGTTGGTAACTATAAGCAAACAACCATCCAGGGGAAAACAGAGCCAATGCATCCGGCATACCGCATGTATCAATTCAAAATTGCAACAGATTTCATTCAAGGAAAGCAAACCGACACAGTCGGCATATTTATATAAATATTTCAAATTCAAATGTTAGTCGGACCCTTGTCCAAAGAAATAGATACAAAAGTACACGGTACGCAGGCCGGATGAAAAGCAGGAGTCAAAAAATAATTAGCTACTGCTACTGCTGCTGTTGTTGCTGTTGCTGCTCTGACGGCTGGTCCTGACCGGCAAGAGGGGCTTCTTGAGTTTCCTTGGTTTGGGCTTCTCCACCCCCACCCGGCGCATTCTCCGCCGCCTTCTCCTCCTCCATGGCGGCCCATTCCTCGAAGAGCACCTGCTTCTCAATCCCGAGAACATGAGCGTCAAATACCTCGGTTGCGTATCTATATCTCAATTCAAATAAAGCATAGTCGGTGTCCGGGTGGATCATGGACCATGCCATCTTCATGCGCGCTTTGTAGTCGCGCTCATTCTCGGTGACTAGCCGATTCTGTTCAACCGACAGCTGGTCCAGATGCTCCTTCTTGGTCTTAACCAGCTCGTCCTTCAGCCGGGTGGCCTCAGCTTTCAGCCCAGTGTTCTCCTTGTCAGCCATTCCCAAGGCCTTGACGTCGGCTTTGAGTTGGTTAACTTGGAGTTGCCAGACAGCAGCATTTTTGTTAGCTGTATTAGCAGCAGTCGTAAGCTCCCAAATGAGTTCCTCCTGTTTCATCTCCCAGGCTTTAATTTGGATTTCAAGCATAAGGGAGTTATATTGACAGACATCGATTAATTCGGCTGCCCGTCTCTAGGCATCCCTTACCTCCTCTTGCTTCTTCCACAAGGGGGCTTTCAACCCATCAACCCTTAACATTACCTGCAAAGTCAAACGAAAAAGAAGTTAGTTCAGTTATATTACAACCGGCAATTAGCAAAATTACACAAAGTACCCCATCTGGTGTACCAGCAAAATTGCCCAAAAATACCCGATACTGCCTCTTTCTCGGACCGGGTAAGGGTCCTTAGCATTCTCTTGGCATAGCTTTGCATATCCGGCCAACGAGAAGCGGCATCTGCATCATGAGATATATTTGTTAAGTATTGGGCATAAGCAGCTCCTATATTCAGCCGGCTGCCTGAAGAATCCCCTGACTGAGAAGCTTGGGGCTGGACTCGAACAGGTCCAAGCGGCCAGGGGGGGTCAAAAGTGAGATCCGTACCTTGGTTATCAGGCTGAGGGGTGACACCACCCCCATCCGCATTTAAGCCGGGTGCAACAGCAAGCACCTGGTTAAAGGGAACCTCAGCTTCCCTAGCTCCGGCCTCAGCCGGTCCTGAGCCTAAGCCTAGATCGCGCAGACTTTTTCCTGCGGACGTAGGCCTCTCAAGAGCCGGTTGTCTTCCGGCTGAGGCAGTGGCAGGGGCAGGCGGAACCCTCCGCATTTTTGAAGATGGTTGGGCAGGCTCCTCTCCTTGTCTCTTTAGCATGCTCCTTAGAGACCGAGGGACGTTTTGGCACCCCGACTTCAAAACAAAGCAAACCAACTAGTTATTATCAAGATGGGTTACAAGGCATACAGGCGGTAAAATATCAACTGGTGCTTACCCCATCACCTTTGGCCGCAAGTTGGGCCTTTTTCTTCTCAAGCTGCTCCTTCCTGATCTCAGCGGCTTACTTAGCCGGCGTTTTTTTGGGAGAAGTCATCTCGAGTCCTTTCTCTGCAAATACAAAAGAAAATAAAAGTTAAGAGAGCATTAAAACACCATACAGGCGGCATAATATGCCGGTTAAGCAATAAACCTACGTTTGCTCCAAAAAGTGTTAAGACCACAGGCGGAAAAGAACGCCTCGTCTTTGAACCAGTCCAGATGAGAAACCCATAATTTAGGGACAATAACTTGTGTCGCATCATCCAGTGGCATCGTATTCTTCTCAAAAAGCCCTGGCTCCATAATTGCATCCCAAGACCTCGCCGGTATCTTGGGGAGGGAGCATTTCTTTCCCAATAGAGCCGGGTTCTTATTGTACCGGCGCAGCCGGTGTTTCACAGCCTGAGAAGGAGAAGAGACCATATAGAATTTTCTCTTCCAGCTGGTCCATTTTGATGGCTTCTCCAAAGTCACCATATACTCCGGATGCGTGGTCAATGTGTACCATCCATTCTAGCCGCCTAAGGCACGGCTCATATAGTGTGAGTGCGCAAACTCTTCCCAGCTAGGCGTCCCGTCCTGCATCACGCAGGTGGCAATGTATCCCAAAATGTTCACCCAACAGTTGGGTGTGAGCTGCCAGACGCCAAGGTCATAACCTTTTAGAATGGCCTTGATTGTGTTGTGGAGTGGGAACCGGAGGCCGGATTTGAATGCCGCCTCATAGCAGCCGAAGTAATTATCGACGTGATCTAAGTCGTCATCCCAGACGACGGCAGCATCGACCGGTGGCATAATAAACTCCCATCTGGCGCCCACCGGACGCTTCTCCAAAAAAGTCAGGAGGGTTGCATTTAAGGTCACAACATCCCGGGCGCTCATGTGCACCTCTGTTGGATTATTTTCTGAAGGCCAGTTATATGCCTCCTCATCCTCTTGAGGGACATCTGGCTCCATTGTAGACTTAGTTGAGTCGGATTGCTGGACGGTTTCCTCATCGCCTGAGCTCCCGGACTCTTCTAAAATCTCATCTTCGGGCGTGCTAGGTACGCTCGGTTGGTCAAAAGGAGCATCCTCAACTGGTGTTCCGGCTGAATCATCTAATTGGTACTCGGGCTCAACAACCGTTTTCCTTGTTCGAGCCATTCTGTCCTGCACATGAACAAAGACGATCGGATTCGTAGAAGAATAAGGGTGGTCCAAACACCCCCAAACGGCATCCCCAGTCCTAGACTCAGCCGTATTCGGGGAACGTTTGACATTTGCCCTAGGTTGTGCCGTGTGTGTGTTGGGAGAGTCCATTATTCTTTAACCTATACAAACGGAAAAAACTCAAAAAGTTACGAAGGGCAGAGACGGTACCTTGAAGTTGTGAAGAAGTTTGTTAGCAGACGGATCTGTGAGTTGTTGCTTGCAGATACGTCAAGCAGTACCTCTTTGAAAAGCAAGTGAAGTTTGTAGAAGACTTGACCGTTTTCCAAAAATGTGGCTTGAAGATGCCACAGGCGGAAGAGTTCGGTTGTGTATGTTTTGAAAGTTGAAATACAAAAAAAAAAAAGTCAGGCGTTTTCGAAGAAAATCACCCAAAGATACCCCTGACGGTATCAATAGAATGCTGTTTTTGAAGACTACTAAAAGAAACCCCAGACGGTATCAATAGAATGCTATTTTTGAAGACTGCTCAAGGATACCCCAAACGGTATCTATGGGACGCAATTTTTGAAGATTGCTTCAAGATACCCCAGACGGTATAAGAGCGACTAAGGGTCCATAAGATGCAGTTTTTGAGGAAAATTGCTCAAAAGTACCCCAAACGACATAAGCCTGATTGTGGGTCCTGTGAATGCAAATTAATAAAGAAATTGCTCAAAGTTACCCTAAACGGTGTAAGACCAGCTGTGGGTCTATTGGATGCAATTTATGAAGTTGCTTAAAAATGCCCCAGCCGGCGTAAGACCGGCTGTGGGCCTATGGAATGCAGTTTTTGAAGACAATTGTTTGAAGATGCCCCAGACGGTACCTGACCGGCTGTGGGTCTATTGAGTGCAATTCAGAAAAGAAATTGCTTAAAAGTGCCCCCAAACGATGTAAGATCGGCTGTGGTACTACTGAAAGCAAGAAGAGGAAATTGATTAAGTCAGACTGTACCTAAGAGAGGATCAAATAAGTACTCAACCGGTATCCGGACGTGTCTGAATCAAAGTAGCTGGTTGAACGCAAGAGCAGCCGGTGTCAGAACTTTTTTCTCTCAAAGGACATTTTTGCAAAATTTTCACAGTAGGGAATGAGAGGAGGAGGCCTCCCATTTATAAGAGGGGGGCAGAAGTGGAATCGTCACCTCCCCCTCCAATTCAACTTCAAAATTCGAAAAAATTAAGATAAAAAATTAAAAATTAAAAAAATTAAAAAAATGGAGGGAAGGAGACGAACCGTCACCTTCCCAGAATGTGACATGTGACATAAGTGCCACATGGCAAGTCATGTCACACTTGTGAGGGGAAAATGTTTGGGGTAAAAAACCCCAATGCCACGTAGCAGACCTTCAAAGGCCCAATGGGATCCAATCCGATGCTGACGCATGGCATTGTAACCCTAATGGGGGAGCAATTCTTCATCTGCTATAAATCAAGGAAACTCCTCATTTTTTAGGGATACAAATATTGAGAGCAATATTAATTGCAGAATCTCTCTAAATTAGAGAGAAACCCATCTACATTTTGAGACATACTAACTTGATCGTTGGAGGCGGAACTCAACCCAATCGGAGTTTCGTGATTTTGCAGGTACAGACGTTCGGCGCGCATTCCCAGAATTGTAACTCTCCTGAGGGACTCCAAAAATCCCCGAAACAACTTTCATTTGATTCAATTAGGATTGTAGAATGCATTTGACTTTCATTTGATTCCAATAGCTTTGTTTGAATGTGTTTGACTTTGATTTGATTCTATTAGCATTGTCTTATACATTTAACTTTCATTTTATTCAAAAAAGCTTTGTTTGAATCTCGTTGACATTTATTTGATTCAATAAGCTTTGTTCGAATATGTTTGACTTTCATTTGATTTAATTAGCATTGTTGAATGCTTTTGACTTTCATTTGATTCACAATGCTTTGTTTGAATGTGTTTGACTCTCATTTGATTCAATTAGCTTTGTTTGAATGTGTTTGACTTTCATTTGATTTAATCAGCTTTATTGATTGCATTTGAATTCCATTTTATTCAAAAAGCTTTATTCGAATGTGTTTTACTTTCATATTATTCAATTAGCTTTGTTTGAATGTGTTAGACTTTCATTTGATATAATTAGCATTGTTTGAATGTGTTTGACTTTCATTTGATTCAATTAGGATTGTAGAATGTGTTTGACTTTCATATGCTTTAAATAGCTTTGTTTGTATGTGTTTGTATTACATTTAAGTCTCTGTTGTTTTGTAGGTACAGGCTTCTAGAGGTCAGTCTTGGTGTAATAACTCTCCCGCAGGACATCCCAAAAACTCGGAAATAAGTGTTGAATGCATTTGACTTTCATTTGATTCAAAAAATCTTTGTTTGAATGTGTTTGACTTTCATTAGATTCAACTAGCTTTGTTTGAATGTGTTTGACTTTCGTTTGATTTAATTAGATTTGTTGAATACATTTGACTTTCATTTGATTTAAATAGCTTTGTTTGAATGTGTTTGACTTTCATTTAATTTAATTAGCAATGTTTGAATGTGTTTGACTTTCATTTTATTTAAATTAGGTTTGTAGAATGCATTTGACTTTCATTTCATTCAAATAGCTTTGTTTGAATGTGTTTGACTTTCATTTGATTCTTTTATTATTTTTGAAAGCATCTGACTTTCATTTGATTGGAAAAAGCTTAATTTGAATGTGTTTGACTTTTATTTGATTCAATATTCTTTGTTCGAATGCGTTTGATTTTATTCGATTCAATTAGCCTAATTGAATGCATTTGACTTTCATTTGATTCAAAATGCTTTGTTTAAGTTTGTTTAACTCTCATTTGATTCAATTAGCTTTGTTTTAATGTGTTTGAATTTTAGTTGATTCAATTAGCTTTGTTGATCGCATTTGTATTTCATTTGATTCAATTAGCTTTGTTGATTGCATTTGAATTTCATTGTATTCAAAAAGCTTTGTTCGAATGTGTTTGACTTGCATTTTATGCAATTAGTTTTGTAGAATGTGTTTGACTTTCATATGATTCAAATAGCTTTTTTTGTATGTGTTTGACTTACATTTGATTCAATTACATTTGTTGAATGCGTTTGATTTTCATTTTTTTTTCAAAAATCTTTATTTGAATGTGTTTGACTTTCATTTTATGTAATTACATTCGTAGAATGTGATTGACTTTCATATGATTCAAATAGCTTTGTTTGTATGTGTTTGACTTACATTTGATTCTATTAGATTTGTTGAATGCATTTGACTTTCATTTGGTTCAAAAAGCTTTGTTTGAATGTGTTTAACTTTCATTTGATTCAATTAGCTTTGTAGAATGTATTTAACTTTCGTTTGATTCAAATATCTTTGTTAGAATATATTTACTTTCATTTGATTTAGTAAGCTTTGTTAAATGCATTTGACTTTCATTTGATTCAAATAGCTTTATTTGAATGTGTTTTACTTTCATTTGATTCAAATAGCTTTAGTTGAATGTGTTTTAGTTTCATTTGTTTTAATTAGCTTTGTATAATGCATTTGAATTTCATTAGATTTAAAAAGCTTTGTTTAAAAGAATTTGACTTTCATTTGATTCGATTATCATTGTTGATTAGGGGATTTCTCCCGCTACGTGGACTAATGAAACCCTGCCACGTGTCATCCACGTGGACCAACTAGAGCCCTCCAGGTTTCACTTCGTGAGATGTCAAAGGTGGACCAATCAGGTGACGACACGTGGCAAGCAGATTGCCAACTGGGAAAATGGCTTTATAGGGCCCAAATACCTAGGCAAGCCCAGTCATTCCTAGGTTTCTGAAAACCAAGTACCGGGCCTGCATTCCAAATACCATAAAAAGGAAGATGTTCCCACTAAGGAACATCATTCAGAAATCATTACAAACACGCGTATGTTACTCACTGAGCATTATTAACTCCAGCTTTAATTACGCTACTTGAGAGCTAAGGCTCAGATATTGAGCCTTTCTCAGGCAATTGGATGATCACTCCCCTTCCGAGAGGAGCCTAATTCCTTTTACTTTCCGCACTTTTTACATCCGAACACGTGTTTGACTTTCATTTGATTCAATTAGCTTTGTTTGAATGTGTATGACATTCATTTGATTCAATTAGCTTTGTATAATGCATTTGACTTTCATTTAATTAAAATAGCTTTGTTTGAATGTGTATTACTTTCATTTGATACAATTAGCTTTGAAGAACGCATTTAACTTTTATTTAATTTAAAAACCTCTCTTTAAATGTGTTTTACTTTCATTTGATTCAATTAGCTTTCTTTGAAGGTGTTTGACTTTTATTTAATTTAATTAGCACTATCCCAATATGTTTGACTTTCATTTGATTCAGTAAGCTTTGTTGAATGCATTTGACTTTCATTTGATTCAAATAGCTTTGTTTGAATGTGTTTTGACTTTCATTTGATTTAATTAGCAATGTTTGAATGTGTTGGAATTTCATTTTATTCAATTAGGATTGTAGAATGCATTTCACTTTCATTTGATTCCAATAGCTTTGTTTGAATGTGTTTAACTTTGATTTGATTTTATTAGCATTGTTGAATGCATTTAACTTTCATTTGAATGAAAAAAGCTTTGTTTGAATGTGTTTGACTTTTATTTGATTAAATAAGCTTTGTTCGAATGTGTTTGACTTTCATTTAATTCAATTAGCTTTGTTGAATGCATTTGACTTTTATTTGACTAAACAAGCTTTGTTTGAATGTGTTTGACTTTTAATTGATTCAATTAGCTTTGTTTGAATGTGTTTGACTTTCCTTTGATTCAATTAGCTTTGTAGAATACATTTGACTTTCATTTGATTTAAATAGCTTTGTTTGAATGTGTTTTGGTTTCATTTGATCCAATTAGCTTTGTACAACGCATTTGAACTTCTTTTGATTTAAAAAGCTTTATTTGAATAACTTTAACTTTCATTTGATTTAATTAGCTTTAATTGAATGTGTTTGACTTTCATTTGATTAAAATAGCTTTGTTTGAATGTGTTTGGCTTTCATTTGATTCGATTAGCATTGTTGAATACATTTGACTATCATTTGATTGGAAAAAGCTTTGTTAGAATGTGTTTGACTTTTATTTGATTCAATTAACTTTGTTTGAATTTGTTTGACTTTCGTTTGATTTATTGAACTTAATTAAATGCATTTCACTTGCATTTGATTCTAAAAACTTTGTTTGAATGTGTTTGACTTTCATTTGATTCAATTAGCATTGTTTTAATGTGTTTGACAATTGACTCAATTAGCTTTGTTTGAATGTGTTTAATTTTTATTTGGTTCAATTAGCTTTGTTTGAATGTGTTTGACTTATATATGATATAATTAGCTTTGCAGAATGCATTTGACTTTCATTTGATTCAAATAGTTTTCTTTGAATGTGTTTTACTTTCATTTGATTCAATTAGCTTTGTTTGAAGGTGTTTAACTTTAATTTGATTTAATTAGCATTGTCCCAATGTGTTTGACTTTCATTTGATTCAGTAAGCTTTGTTGAATGCATTTGGCTTTCATTTGATTCAAGTAGCTTTGTTTGAATGTGTTTGACTTTCATTTGATTTAATTAGCAATGTTTGAATGTGTTTGACTTTCATTTGATTCAATTAGGATTGTAGAATGCATTTGACTTTCTTTTTATTCCAATAGCTATGTTTAGTGTGTTAGACATTGATTTGATTCTATTAGCATTGTTGTATGCATTTAACTTTCATTTGATTGAAAAAAGCTTTGCTTGAATGTGTTTGACTTTTTAATTGATTTAATAAGCTTTGTTCGAATGTGTTTGACTTTCATTTGATTCAATTAGCTTAATTGAATGCTTTTGACATTCATTTGATTCAAAAATCTATGTTTGAATGTGTTTGACTTTCATTTGATTCAATTAGCTTTGTTAAATGCATTCGACTTTCTTTTGATTCAAAAAGCTTTGTTTGAATGTGTTTGACTTTCATTTGATTTAAATAGCTTTCATTATTGCATTTGAACTTTCATTTGTTTCAATTAGCTTTATTTGAATGTGTTTGACATTCATTTGATTCACTTAGCATTGTGTAATGCATTTGACTTTCATTTGATTCAAAAAGTTTTGTTTGAATGTGTTTAACTTTCATTTGATTCAATTAACTTTTTATTAATGTGTTAAACTTTCATTTGATTCAATTAGCTTTGTAAAATGCATTTGACTTTCATTTGATTCACATAACTTTGTTTGAATGTGTTTTACTTTCATTTGATTCAATTAGCTTTGTGTAATGTATCTGAAGTTTATTTGATTAAAAAAGCTTTGTTTGAATGTGTCTGACTTTCATTTGATTCAAATAGCTTTGTTTAAAGGTGTTGGATTTTCATTTGATTTAATTAGCATTGTTCGAATATGTTTGACTTTCATTTGATTCAATAAGCTTTGTTGAATGCATTTGATTTTCATTTGATTCAAATAGCTTTGTTTGAATGAGTTTGACTCTTATTAGATTTAATTAGCATTGTTTGAATGTGTTTGATTTTCATTTGATTTAATTAAGATGGTAGAATGCATTTGACTTTCATTTGATTCCTATAGCTTTGTTTGAATGTGTTTATCTTTGATTTGATTCTATTACCATTGTTGAATGCATTTGTCTTTCATTTGATTGAAAAAATCTTTGTTTTAATGTGTTTGTCTTTTATTTGATTCACTAAGCTTTGTTTGAATGTGTTTAACTTTCATTTGATTCAATTAGCTTAATTGAATGCTTGTAACTTTCATTTGATTCAATTAGCTTTGTTGAATACGTTTGACTTTTATTTGATTCAAAAAGCTTTATTTGAATGTGTTTGACTTTCATTTGATTCAATTAGCTTTGTTTGAATGTGTATGACTTTCATTTGATTCAAATAGCTTTGTAAAATGCATTTGACTTTCGTTTAATTAAAATAGCTTTGTTTGAATGTGTTTTACTATCATTTGATACAATTAGCTTTGAGGAACGCATTTAACTTTTATTTGATTTAAAAACCTCTCTTTAAATGTGTTTAACTTTCATTTGATTCAATTAGCTTTCTTTGTAGGTGTTTGACTTTAATTTAATTTAATTAGCACTGTCCCAATATGTTTGACTTTCATTTGTTTCAGTAAGCTTTGTTGAATGCATTTGACTTTCATTTGATTCAAATAGCTTTGTTTGAATGTGTTTGACTTTCATTTGATTTAATAAGCAATGTTTGAATGTGTTTGATTTTCATTTTATTCAATTAGGATTGTAGAATGCATTTCACTTTCATTTGATTCCAATAGCTTTGTTTGAATATGTTTGACTTTGATTTGATTTTATTAGCATTGTTGAATGCATTTAACTTTCATTTGATTGAAAAAAGCTTTGTTTAAATGTGTTTGACTTTTATTTGATTAAATATGCTTTGTTCGAATGTATTTGACTTTCATTTAATTTAATTAGCTTTGTTGAATGCATTTGACTTTCATTTGAGTAAAAAATCTTTGTTTGAATGTGTTTGACTTTTAATTGATTCAATTAGCTTTGTTTGAATGTGTTTGACTTTCCTTTGTTTCAATTAGCTTTGTAGAATACATTTGACTTTCATTTGATTTAAATAGCTTTGTTTGAATGTGTTTTGCTTTCATTTGATTTAATTAGCTTTGTACAACGCATTTGAACTTCTTTTGATTTAAAAAGCTTTGTTTGAATAACTTTAACTTTCATTTGATTCAATTAGCCTTAATTGAATGTGTTTATCTTTCATTTGATTCAATTAGCTTTGTTTGAATATGTTTGATTTTCATTTAATTCAATTTTCTTTGTAGAATGCATTTGAATTTATAAAACTTAAAAAGCTTTGTTTGAATGTGTTTGACTTTCATTTGACTGAAATAGCTTTGTTTGAAGGTGTTTGACTTTCATTACATTCATCTAGCTTTGTTTGAATGTGTTTGACTTTCATTTGATTCAATTAGATTTGTTAAATGCATTTGACTTTCATTTGATTCAAATAGCTTTGTTTGAATGAAATTCACTTTCATTTGATTTAATTAGCAATGTTTGAATGTGTTTGACTTTCATTTTATTCAAATTAGGTTCGTAGAATGCATTTGACTTTCATTTATTTCAAATAGCTTTGTTTGAATGTGTTTGACTTTCATTTGATTCTTTTATTATTTTTGAAAGTATTTGACTTTCATTTGATTGAAAAAAGCTTTATTTGAATTAGTTTGACTTTTATTTTATTCAATATGCTTTTTTCGAATGCGTTTGATTTTTATTTGATTCAATTAGCCTAATTGAATTCATTTGAATTTCATTTGATTCAAAATGCTTTTTTTTAATGTGTTTGACTCTCATTAGATTCAATTAGCTTTGGTTGAATGTGTTTGAGTTTCATTTGATTCAGTCAGCTTTGTTGATTGCATTTGAATTTCATTGTATTCAAAAAGCTTTGTTCGAATGTGTTTTACTTTCATGTTATTCAATTAGCTTTGTTTGAATGCGTTTGACTTTCATTTGATATAATTAGCATTGTTTGAATATGTTTGACTTTCATTTTATGAAATTAGATTTGTAGAATGTGTTTGAATTTCATATGATTTAAATAGCTTTGTTTGTATGTGTTTGACTTACATTTTATTCAATTAGATTTGTTGAACGCATTTGATTTTCATTTAATTCAAAAAGCTTCGTTTGAATGTGTTAGACTTTCCTTTGATTCAATTAGCTTTGTAAAATACATTTGACTTTCATTTGATTGAAATAGCTTTGTTAGAATGTGTTTACTTTCATTTGATTCAGTACGCTTTAAAAATGCATTTGACTTTCATTTGATACAAATAGCTTTTATTTAAATGTGTTTTACTTTCATTTGTTTCAATTAGCTTTGTAGAATGCATTTGAATTTCATTTGATTTAAAAAGCTTTGTTTGAATGAGTTTGACTTTCATTTGATTCGATTATTATTGTTGATTAGGGGGTTTCTCCGGCCACGTGGACTAATGAAACCCGGGCACTTGACATCCACGTGGACCAACCAGTGCCCGCCAAGTGTCACTTCGTAAGATGTCGAAGGTGGACCAATCAGGTCACCACACGTGGCAGGCAGATTGCCAACTGGGAAAATAGCCTTATAGGGCCCACATACCTAGGCAAGCCCAGTCAGTCCTAAGTTTCTAAAAACCTAGTACTGGGCCAGCATTCCAAAGACCCTATAAAAGGGAGATGTTCCTTTCGAGGAACATCATTCAGAAATCATTACACACACGCGTACGTTACTCGCTGAGCATTAACTCCAGCTTTAATTGCTCTACTTGAGAGCTAAGGCAGTCGGATGATCACTCCCCTTCCGAGAAGAGCCTGATCCTCTTTACTCTTTGCACTTTTTGTTGATCGCCTTTGAATTTCATTTGATTCAATCAGCTTTGTTGATTGCATTTGAATTTCATTGTATTCAAAAAGCTTTGTTCGAATGTGTTTTACTTTCATATTATTCAATTAGCTTTTTTTGAATGTGTTTGACTTTCATTTGATATAATTAGCATTGTTTGAATGTGTTTGACTTTCATTTTGTGCAATTAGCTTTGTAGAGTGTGTTTGACTTGCATATGATTCAAATAGCTTTGTTTGTATGAGTTTAACTTATATTTGATTCAATTAGATTTACCGAATGCATTTGAGTTTCATTTGATTCAAAAAGCTTTGTTTGAATATGTTAGACTTTCATTTGATTTAATTAGCTTTGTAAAATGCATTTGACTTTCATTTGATTCAAATAGCTTTATAAGAATGTGTTTACTTTCATTTGATTCAATATGCTTTGTTAAATGCAATTGACTTTCATTTGGTTCAAATCGCTTTATTTAAATGTGTTTTACTTTCATTTGATTCAAATAGCTTTTGTTGAATGTGATTTACTTTCATTTTTTTCTATTAGCTTTGTAGAATGCATTTGAATTTCATTTGATTTAAAAAGCTTTGTTTGAATGTGTTTGACTTTCATTTGATTCGATTATCATTGTTGATTAAGGGATTTCTCCCGCCACGTGGACTAATGAAACCCTGGCACTTGTCATCCACGTGGACCAACTAGAGCCCGCTAGCTGTCACTTCGTAAGGGGTCGAAGGTGGACCAATTAGGTCACGACACGTGGCAGGTAGATTGCCAACAGGGAAAATAGCCTTATAGCACCCAAATACCTCGGCAAGCCCAGTCAGTCCTAGGTTTCTGAAAACCTAATACTGGGCCAGCATTCTAAAGACCCTATAAAAGGGAGATGTTCCTTTCGAGGAACATCATTCAGAAATCATTACACACACCCGTACGTTACTCACTGAGCATTAACTCCAGCTTTAATTGCGCTACTTGAGAGCTAAGGCTCGGATATTGAGACTGTCTCAGGCAGTCGGATGATAACTCCCCTTCCGAGAGGAGCATGACCCCCCTTACTTTCGGCACTTTTTACATTCGAACTTGTTCTAACTTGATTGTAAGAGGCGGAACTTCCACCCACAAGAGTCTCTGTTGTTTTTGCAGGTACAGGCATCCATAGGTCAGTCTTGGTGTTGTAACTCTCCCGCATGACATCCAAAAAACCCGGAATCAAGTGTTGAATGCATTTGGTTGAAAAATATTTGTTTGACTGTGTTTGATTTTCATTTTATTCAATTAGATTTGTTTGAGAATGTTTGACTTTCATTTGATTTAATTAGCTTTGCAGAATGCATTTGAATTTTATTTGATTTAAAAAGCTTTGTTTAAATGTGTTTGACTTTCATTTAACTCAAATAGCTTTGTTTGAAGGTGTTTGACTTTTATTTGATTTAATCAGCATCGTCCCAATATGTTTGAGTTTCGTTTGATTTATTAAGCTTTGTTGAACGCATTTGACTTTCATTTGATTCAAGTAGCTTTGTTTTTATGTGTTTGACTTTCATTAGATTTTATTAGAAGGTTTAAATGTGTTTGACTTTTATTTGATTCAATTAGGATTGTAGAATGCATTTGACTTTCATTTGATTCCAATATCTATGTTTGAATGTGTTTGACTTTCATTTGATTCTATTACCATTGTTTAATGCATTTAACTTTCATTTGATTAAAAAAAGCTTGGTTTGAATGTGTTTGACTTTCATTTGATTCAATAAGCTTTGTTCGAATGTGTTTGACATTCATTTGATTCAATTAGCTTAATTGAATGCTTTTGACTTTCATTTGATTCTAAAAGCTTTGTTTGAATGTGTTTGACTTTCATTTGGTTCAATTAGCTTTGTTGATTGCATTTGAACTTTCATTTGATTCAATTAGTTTTATTTGAATATGTTTGACATTTATTTGATTCACTTAGCATTGTGGAATGCATTAGCTTTTCATTGGATTCAAAAAGCTTTGTTTGAATGTATTTGACTTTCATTTGATTCAATTAGCTTTGTTTGAATGTGTTAAACTTTCATTTGATTCAATTAGCTTTGTAGAATGCATTTGACTTTCTTTGGATTCAAATAACTATGTTTGAAAGTGTTTGACTTTCATTTGATTCAAATAGCATTTTTTGAAGGTGTTTGACTTTTATTTGATTTAATTAGCATTGTTCGAATATGTTTGACTTTCATTTGATTTAGTAAGCCTTGTTGAATGCATTTAATTTTCATTTGATTCAAATAGCTTTGTTTGAAAGAGTTTTACTTTCATACGATTTAATTAGCAATGTTAGAATGTGTTTGATTTTCCTTTGATTCAATTAGGATGGTAGAATGCATTTGACTTTCATTTGATTCCTATAGCTTTGCTTGAATGTGTTTAACTTTTATTTGATTCTATTACCACTGTTGAATGCATTTAACATTCATTTGATTGAAAAAAGCTTTGTTTTATTGTGTTTGACTTTCATTTGATTTAATCAGCTTTGTTTGAATGGATTTAGCTTTCATTTGATTCAATTAGCTTAATTAATGCTTGTAACTTTCATTTGATTCAAAAAGCTTTGTTTGAATATGTTTGACTTTCATTTGATTCAGTTACCTTTGTTGAATACATTTGACTTTCATTTGATTCAAAAACCTTTATTTGAATGTGATTGACTTTCATTTGATTCAATTATCTTTGTTTGAATGTGTATGACTTTCCTTTGATTCAATTAGCTTTGTAGAATGCATTTGACTTTCATTTGATTAAAATAGCTTTGTTTGAATGTGTTTTACTTTCATTTGATACAATTAGCTTTGTAAAATGCATTTAACTTTTATTTGATTTGAAAACCTTTCTTTGAATGTGTTTTACTTTCATTTGATTCAATTAGCTTCGTTTTAAGGTGTTTGACTTTAATTTGATTTAATTAGCATTGTCCCAATATGTTTGTCTTTCATTTGATTAAGTAAGCTTTGTTGAATGCATTTAACTTTCATTTGATTCAAATAGGTTTGTTTGAATGTTTCTGACTTTCATTTGATTTAATTAGCAATGTTTGAATGTGTTTGACTTTCATTTTATTCAATTAGGATTATAGAATACATTTAACTTTCATTTGATTCCAATAGCTTTGTTTGAATGTGTTTGACTTTGATTTGATTCTATTAGCATTGTAGAATGCATTTAACTTTCATTTGATTGAAAAAAGCTTTGTTTGAATGTGTTTGACTTTTATTCAATTCAATAAGCTTTGTTCGAATGTGTTTGACTTTCATTTGATTCAATTAGCTTAATTGAATGCTTTAGACGTTCGTTTGATTCAAAAAGCTTTGTTTAAATGTGTTTGACTTTCATTTTATTCAATTAGTTTTATTGAACGCATTTAACTTTCATTTGATTGAAAAAGCTCTGTTTGAATGTGATTGACTTTTCTTTGATTCAATTAGCTTTGTTGAATACATTTGACTTTCATTTGATTCAAATAGCTTTGTTTGAATGTGTTTTGGTTTTATTTGATTCAATTAACTTTGTACAATACATTTGAACTTCTTTTTATTTAAAAAGCTTTGTTTGAATAACTTTAACTTTCATTTGATTCAATTAGCTTTAATTGTATGTGTTTGACTTTCATTTGTTTCAATTAGCTATGTTTGAGAATGTTTGATTTTCATTTGATTCAATTAGCTTTGTAGAATGTATTTGAATTTTATTTGATTTAAAAAGCTTTGTTTAAATGTGTTTGACTTTCATTTGACTCAAATAACTTTGTTTGAAGGTGTTTGACTTTTATTTGATTTAATTAGCATTGTCCCTATATGTTTGAATTTCATTTGATTCAATAAGCTTTTCCCTATATGTTTGACTTTCATTTGATTCAAGTACCTTTGTTTATATGTGTTTGACTTTCATTTAATTTAACTAGCAATGCTTGAATGTGTTTGATTTTCATTTAATTCAATTAAGATTGTAGAATGCATTTGACTTTTTTTTTTATTCCAATGGCTTTGTTTGAATGTGTTTGATTTTTTTTTTTTAATTCTATTAACATTATTGAATGCATTTGACTTTCATTTGATTGAAAAAAGATTTATTTGAATGTGTTTATCTTTTATTTAATTCAATAAGCTTTGTTCGAATGTGTTTAACTTTCATTTGATTCCATTAGTTTAATTGAATGCATTTAACTTTCATTTGATTTAAAAAGCTTTGTTTGAATGGGTTTCACTTTCATTTGATTCAATTAGCTTTGTTAAATACATTTGACTTTCATTTGATTCAAAAAGCTTTATTTGAAAGTGTTTGACTTTCATTTGATTCAATTAGCTTTGTTTGAATGTGTATGACTTTCATTTGATTCAATTAGCTTTGTAAAATGCATTTGACTTTCATTTTAGTAAACTAGCTTTATTTGAATGTGTTTTAATTTTATTTGATTCAATTAGCTTTGTTGATTGCATTTGAACTTTCATTTGATTCAATTAGCTTTATTTGAATGTGTTTGACATTCATTTGATTCACTTAGCATTGTGGAATACATTTGACTTTCATTGGATTCAATTAGCTTTGTTTGAATGTGTTAAACTTTCATTTGATTCAATTAGCTTTGTAGAATACATTTGACTTTCATTTGATTCAAATGACTTTGTTTGAATGTGTTTTACTTTCATTTTATTCAATTAGCTTTGTAGAATGTATTTGAATTTTATTTGTTTGAAAAAGCTTTGTTTGAATGTGATTGACTTTCATTTGATTCAAATAGCTTTGTTTGAAGGTGTTTGACTTTCATTTGATTTAATTAGCTTTGTTCGAATATGTTTGACTTTCATTTGATTTAGTAAGCTTTGTTGAATGCATTTGATTTTCATTTGATTCAAATAGCTTTGTCTAAATTAGTTTGACTTTCATTTGGTTTAATTAGCAATATTTGAATGTGTTTGATTTTCATTTGATTCAATTATGATGGTAGAATGCATTTGACTTTCATTTAATTCCTATAGCTTTGTTTGAATGTGTTTAACTTTGATTTGATTCTATTATCATTGTTGAATGCATTTGACTTTCTTTTGATTGAAAAAAGCTTTGTTTGAATGTGTTTGACTTTTATTTGATTTAATAAGTTTTGTTCGAATGTGTTTCACTTTCATTTGATTCAATTAGCTTAATTGAATGCTTTTAACAATCCTTTAATTCCAAAAGCTTTGTTTGAATGGGTTTGACTTTCATTTCATTCATTTAGCTTTGTTAAATACATTTGACTTTCATTTGATTCAAAAAGCTTTATTTGAATGTGTTTGACTTTCATTTGATTCATATTGCTTTGTTTGAAGGTGTTTGAGTTTCATTTGATTTAATTAGCATTGTTCGAATATGTTTGATTTTCATTTGATTCAATAAGCTTTGTTGAATGCATTTGACTTTCATTTGATTCAAATAGCTTTGTTTGACTGTGTTTGACTTAAATTTGATTTTAATTAACAATGTTTGAATGTGTTTGATTTTCATTTAATTCAATTAGGATTGTTGAATGCATTTGGCTTCTTTTTTTTTTATTCCAATGGCTTTGTTTGAATGTGTTTGTTTTTTTTTATTTATTCTATTAACATTATTGAATGTATTTGACTTTCATTTGATTGAAAATAGCTTTATTTGAATGTGTTTGACTTTTATTTGATTCAAATAGCTTTGTTTGAATGAAATTCACTTTCATTTGATTTAATTAGCAATGTTTGAATGTGTTTGACTTTCATTTTATTCAAATTAGGTTCGTAGAATGCATTTGACTTTCATTTATTTCAAATAGCTTTGTTTGAATGTGTTTGACTGTCATTTGATTCTTTTATTATTTCTGAAAGTATTTGACTTTCATTTGATTGAAAAAAGCTTTATTTGAATTAGTTTGACTTTTATTTTATTCAATATGCTTTGTTCGAATGCGTTTGATTTTTATTTGATCCAATTAGCCTAATTGAATTCATTTGACTTTCATTTGATTCAAAATGTTTTTTTTAATGTGTTTGACTCTCATTAGATTCAATTAGCTTTGGTTGAATGTGTTTGAGTTTCATTTGATTCAGTCAGCTTTGTTGATTGCATTTGAATTTCATTGTATTCAAAAAGCTTTGTTCGAATGTGTTTTACTTTCATGTTATTCAATTAGCTTTGTTTGAATGCGTTTGACTTTCATTTGATATAATTAGCATTGTTTGAATGTGTTTGACTTTCATTTTATGAAATTAGATTTGTAGAATGTGTTTGAATTTCATATGATTTAAATAGCTTTGTTTGTATGTGTTTGACTTACATTTTATTCAATTAGATTTGTTGAACGCATTTGATTTTCATTTAATTCAAAAAGCTTCGTTTGAATGTGTTAGACTTTCTTTGATTCAATTAGCTTTGTAAAATACATTTGACTTTCATTTGATTGAAATAGCTTTGTTAGAATGTGTTTACTTTCATTTGATTCAGTACGCTTTAAAAATGCATTTGACTTTCATTTGATACAAATAGCTTTTATTTAAATGTGTTTTACTTTCATTTGTTTCAATTAGCTTTGTAGAATGCATTTGAATTTCATTTGATTTAAAAAGCTTTGTTTGAATGAGTTTGACTTTCATTTGATTCGATTATCATTGTTGATTAGGGGATTTCTCCGGCCACGTGGACTAATGAAACCCGGGCACTTGTCATCCACGTGGACCAACCAGTGCCCGCCAAGTGTCACTTCGTAAGAGGTCGAAGGTGGACCAATCAGGTCACCACACGTGGCAGGCAGATTGCCAACTGGGAAAATAGCCTTATAGGGCCCACATACCTAGGCAAGCCCAGTCAGTCCTAAGTTTCTAAAAACCTAGTACTGGGCCAGCATTCCAAAGACCCTATAAAAGGGAGATGTTCCTTTCGAGGAACATCATTCAGAAATCATTACACACACGCGTACGTTACTCGCTGAGCATTAACTCCAGCTTTAATTGCTCTACTTGAGAGCTAAGGCAGTCGGATGATCACTCCCCTTCCGAGAGGAGCCTGATCCTCTTTACTCTTTGCACTTTTTGTTGATCGCATTTGAATTTCATTTGATTCAATCAGCTTTGTTGATTGCATTTGAATTTCATTGTATTCAAAAAGCTTTGTTCGAATGTGTTTTACTTTCATATTATTCATTTAGCTTTTTTTGAATGTGTTTGACTTTCATTTGATATAATTAGCATTGTTTGAATGTGTTTGACTTTCATTTTGTGCAATTAGCTTTGTAGAGTGTGTTTGACTTGCATATGATTCAAATAGCTTTGTTTGTATGAGTTTAACTTATATTTGATTCAATTAGATTTACCGAATGCATTTGATTTTCATTTGATTCAAAAAGCTTTGTTTGAATGTGTTAGACTTTCATTTGATTTAATAAGCTTTGTAAAATGCATTTGACTTTCATTTGATTCAAATAGCTTTATAAGAATGTGTTTACTTTCATTTGATTCAATATGCTTTGTTAAATGCAATTGACTTTTATTTGGTTCAAATCGCTTTATTTAAATGTGTTTTACTTTCATTTGATTCAAATAGCTTTTGTTGAATGTGATTTACTTTCATTTGTTTCTATTAGCTTTGTAGAATGCATTTGAATTTCATTTGATTTAAAAATCTTTGTTTGAATGTGTTTGACTTTCATTTGATTCGATTATCATTGTTGATTAAGGGATTTCTCCCGCCACGTGGACTAATTAAACCCTGGCACTTGTCATCCACGTGGACCACCTAGAGCCCGCCAGCTGTGACTTCGTAAGAGGTCGAAGGTGGACCAATTAGGTCACGACACGTGGCAGGTAGATTGCCAACAGGGAAAATAGCCTTATAGCACCCAAATACCTCGGCAAGCCCAGTCAGTCCTAGGTTTCTGAAAACCTAATACTGGGCCAGCATTCCAAAGACCCTATAAAAGGGAGATGTTCCTTTCGAGGAACATCATTCAGAAATCATTACACACACCCGTACGTTACTCACTGAGCATTAACTCCAGCTTTAATTGCGCTACTTGAGAGCTAAGGCTCGGATATTGAGACTGTCTCAGGCAGTCGGATGATAACTCCCCTTCCGAGAGGAGCATGATCCCCCTTACTTTCGGCACTTTTTACATTCGAACTTGTTCTAACTTGATTGTAAGAGGCGGAACTTCCACCCACAAGAGTCTCTGTTGTTTTTGCAGGTACAGGCATCCATAGGTCAGTCTTGGTGTTGTAACTCTCCCGCATGACATCCAAAAAACCCGGAATCAAGTGTTGAATGCATTTGGTTGAAAAATATTTGTTTGACTGTGTTTGATTTTCATTTTATTCAATTAGATTTGTTTGAGAATGTTTGACTTTCATTTGATTTAATTAGCTTTGCAGAATGCATTTGAATTTTATTTGATTTAAAAAGCTTTGTTTAAATGTGTTTGACTTTCATTTAACTCAAATAGCTTTGTTTGAAGGTGTTTGACTTTTATTTGATTTAATCAGCATCGTCCCAATATGTTTGAGTTTCGTTTGATTTACTAAGCTTTGTTGAACGCATTTGACTTTCATTTGATTCAAGTAGCTTTGTTTTTATGTGTTTGACTTTCATTAGATTTTATTAGCAAGGTTTGAATGTGTTTGACTTTTATTTGATTCAATTAGGATTGTAGAATGCATTTGACTTTCATTTGATTCCAATATCTATGTTTGAATGTGTTTGACTTTCTTTTGATTCTATTACCATTGTTTAATGCATTTAACTTTCATTTGATTAAAAAAAACTTGGTCTGAATGTGTTTGACTTTCATTTGATTCAATAAGCTTTGTTCGAATGTGTTTGACATTCATTTGATTCAATTAGCTTAATTGAATGCTTTTGACTTTCATTTGATTCTAAAAGCTTTGTTTGAATGTGTTTGACTTTCATTTGATTCAATTAGCTTTGTTGATTGCATTTGAACTTTCATTTGATTCAATTAGTTTTATTTGAATATGTTTGACATTTATTTGATTCACTTAGCATTGTGGAATGCATTAGCGTTTCATTGGATTCAAAAAGCTTTGTTTGAATGTATTTGACTTTCATTTGATTCAATTAGCTTTGTTTGAATGTGTTAAACTTTCATTTGATTCAATTAGCTTTGTAGAATGCATTTGACTTTCTTTTGATTCAAATAACTATGTTTGAAAGTGTTTGACTTTCATTTGATTCAAATAGCATTGTTTGAAGGTGTTTGACTTTTATTTGATTTAATTAGCATTGTTCGAATATGTTTGACTTTCATTTGATTTAGTAAGCCTTGTTGAATGCATTTAACTTTCATTTGATTCAAATAGCTTTGTTTGAAAGAGTTTTACTTTCGTACGATTTAATTACCAATGTTAGAATGTGTTTGATTTTCCTTTGATTCAATTAGGATGGTAGAATGCATTTGACTTTCATTTGATTCCTATAGCTTTGTTTGAATGTGTTTAACTTTTATTTGATTCTATTACCACTGTTGAATGCATTTAACATTCATTTGATTGAAAAAAGCTTTGTTTTATTGTGTTTGACTTTCATTTGATTCAATCAGCTTTGTTTGAATGTGTTTAGCTTTCATTTGATTCAATTAGCTTAATTAATGCTTGTAACTTTCATTTGATTCAAAAAGCTTTGTTTGAATATGTTTGACTTTCATTTGATTCAGTTACCTTTGTTGAATACATTTGACTTTCATTTGATTCAAAAACCTTTATTTGAATGTGATTGACTTTCATTTGATTCAATTATCTTTGTTTGAATGTGTATGACTTTCCTTTGATTCAATTAGCTTTGTAGAATGCATTTGAATTTCATTTGATTAAAATAGCTTTGTTTGAATGTGTTTTACTTTCATTTGATACAATTAGCTTTGTAAAATGCATTTAACTTTTATTTGATTTGAAAACCTTTCTTTGAATGTGTTTTACTTTCATTTGATTCAATTAGCTTCGTTTTAAGGTGTTTGACTTTAATTTGATTTAATTAGCATTGTCCCAATATGTTTGTCTTTCATTTGATTAAGTAAGCTTTGTTGAATGCATTTAACTTTCATTTGAATCAAATAGGTTTGTTTGAATGTTTCTGACTTTCATTTGATTTAATTAGCAATGTTTGAATGTGTTTGACTTTCATTTTATTCAATTAGGATTATAGAATACATTTGACTTTCATTTGATTCCAATAGCTTTGTTTGAATGTGTTTGACTTTGATTTGATTCTATTAGCATTGTAGAATGCATTTAACTTTCATTTGATTGAAAAAAGCTTTGTTTGAATGTGTTTGACTTTTATTCAATTCAATAAGCTTTGTTCGAATGTGTTTGACTTTCATTTGATTCAATTAGCTTAATTGAATGCTTTAGACGTTCGTTTGATTCAAAAAGCTTTGTTTAAATGTGTTTGACTTTCATTTTATTCAATTAGTTTTATTGAACGCATTTAACTTTCATTTGATTGAAAAAGCTCTGTTTGAATGTGATTGACTTTTCTTTGATTCAATTAGCTTTGTTGAATACATTTGACTTTCATTTGATTCAAATAGCTTTGTTTGAATGTGTTTTGGTTTTATTTGATTCAATTAACTTTGTACAATACATTTGAACTTCTTTTTATTTAAAAAGCTTTGTTTGAATAACTTTAACTTTCATTTGATTCAATTAGCTTTAATTGTATGTGTTTGACTTTCATTTGTTTCAATTAGCTATGTTTGAGAATGTTTGATTTTCATTTGATTCAATTAGCTTTGTAGAATGTATTTGAATTTTATTTGATTTAAAAAGCTTTGTTTAAATGTGTTTGACTTTCATTTGACTCAAATAGCTTTGTTTGAAGGTGTTTGACTTTTATTTGATTTAATTAGCATTGTCCCTATATGTTTGAATTTCATTTGATTCAATAAGCTTTTCCCTATATGTTTGACTTTCATTTGATTCAAGTACCTTTGTTTATATGTGTTTGACTTTCATTTAATTTAACTAGCAATGCTTGAATGTGTTTGATTTTCATTTAATTCAATTAAGATTGTAGAATGCATTTGACTTTTTTTTTTATTCCAATGGCTTTGTTTGAATGTGTTTGATTTTTTTTTTTTTTAATTCTATTAACATTATTGAATGCATTTGACTTTCATTTGATTGAAAAAAGATTTATTTGAATGTGTTTATCTTTTATTTAATTCAATAAGCTTTGTTCGAATGTGTTTAACTTTCATTTGATTCCATTAGTTTAATTGAATGCATTTAACTTTCATTTGATTTAAAAAGCTTTGTTTGAATGGGTTTCACTTTCATTTGATTCAATTAGCTTTGTTAAATACATTTGACTTTCATTTGATTCAAAAAGCTTTATTTGAAAGTGTTTGACTTTCATTTGATTCAATTAGCTTTGTTTGAATGTGTATGACTTTCATTTGATTCAATTAGCTTTGTAAAATGCATTTGACTTTCATTTTAGTAAACTAGCTTTATTTGAATGTGTTTTAATTTTATTTGATTCAATTAGCTTTGTTGATTGCATTTGAACTTTCATTTGATTCAATTAGCTTTATTTGAATGTGTTTGACATTCATTTGATTCACTTAGCATTGTGGAATACATTTGACTTTCATTGGATTCAATTAGCTTTGTTTGAATGTGTTAAACTTTCATTTGATTCAATTAGCTTTGTAGAATACATTTGACTTTCATTTGATTCAAATGACTTTGTTTGAATGTGTTTTACTTTCATTTTATTCAATTAGCTTTGTAGAATGTATTTGAATTTTATTTGTTTGAAAAAGCTTTGTTTGAATGTGATTGACTTTCATTTGATTCAAATAGCTTTGTTTGAAGGTGTTTGACTTTCATTTGATTTAATTAGCTTTGTTCGAATATGTTTGACTTTCATTTGATTTAGTAAGCTTTGTTGAATGCATTTGATTTTCATTTGATTCAAATAGCTTTGTCTAAATTAGTTTGACTTTCATTTGGTTTAATTAGCAATATTTGAATGTGTTTGATTTTCATTTGATTCAATTATGATGGTAGAATGCATTTGACTTTCATTTAATTCCTATAGCTTTGTTTGAATGTGTTTAACTTTGATTTGATTCTATTACCATTGTTGAATGCATTTGACTTTCTTTTGATTGAAAAAAGCTTTGTTTGAATGTGTTTGACTTTTATTTGATTTAATAAGTTTTGTTCGAATGTGTTTCACTTTCATTTGATTCAATTAGCTTAATTAAATGCTTTTAACAATCCTTTAATTCCAAAAGCTTTGTTTGAATGGGTTTGACTTTCATTTCATTCATTTAGCTTTGTTAAATACATTTGACTTTCATTTGATTCAAAAAGCTTTATTTGAATGTGTTTGACTTTCATTTGATTCATATTGCTTTGTTTGAAGGTGTTTGAGTTTCATTTGATTTAATTGGCATTGTTCGAATATGTTTGATTTTCATTTGATTCAATAAGCTTTGTTGAATGCATTTGACTTTCATTTGATTCAAATAGCTTTGTTTGACTGTGTTTGACTTAAATTTGATTTTAATTAACAATGTTTGAATGTGTTTGATTTTCATTTAATTCAATTAGGATTGTTGAATGCATTTGGCTTCTTTTTTTTTTATTCCAATGGCTTTGTTTGAATGTGTTTGTTTTTTTTTATTTATTCTATTAACATTATTGAATGTATTTGACTTTCATTTGATTGAAAATAGCTTTATTTGAATGTGTTTGACTTTTATTTGATTCAAATAGCTTTGTTTGAATGAAATTCACTTTCATTTGGTTTAATTAGCAATGTTTGAATGTGTTTGACTTTCATTTTATTCAAATTAGGTTCGTAGAATGCATTTGACTTTCATTTATTTCAAATAGCTTTGTTTGAATGTGTTTGACTGTCATTTGATTCTTTTATTATTTCTGAAAGTATTTGACTTTCATTTGATTGAAAAAAGCTTTATTTGAATTAGTTTGACTTTTATTTTATTCAATATGCTTTGTTCGAATGCGTTTGATTTTTATTTGATCCAATTAGCCTAATTGAATTCATTTGACTTTCATTTGATTCAAAATGTTTTTTTTAATGTGTTTGACTCTCATTAGATTCAATTAGCTTTGGTTGAATGTGTTTGAGTTTCATTTGATTCAGTCAGCTTTGTTGATTGCATTTGAATTTCATTGTATTCAAAAAGCTTTGTTCGAATGTGTTTTACTTTCATGTTATTCAATTAGCTTTGTTTGAATGCGTTTGACTTTCATTTGATATAATTAGCATTGTTTGAATGTGTTTGACTTTCATTTTATGAAATTAGATTTGTAGAATGTGTTTGAATTTCATATGATTTAAATAGCTTTGTTTGTATGTGTTTGACTTACATTTTATTCAATTAGATTTGTTGAACGCATTTGATTTTCATTTAATTCAAAAAGCTTCGTTTGAATGTGTTAGACTTTCTTTGATTCAATTAGCTTTGTAAAATACATTTGACTTTCATTTGATTGAAATAGCTTTGTTAGAATGTGTTTACTTTCATTTGATTCAGTACGCTTTAAAAATGCATTTGACTTTCATTTGATACAAATAGCTTTTATTTAAATGTGTTTTACTTTCATTTGTTTCAATTAGCTTTGTAGAATGCATTTGAATTTCATTTGATTTAAAAAGCTTTGTTTGAATGAGTTTGACTTTCATTTGATTCGATTATCATTGTTGATTAGGGGATTTCTCCGGCCACGTGGACTAATGAAACCCGGGCACTTGTCATCCACGTGGACCAACCAGTGCCCGCCAGGTGTCACTTCGTAAGAGGTCGAAGGTGGACCAATCAGGTCACCACACGTGGCAGGCAGATTGCCAACTGGGAAAATAGCCTTATAGGGCCCACATACCTAGGCAAGCCCAGTCAGTCCTAAGTTTCTAAAAACCTAGTACTGGGCCAGCATTCCAAAGACCCTATAAAAGGGAGATGTTCCTTTCGAGGAACATCATTCAGAAATCATTACACACACGCGTACGTTACTCGCTGAGCATTAACTCCAGCTTTAATTGCTCTACTTGAGAGCTAAGGCAGTCGGATGATCACTCCCCTTCCGAGAAGAGCCTGATCCTCTTTACTCTTTGCACTTTTTGTTGATCGCATTTGAATTTCATTTGATTCAATCAGCTTTGTTGATTGCATTTGAATTTCATTGTATTCAAAAAGCTTTGTTCGAATGTGTTTTACTTTCATATTATTCAATTAGCTTTTTTTGAATGTGTTTGACTTTCATTTGATATAATTAACATTGTTTGAATGTGTTTGACTTTCATTTTGTGCAATTAGCTTTGTAGAGTGTGTTTGACTTGCATATGATTCAAATAGCTTTGTTTGTATGAGTTTAACTTATATTTGATTCAATTAGACTTACCGAATGCATTTGATTTTCATTTGATTCAAAAAGCTTTGTTTGAATGTGTTAGACTTTCATTTGATTTAATAAGCTTTGTAAAATGCATTTGACTTTCATTTGATTCAAATAGCTTTATAAGAATGTGTTTACTTTCATTTGATTCAATATGCTTTGTTAAATGCAATTGACTTTCATTTGGTTCAAATCGCTTTATTTAAATGTGTTTTACTTTCATTTGATTCAAATAGCTTTTGTTGAATGTGATTTACTTTCATTTGTTTCTATTAGCTTTGTAGAATGCATTTGAATTTCATTTGATTTAAAAATCTTTGTTTGAATGTGTTTGACTTTCATTTGATTCGATTATCATTGTTGATTAAGGGATTTCTCCCGCCACGTGGACTAATTAAACCCTGGCACTTGTCATCCACGTGGACCACCTAGAGCCCGCCAGCTGTCACTTCGTAAGAGGTCGAAGGTGGACCAATTAGGTCACGACACGTGGCAGGTAGATTGCCAACAGGGAAAATAGCCTTATAGCACCCAAATACCTCGGCAAGCCCAGTCAGTCCTAGGTTTCTGAAAACCTAATACTGGTCCAGCATTCCAAAGACCCTATAAAAGGGAGATGTTCCTTTCGAGGAACATCATTCAGAAATCATTACACACACCCGTACGTTACTCACTGAGCATTAACTCCAGCTTTAATTGCGCTACTTGAGAGCTAAGGCTCGGATATTGAGACTGTCTCAGGCAGTCGGATGATAACTCCCCTTCCGAGAGGAGCATGATCCCCCTTACTTTCGGCACTTTTTACATTCGAACTTGTTCTAACTTGATTGTAAGAGGCGGAACTTCCACCCACAAGAGTCTCTGTTGTTTTTGCAGGTACAGGCATCCATAGGTCAGTCTTGGTGTTGTAACTCTCCCGCATGACATCCAAAAAACCCGGAATCAAGTGTTGAATGCATTTGGTTGAAAAATATTTGTTTGACTGTGTTTGATTTTCATTTTATTCAATTAGATTTGTTTGAGAATGTTTGACTTTCATTTGATTTAATTAGCTTTGCAGAATGCATTTGAATTTTATTTGATTTAAAAAGCTTTGTTTAAATGTGTTTGACTTTCATTTAACTCAAATAGCTTTGTTTGAAGGTGTTTGACTTTTATTTGATTTAATCAGCATCGTCCCAATATGTTTGAGTTTCGTTTGATTTACTAAGCTTTGTTGAACGCATTTGACTTTCATTTGATTCAAGTAGCTTTGTTTTTATGTGTTTGACTTTCATTAGATTTTATTAGCAAGGTTTGAATGTGTTTGACTTTTATTTGATTCAATTAGGATTGTAGAATGCATTTGACTTTCATTTGATTCCAATATCTATGTTTGAATGTGTTTGACTTTCATTTGATTCTATTACCATTGTTTAATGCATTTAACTTTCATTTGATTAAAAAAAGCTTGGTTTGAATGTGTTTGACTTTCATTTGATTCAATAAGCTTTGTTCGAATGTGTTTGACATTCATTTGATTCAATTAGCTTAATTGAATGCTTTTGACTTTCATTTGATTCTAAAAGCTTTGTTTGAATGTGTTTGACTTTCATTTGATTCAATTAGCTTTGTTTATTGCATTTGAACTTTAATTTGATTCAATTAGTTTTATTTGAATATGTTTGACATTTATTTGATTCACTTAGCATTCTGGAATGCATTAGCGTTTCATTGGATTCAAAAAGCTTTGTTTGAATGTATTTGACTTTCATTTGATTCAATTAGCTTTGTTTGAATGTGTTAAACTTTCATTTGATTCAATTAGCTTTGTAGAATGCATTTAACTTTCTTTTGATTCAAATAACTATGTTTGAAAGTGTTTGACTTTCATTTGATTCAAATAGCATTGTTTGAAGGTGTTTGACTTTTATTTGATTTAATTAGCATTGTTCGAATATGTTTGACTTTCATTTGATTTAGTAAGCCTTGTTGAATGCATTTAATTTTCATTTGATTCAAATAGCTTTGTTTGAAAGAGTTTTACTTTCGTACGATTTAATTACCAATGTTAGAATGTGTTTGATTTTCCTTTGATTCAATTAGGATGGTAGAATGCATTTGACTTTCATTTGATTCCTATAGCTTTGTTTGAATGTGTTTAACTTTTATTTGATTCTATTACCACTGTTGAATGCATTTAACATTCATTTAATTGAAAAAAGCTTTGTTTTATTGTGTTTGACTTTCATTTGATTCAATCAGCTTTGTTTGAATGTGTTTAGCTTTCATTTGATTCAATTAGCTTAATTAATGCTTGTAACTTTCATTTGATTCAAAAAGCTTTGTTTGAATATGTTTGACTTTCATTTGATTCAGTTACCTTTGTTGAATACATTTGACTTTCATTTGATTCAAAAACCTTTATTTGAATGTGATTGACTTTCATTTGATTCAATTATCTTTGTTTGAATGTGTATGACTTTCCTTTGATTCAATTAGCTTTGTAGAATGCATTTGACTTTCATTTGATTAAAATAGCTTTGTTTGAATGTGTTTTACTTTCATTTGATACAATTAGCTTTGTAAAATGCATTTAACTTTTATTTCATTTGAAAACCTTTCTTTGAATGTGTTTTACTTTCATTTGATTCAATTAGCTTCGTTTATGACTTTAATTTGATTTAATTAGCATTGTCCCAATATGTTTGTCTTTCATTTGATTAAGTAAGCTTTGTTGAATGCATTTGACTTTCATTTGATTCAAATAGGTTTGTTTGAATGTTTCTGACTTTCATTTGATTTAATTAGCAATGTTTGAATGTGTTTGACTTTCATTTTATTCAATTAGGATTATAGAATACATTTGACTTTCATTTGATTCCAATAGCTTTGTTTGAATGTGTTTGACTTTGATTTGATTCTATTAGCATTTTAGAATGCATTTAACTTTCATTTGATTGAAAAAAGCTTTGTTTGAATGTGTTTGACTTTTTTTCAATTCAATAAGCTTTGTTCGAATGTGTTTGACTTTCATTTGATTCAATTAGCTTAATTGAATGCTTTTGACGTTCGTTTGATTCAAAAAGCTTTGTTTAAATGTGTTTGACTTTCATTTTATTCAATTTGTTTTATTGAACGCATTTAACTTTCATTTGATTGAAAAAGCTCCGTTTGAATGTGATTGACTTTTCTTTGATTCAATTAGCTTTGTAGAATACATTTGACTTTCATTTGATTCAAATAGCTTTGTTTGAATGTGTTTTGGTTTTATTTGATTCAATTAATTTTGTACAATACATTTGAACTTCTTTTTATTTAAAAAGCTTTGTTTGAATAACTTTAACTTTCATTTGATTCAATTAGCTTTAATTGTATGTGTTTGACTTTCATTTGTTTCAATTAGCTATGTTTGAGAATGTTTGATTTTCATTTGATTCAATTAGCTTTGTAGAATGTATTTGAATTTTATTTGATTTAAAAAGCTTTGTTTAAATGTGTTTGACTTTCATTTGACTCAAATAGCTTTGTTTGAAGGTGTTTGACTTTTATTTGATTTAAATAGCATTGTCCCTATATGTTTGAATTTCATTTGATTCAATAAGATTTTCCCTATATGTTTGACTTTCATTTGATTCAAGTAGCTTTGTTTATATGTGTTTGACTTTCATTTGATTTAACTAGCAATGCTTGAATGTGTTTGATTTTCATTTAATTCAATTAAGATTGTAGAATGCATTTGACTTTTTTTTTTTATTCCAATGGCTTTGTTTGAATGTGTTTGATTTTTTTTTTAATTCTATTAACATTATTGAATGCATTTGACTTTCATTTGATTGAAAAAAGATTTATTTGAATGTGTTTGACTTTTATTTAATTCAATAAGCTTTGTTCGAATGTGTTTAACTTTCATTTGATTCCATTAGTTTAATTGAATGCTTTTAACTTTCATTTGATTCAAAAAGCTTTGTTCGAATGTGTTTCACTTTCATTTGATTCAATTAGCTTTGTTAAATACATTTGACTTTCATTTGATTCAAAAAGCTTTATTTGAAAGTGTTTGACTTTCATTTGATTCAATTAGCTTTGTTTGAATGTGTATGACTTTCATTTGATTCAATTAGCTTTGTAAAATGCATTTGACTTTAATTTTAGTAAACTAGCTTTATTTGAATGTGTTTTAATTTTATTTGATTCAATTAGCTTTGTTGATTGCATTTGAACTTTCATTTGACTCAATTAGCTTTATTTGAATGTGTTTGACATTCATTTGATTCACTTAGCATTGTGGAATACATTTGACTTTCATTGGATTCAATTAGCTTTGTTTGAATGTGTTCAACTTTCATTTGATTCAATTAGCTTTGTAGAATACATTTGACTTTCATTTAATTCAAATCACTTTGTTTGAATGTGTTTTACTTTCATTTTATTCAATTAGCTTTGTAGAATGTATTTGAATTTTATTTGTTTGAAAAAGCTTTGTTTGAATGTGATTGACTTTCATTTGATTCAAATAGCTTTGTTTGAAGGTGTTTGACTTTCATTTGATTTAATTAGCTTTGTTCGAATATGTTTGACTTTCATTTGATTTAGTAAGCTTTGTTGAATGCATTTGATTTTCATTTGATTCAAATAGCTTTGTCTAAATTAGTTTGACTTTCATTTGGTTTAATTAGCAATATTTGAATGTGTTTGATTTTCATTTGATTCAATTATGATGGTAGAATGCATTTGACTTTCATTTAATTCCTATAGCTTTGTTTGAATGTGTTTAACTTTGATTTGATTCTATTACCTTTGTTGAATGCATTTGACTTTCTTTTGATTGAAAAAGCTTTGTTTGAATGTGTTTGACTTTTATTTGATTTAATAAGCTTTGTTCGAATGTGTTTCACTTTCATTTGATTCAATTAGCTTTGTTAAATACATTTGACTTTCATTTGATTCAAAAAGCTTTATTTGAAAGTGTTTGACTTTCATTTGATTCAATTAGCTTTGTTTGAATGTGTATGACTTTCATTTGATTCAATTAGCTTTGTAAAATGCATTTGACTTTAATTTTAGTAAACTAGCTTTATTTGAATGTGTTTTAATTTTATTTGATTCAATTAGCTTTGTTGATTGCATTTGAACTTTCATTTGACTCAATTAGCTTTATTTGAATGTGTTTGACATTCATTTGATTCACTTAGCATTGTGGAATACATTTGACTTTCATTGGATTCAATTAGCTTTGTTTGAATGTGTTCAACTTTCATTTGATTCAATTAGCTTTGTAGAATACATTTGACTTTCATTTAATTCAAATCACTTTGTTTGAATGTGTTTTACTTTCATTTTATTCAATTAGCTTTGTAGAATGTATTTGAATTTTATTTGTTTGAAAAAGCTTTGTTTGAATGTGATTGACTTTCATTTGATTCAAATAGCTTTGTTTGAAGGTGTTTGACTTTCATTTGATTTAATTAGCTTTGTTCGAATATGTTTGACTTTCATTTGATTTAGTAAGCTTTGTTGAATGCATTTGATTTTCATTTGATTCAAATAGCTTTGTCTAAATTAGTTTGACTTTCATTTGGTTTAATTAGCAATATTTGAATGTGTTTGATTTTCATTTGATTCAATTATGATGGTAGAATGCATTTGACTTTCATTTAATTCCTATAGCTTTGTTTGAATGTGTTTAACTTTGATTTGATTCTATTACCTTTGTTGAATGCATTTGACTTTCTTTTGATTGAAAAAGCTTTGTTTGAATGTGTTTGACTTTTATTTGATTTAATAAGCTTTGTTCGAATGTGTTTCACTTTCATTTGATTCAATTAGCTTAATTGAATGCTTTTAACAATCCTTTAATTCCAAAAGCTTTGTTTGAATGGGTTTGACTTTCATTTCATTCATTTAGCTTTGTTAAATACATTTGACTTTCATTTGATTCAAAAAGCTTTATTTGAATGTGTTTGACTTTTATTTGATTTATAATGCTTTGTTTGAAGGTGTTTGAGTTTCATTTGATTTAATTAGCATTGTTCGAATATGTTTGATTTTCGTTTGATTCAATAAGCTTTGTTGAATGCATTTGACTTTCATTTGATTCAAATAGCTTTGTTTGACTGTGTTTGACTTTAATTTGATTTAGTTAACAATGTTTGAATGTGTTTGATTTTCATTTAATTCAATTAGGATTGTTGAATGCATTTGGCTTTTTTTTTTATTCCAATGGCTTTGTTTGAATGTGTTTGTTTTTTTATTTATTTATTCTATTAACATTATTGAATGTATTTGACTTTCATTTGATTGAAAAAAGCTTTATTTGAATGTGTTTGACTTTTATTTAATTCAATGAACTTTGTTCGAATGTGTTTAACTTTCATTTGATTCAATTAGCTTAATTGAATGCTTTTAACTTTCATTTAATTCAATTAGCTTAATTGAATGCTTTTAACTTTCATTTAATTCAAAAAGCTTTGTTTGAATGGGTTTGACTTTCATTTGATTCAATTAGCTTTGTTAAATACATTTGACTTTCACTTGATTCAAAAAGATTTATTTGAATGTGTTTGACTTTCATTTTATTCAATTAGTTTTGTTTGAATGTGTATGACTTTCATTTGATTAAATTAGCTTTGTAGAATGCATTTGAATTTCATTTTATTAAACTAGCTTTATTTGAATGTGTTTTAATTTTATTTGATTCAATTAGCTTTGTAGAATGCATTTGACTTTCATTTGATTTGACAAGCTTTGTTTGAATGTGTTTGACTCTCATTTGATTCAATTAGCTTTGTTGAATGCATTTGACTTCCATTTGATTGAAAAAGCTTTGTTTGAATGTGTTTGACTTTCATTTAATTCAATTAGCTTTGTTTGAATGTGATTGACTTTCCTTTGATTCAATTAGCTTTGTAAAATACATTTGACTTTCATTGATTCAAATAGCTTTGTTTGAATGTGTTTTGGTTTCATTTGATTTAATTAGCTTTGTACAATGCCATTGAACTTCTTTTGATTTAAAAAGCTTTGCTTGAATAACTTTAACTTTCATTTGATTCAATTAACTTTAATTGTATGTGTTTGACTTTCATTTGATTCAATTAGCTTTGTTTGAGATTGTTTGACTTTCATTTAATTTTATTAGCTTTGTAGAATGCATTTGAATTTTATTTGATTTAAAAAGCTTTGTTTAAATGTGTTTTGCTTTCATTTGAATCAAATAGCTTTGTTTGAAGACGTTTGACTTTTATTTGAATTAATTAGCATTGTCCCAATATGTTTGACTTTCGTTTGATTCAATAAGCTTTGTTGAATGCATTTGACTTTCATTTGATTCAAGTAGCTTTGTTTAAATGTGTTTGACTTTCATTTGATTTAATTAGGATTGTAGAATGCATTTGACTTTTATTTGATTCCAATATCTTTATTTGAATGTGTTTGACTTTGATTTGATTCTATTAGCATTGTTGAATGCATTTAACTTTCATTTCATTGAAAAAAGCTTTGTTTGAATGTGTTTGACTATTATTTGATTCAATAAGCTTTGTTCGAATGTGTTTGACATTCATTTGATTCTGTTTTTTTTTTTGGAAGATAATTTATTTTATTACCAAAAAAAAGGAAGGAAAAATACAAACTTACAAAATCAAGTAAAAACACCAAAACTACAAAAGCCCTAAGGCAAACAACCCCTCCAAATCCCCATACTAGAGTAGACCACCTCTTAGGAAGGGTCCCTACATCTAGGAGGGGAACTACCTGGCCTCAAGTTGTGAGCCACCTTTTATGAAGGGTTCCCAAAGCAAGGACCAGGACAAACAGAAATTACAGCCTAGAAACAGAAATTACAACACCAAACGGTCATAAACAAATCTCAGGTATGCTGATCTTCAGCTGGTGCAACCATTTGCAATGAGCTCTTTTCTAAGGATTATCAATGAGCTGCTGAATCCTCAAGGTTATTTCAATACAGATGGCTTTACAAAGTTTCACTGGGAGAATAATAGCCTTGTTCCAATACGCATGGTTCCTAGCAAACCACAAGTGATAAACACAAGCACTTAGCCCTGCCAAAGTAGTACTTTTCCAGATCAGGTCCTTGCTGTGTCTCAACCAGTGCTTCCAGGATCTATCTAAACAAAAATGCCTTTCATTTATGCCCAGCCATGATCTAACCGTCTTGATACAGGATCTACTATAAGGACATTCAAAAAAGTGATGCTTTTGACATTAATTTGATTCAATTAGCTTAATTGAATGCTTTTGACTTTCATTTGATTAAATAGGCTTTGTTTGAATGTGTTTGACTTTCATTTGATTCAATTAGCTTTGTTGATTGCAATTGAACTTTCATTTGATTCAATTAGCTTTATTTGAATGTGTTTGACATTCATTTGATTCACTTAGCATTGTGGAATGCATTTGACTTTCATTGGATTCAAAAAGCTTTGTTTGAATGTGTTTGACTTTCATTTGATTTAATTAGCTTTGTTTGAATGTGTTAAAATTTCATTTGATTCAATTAGCTTTGTAGAATGCATTTGAATTTCATTTGATTCAAATAACTTTGTTCGAATGTGTTTTACTTTCATTTTATTCAATTAGCTTTGTAGAATGTATTTGAATTTCATTTGATTTAAAAAACTTAGTTTGAATGTGTTTGACTTTCATTTGATTTGATTATCATTGTTGAATGCATTTGACTTTCATTTGATTCAAAAAATCTTTGTTTGAATGTGTTTGACTTTTGTTTGATTCAACTAGCTTTGTTTGAAGGTGTTTGACTTTCATTTGATTCTATTAGCATTGTTGAATGCATTTGACTTTTATCTGTTTGAAAAAAGCTTTTGTTTTGGGGGTTTTTGGAGTCCCTCGGGAGAGTTACAATCCCTAGTGTACGCTGCCGACGCCTGTACCTTCAAAACAACGAAGACTCCGGTTGGTGGGAGATCCGCCTCTGACGATCAAGTTAGTATACGTTCGGAGTAGTATATTGTACGGAAATGGTAAATACTTCTCTCTGGTTTAGAGAGAATTCAGCAATGAATATTACTGGGTTTTGGTGAATAGTGTTTATGGGTGAATTTATGAATGCCCAATAAATGAGGTTTTCCCCACTATTTATGGACACGTGTCACTAGGGGATTGGATCCCAATAGGCCTCTAAGAGGCTGCCACGTGTCAAAGGGCCATTGGGCCACGCGTCTAGGGTAGTTTTTAACCCTAAATATTTGCCCCTCACAGGTGTGACGTGGCTTAGCCATGTGTCACCTATGACAGGTGTCATGCTCTGGGGGAGTGACGGTTGGTCTACTTCCCGCCTCTCTCTTTTCTTTCTCTCTTTTTATTTTATTTTTTTTTGAAATTTGAATTTGAATGCTTGAGGCAAAAGGTGGCGGTTTGCCTTCTGGGTTTCTCTATAAATAGAGGCCGCCCCCCTCTCTCCTCCTCACTTTTTCAAACTTGCAAAAATTTTCTTGAGAGCTCTGATACCGGCTACTTTTTCGTTCAACCAGCTACTTTGATTCAGATGCATCCAGATATTGGTTGATTACTCCTTTGATCATCAAACTAAGGTACCGTCTGACTTAGTCATTTTCTTCTTTTTGATTTCAAGTAGAGCCACAGCCGGTCTTACACCGCCTGGGGCACCTTTGAGCAATTTATTTCACAAATTGCATTCAATAGACCCACAGCCGGTAATATACCGCCTGGGGCATCTTCAAACAATTTTCAAAAATTGCATTCAACAGACCCTCAGCCGGAAATATAACGCCTGGGGCTTCTTCAAACAACTGTCTTCAAAAATTACTTTGAATAGACCCTCAGCCGGAAATATACCGCCTGGGGCATCTTCAAACAACTATCTTCAAAAATTACTTCCAATAGACCCTCAACCGGAAATATACCGCCTGGGGCATCATCAAACAATTGTCTTCAAAAATTGCATTCAATAGACCCTCAGCCGGAAATGTTCCGTCTAGGGCATTTCTGAGCAATCTTCATAATTTTCTTTCTATAGACCCACAACCGATCTTTATACCGCCTGTGGCATCTTCAAGCAGTTTCTTGATCTGCATTCATAAGACCCTCAGCCGGTCTTATGCCGTCTGGGGTACTTCTGAGCAATCTATAGATACTCTATAGATACCGCATGTGGCATCTTCAAGCCACATTTTGGGATAACGGTCGTCTCCTACAAACTTCTTTACTACTTCAAGGTACCGTCACTGCCCTTCGCAACTCTTTGAGTTTTTCCCGGTTGTGTAGTTTGTATAGAATACATGGGCTCTCCCATAACACACACGGCACAGCCTAAGACAGAGGTCAACCGGTCACCTAGGACGGCTGAGTCTAGGACTAGGGATGCCGTCTAAGGGTGTTTTGACCACCCTCACTCTACTTCGAATTTGACCGTCACTGTTCATGTGCAGGACAGAATGGCTCGGACCAGATGGATGACAATTGACCCTGACTACCATTCCGATGATGCAGCCATGGATCCGACTGTCTCTATTAATAATGACCAGGTCGAAGAACCGGCTAGGAATGTACCAAGTGAGGTACCGGGTGTGCCGAGTACACCTAGTGACGGTATCCTTGATGATTCTAACTCAAATTGCGAACAGTTTGGTGAAGAGTCCGGCTCTAATGAGTCTTCATCCGAATCAGCCGACCCTATTGAGGAGGACGCCTATAAGTGGCCGGCTGTTAACAACCCCACTAAAGCAACTATGACCGCCAGGAATGTGGTCACCTTAAATGCCACTTTTCTTGCGTTCTTGGAAATGAAACCGGTTGGGGTAGGCTGGGAGATTAGGGTGCCGCATGTGGAGGCCACAATTGTCTAGGAAAATGACTTGAAACATGCCGACGACTATTTCGGCTGCTATGAGGCGGCATTCAAAGCCGGCCTCCTGTTCCCCCTCCATAGTTGTATAAAAGCCATTCTAAGGGGGTACAACTTAGGCGTCTGCCAGCTGACTTCCAATTCCTGGGTTAACATACTAGGATACATAGCCACCTGCGAGATGCAGGAAATAAAGCCTAGCTGGGAGGCATTTCCACATATGGACTAACTCAGCTGGGTACCAGGCGGCTGGAATGCGTGGTATACTCTGACCACGCAACCGGAGTATATGATGACCTTGGACAAGCGGTCCAAGTGGAGTAGTTGGTAGAGCAAGTTCTATGTAGTATCTTCACCAATTCCCCAATTAAACCGCCGGTTGCGCACCTACAATAAGCAGCCGACTTCTCTTAGGAAGAAGTGCGCTCTTCCAAAGGTGTCGCAGGAGGCCTGGGACCAAATAATGGAGACGGGTCTCTTTAAGAAGACGACCCTCCCTCTTGATGATGGGAGGGCTATAATAGTTACCAAGTTCTAGGTACTTTTCCCGGATTGGTTCAAAGACGAGGCGTTCCTCTCCGTCTGTCGTCTTAGTACCATGTTTACCAGACGTAGGTTATCTTTTCTTCCGGTATATGTTATTGTTCGCCTGCCTCATCCGGGTCTTAACTTGCTCTTTTCTTTCCTTTTGCAGAAAGAGCTTTAGAGATGTTGTCGGCTGAGAAGACACCGGCTACATCAGCTGCTGCAATCCGGAAGGAGCAGATTGAGAAAAAGAAGTAGCAGCTGGCGGCTAAGGACGGCGGGGTAAGCTGCATTCTCTTTTTTCTATCGCCGGTTGTACTACTTTGGTGTGAGTTCGTAACTAACAAGTTGACTTTCCTTTTTTCAGGCCGGGAACCAAAATGTTCCACTCTCCCTGTCCAAAATGTTGAAGAGGACGGCTGGGGAGATACCCCAGCTAGGTGCTAAGGCACCAAGGGTGCCGTCTCATGCCCCTGCCACTGCCCCATCTTCAGACAGGCCTTCTGTAGAGGATAGGCCTACCTCTGGAGGAAAAAGCCTGAGAGGTCTCATCCTGGCCACTAAGGCAGTGGTTGAGGAAGGAAAGGAGCCGGGTACTCCGGCTGGTCAGGGCCAGACCACAACTGGCTCAAATGCGGCTGAGGGGAGCTAACCCCTCAGCAAGCTAAAGGTATGGCTTCCACCTTCGATCCCCCCTAGCCGCTTGTGCCTCTACGAGTCAAGTCCCAAGTCAGCGAATCCGGGAATTCCTCAGGCTGCCGTTAGAATATAGGCGCCGCTTATTCCCAGTAACTGACCCACAACTCCGTTATTGTAGATGCTACCTCAAGGTGGCCCAAATTCCAGCAATTCGCGAAGAGGATGCTCTGGACCCTCACTCGGTCTAAGAAGAAGGCGGTGCCGGGTGTGCACCAAGTCAACCTTGACCGCATCAATTCTTTCCTAGCGGAGGTAATAAACCGCATCAATTCTTAAATTGGACTAACTATTTTGTCGGCTGATGCTGTAGGTGATGCTGCGGGTGGATGGTCTAGGCGTGCCCTTGCGTAAAAAGCAAGAGGAGGTAAGGGATGCTCAGAAACGGGCATCTGACCTTATTAATGTCTGTCAGTTCAACACCATTAAATATGACATGGAAACTAAACGCCGGGAGATGAAATAGGAGGAGCTTCTCAAGGAAGCTAAAGCGGCTGCTGAGACGGCATAGAAGAAAGCGGCTGACCTCGAGCTCTAGGTGAACAACCTCAAAGCTGATCTCAAGGCATTGAGGGAAGCCGACAAAGAGAACATTGGGCTACGCTGAAAAATTAGCTTGCCCTAAGCCAGTCGGCTTACAAAGAACAGCTAGTAGCCAAACAGTGACGTCTGGTTGTTGAGAGCAAAGCTGACTGCGAGGAGCGCATCAAGCTGGCTTGGGGTTGATCCATCCGGAGGTCGAGTATGACTTCTTCGACCTTAGGTACAGGTATGCCACTGAGGAATACGATGCCAAGGTCCTTCGCCAAGACCCGCCTGCTCCATTTCAAGAGTGGGCTGGTATTGGTGAGGAGGGCGACCAGCCGAAGGCTCAGGATTAGCAGGCGGAGGTTCAGGACGAGTCGGCTCAAGACCAGCAGCAACAACAGTAGACTTTTATTCTTATTTCCTCCTTTTACCGGCCTGCGAGCCGTGTATTTTCAATGTATTTCCCCGATCAAGGGACCGGCTGACATTTGATCTTCAATATATTTTCGTCTCAGTCGGTTTTCTCTATTCAGCTTTTGCAATTTTGTTTATTCGCAATTGAATTTTAATTTTTACAAGTAATATGATTCATACGGTTTACCGGGTGTGTTGGTTACACTTGCCCCTAGACGATTGTCTGATGGCGTTCCAAGTAATATGTAGATAACCGTCCATATAAACTCCTGGTTGCCCGATTTTGAATATTGGATATGCAGTTGGAATAGCAGACAGTGCCTGCTAACTAGTGTTCCTTTGAGCCGGCTGGGGTGTACCCTTTGGGTACCCCTTTTTATGTCGTTAGATTGTATGCGGCCTATTGTTTTGTTTTTTTTTTTTTTGACTTGGTGTTTGGCATATCAATCTTGGATTCTAAGTGCTAAGGTTTAGACCTTGCTAGATTCGATAGCATAACCGTTTGGGGTGCTTTTGGGTAAAAGCTGGTTATAGGATGACCAAGATTTCATGCGCCGTCCGTACTATCTTGTAGTACGGGCGGCTGTATTTTTCTGTTTGAGGCTACCGGCTGTATTACTTTGAAGTAAAGCTTGAGGGTACCGCTTTGCAGAAAAGACCGGTTGTATTGTTTGCAGTGAAGACCGGTCGTATCTTTGTTACAATGGATCATTTCAAACAGTTGCGAGTTGTCTTTGACCTTAGCTGGTTAGAGCCGTTTGATTTATGACCGGTAGAACAATGTACCACCCGGAAGGGAGACGTTCTCTTCGACGAATTCACCCTAAATGGGCGTCGCCGGATGTCTGCTCATTTGGAGCAGACGGTTTAAATTTTAGCTTGTCGGTTGGCCTTTTATTCTATGTTTGCCGCCTGTGTATTGCACAGGACATGGCGAATGTATGCAAAGGAAAATTTTTGGAAATAAAGCATTCATTAATATACTTTATTTACAAAAATTTACAAATTCTCGAAAATAGTACTTTTTCAAGTTGTCTATACTCTAAGTTCTGGCTAGCTTCCTACCGTCTGGGGTCTCCAGGCAGTAGGTGCCGCCTCTGAATTCTTCAAAAATCCGGTAGGGGCCCTCCCAATTAGGGGTTAGCTTCCCTTACTCATTTGCCTTACCGGTTGCCTCCATTTTCCGTAGCACAAAGTCCCCCACTTTGAGGGGCCCTTTGTGTACTCTTTTGTTGTAGGCCCTCGTCATTCTTAGACGGTATATCTCATGACGCAAGGCGGCGTTGCCCCTGCGCTCCGGGAGTGAGTCCAATGCAAGACGCATAACCTCCCAATTAGCCTATTCATCATAGAGCATGACTCAGAGTGTTGGCTCATAAAGTTCATTAGGCAGGACGGCTTTAGTGCCGTATGTCATGAGAAACGGGGTTTCACCGGTTGCTCCTTTTTCAGTTATTCTGATGGCCGGCATGACCGGCTGTAGAATCGACTAGACTGTCGATCTTTGGGAGTGGATACTTATCCTTCGAACATGCCTTGTTCAGATCTGTGTAGTCTACACACATCCGCCAGGTACCATTCGGCTTTTTGACAAGGACAACGTTTGCTACCTAATCCGGGTAGAGGCATTTAACAATTTTTTAACAATTTTTTAACCTCGGCGGCTGCCGCCTGAGATCTTTCCTCGCCATGATTCCTTTTTTTTTCCTAACATGCCTCTTTTTGGGATCTACAGCGAGTTTGTGGACAGCAAGATCCGGGCTGACGCTTGGCATCTCTTCCACTTCAAAGGCAAAAATTTCTTTGAATTCTTCCAGCAGTTGGAGCAAGTTGGCTCCCAACTTTTCAAAAGCAATTGTCCCAACCTTGACGGTTCTGTCAGGCCGGCTATCGTCTAGGATGACATCAACGCTCTCACCGGCCGGCTGGGGTCGGAAGTCGTCCGACCTTTCCCCGGTCAGTGATTGCTATTATTTTTCTTTCTTGATGGGGGCCAATTGGTCCGCCTTTCTCTTTTTACCGGCTGCCCTTGGAGCCGACATTTATTGATCGCAGTAGTCAAGCTCTATGAGCTCTTCGCCGTGACCGGCTGAAGCCATAGTTGGTTTTACGTCTGAGAGATAACACTTCCTAGCCGTCTTTTGGTTCCCATTCAGGGCACTAACTATCCCATCATCCTTCTCAAACATGATCAACATGAGATACGGGATTGACAAGCGCACATTAGGGCGCGCTTTAAGGCATATAAATGGGTTATTTTGGGTGTATTTAGGCCCGTTTTGGTCGTTTATTGCCTTGTTACACTCGTTTCCTTCATATTACGTGCTTCACGGGTTTCAGTCTATTTTTGGTGTGTTAACAGGTATAGTTGACCAATTTATGTCGAGTCCCGAACCATTGGTGCGTAATCAGGCTATTATCGATCCTAGTCCACCAAGCTAAGGCTTTGCTGCGGTTCTCAAGGCCTTGAAAGGCAAGTTAAGTAGCAGGTAAGGCAGAACAGTTCACAAATATGACACCTGTTCACTATTTTGCTCACAACTTTCGGTATAAAAATGATAATGGAGTGATTCCAATTGCATTGGAAAGTAGACTTGAAGAGCTTTCCAACGATATATTGCACGCCTCAAACGGAGCTCTGGATAAGAAGTTGTGACTGTTTTAAGAAGACCAAAGTGCCTGCAACCTTCCTGCCTATGATGCACGGCCGTGCCAGGCATTAGCACGGCCGTGCCAGGCATTAGCACGGCCGTGCCAGGAATTAGCACGGCCGTGCCAGGCATTAGCACGGCCGTGCCAAGCCAATTTCCATGCCCGTGCCAGTGCCAGATTCAGCACGGCCGTGCCAGGCATTAGCACGGCCGTGCCAGATTTAGCACGGCCGTGCCAGGCATTAGCACGGCCGTGCCAAATTCAGCACGGTCGTGCCATAATTGAAGATATTGCGGATCAGCTACTGCCATGCTTGCACGGCCGTGCCACTTCCAGCACGGCCGTGCCGATTCACGAAAGGCAGCCTGCGATTTACTTTCCGATTTAAAACATATATATGTAGCCCGATTGTAAGGGTCAAGAGAGAGTTTTTTTAGAGATAGTTTTGAGAGCCTTTGTAGAGAGTTATTGGAGAACGTTCTTAGTATTAGAGATTCATTAGTTTTCTTAGAGATATTTCTAGAGATTTTAGTTTTCTTGGATTGATTTGAAGCAAGATTTGCGAAGATTCTTTGTATTATTCATTGACGACGGATATCAAAGTTCTGAACTTTTCCATTGATTCGCATCAATACAATTGGTATTATTCATTCTTGTTTATTAATCAAGCTTTATTATTCCTTAATCAGAATTCATGTTTATATCTATTATGCTTTTGGAATTCATTATTGCTTTGATTATGAATATGTGTGAGTAGTCTCCTAGCTAGGGTTTCGGGATGAAACCCGACCTAGGTAATCTATGTAATTGAGGATTGATTTTGATAAACGGATTGTGATTAAATTGATTATATGCGATTGCATGTTAATTCATTATAATAGGAGTAGCTAACCTAGAATCTTGAATTTGATTGCATGATGTCCTTGATTTGAACAAGAGATTGTGAATTGAGTATTTCATTATTGAATGTGGTTTGATTATGTATCGAGTAATGTTAAGTGCATGAGAAATCCAAGCTTAGTATTGCCCGTTGTCTTCCTATCACATGATATTGATCAGACATATAGTCTTTGCATATCCCGTTTGTCTCTGTGATTCCTTGTTGCGTAATTACCGATGGTTTGGTGAATTCCCGTTCTCCCTAGTGTCTTAGTTTATTGATTTATTCCATCTTATTATTAGTATTATAGAACACCATTTTCCATTGATTTCGAACTAGCTTAGGTTTAAGATTGATTTGCAATTACTCTCGTTCCTCGTGGACCAAACCTTTATTTGCCGTTGTATTTGGTTATAGGGTGTTCGTATAAGTATTATTTGATTGAGAGTTAGATTGTAGCGACCGATTTAACCCTCGTCAGGGATGATGACTGCCTTGGACTCATTGAGGGTTGGACGGCCGAAAATCATGTTGTAGGCGGTCAGTTCCTCAACAACTAGGAACTTGACGACCATGTGCCGCCCTTGCCCCTTTTCTCCCAGCTGGATGGGTAGGTCAATCCTTCCCACCAGATGCACCACCCCTCCCCCAAAACCGACTAAGGAGTGAGGAGCCTTATGCATGTTGCTGGGCTTGTACTTGAGCTTTGTCAAGCACTAATAGCTTATTAGGTCAGACGAGCTCCCGGTATCGATTAGGATCCAGCGAACTCGTTGATTGGAAACCTTGCATTCAATGATGATGGGGTCATCGTGAGGCCGTCTGACCTGGCCTCGGTCCTTTTAAGAAATAAGGACCTCCGAAAAGGTATATTTCGACGCCTTGCCCTCATCTACTGAGTTGACCAGTTTCCTGATGTTGTCCTTGGTACCCTAGATGGTAGGACCTCAACCCGCAAAACCGCCGGCTATAGTGAAGACTATTTCTTCGTCTGTTTCAGAGCTAGCAGCCGTTCATTTGGACGGGTGTCCCTTGTTTGTCTTGGGGGTACCCTTGGACTTGGGTAGGTAGGACTTCAGAGCCCCTTCATCGGCCAGACGGTCCAACAGCCGCTTGAGGCTTTAGCAACCGTTGGTATCATGGCCAACATCCTCATGGAATTGGCAGTATTTGCTCTTGTCCCGACTGATGACGGGACTTTTCATTGCTGCCGGTTTTTCAAGAGTCAACCGGACTTTGATCTCCATTAGGATGGAGGAGAAGTCCTTGGTGAACTCGTACTTTGGGATATACGGTTGTGATTTTCTTTTGTTCTTCTTGGTCGGCTGACTAGATCGATCTGCCCAGATTTCTTTTCTTTTCTTTTCTTCCTTCTTTGCCGGCTGGGATTGCCGACTTTCTTTCCTCTCGGACTTTTTAGGGTCCGACGGATGCCTCACAGCACAAAGCTCCTTCGCCTGTATATAGGCTTTAGCTTCCATTAATGCCTCTTGGAGGGTAGCCAACCTCTTCCTGACCAAGTCAAACTTGAAGGTCGACCCGTCCTTCAGACCCTTGAAGAAGTCTATGTAGGCAACATCGTCAGCCAACCCTTGTATCTGAATCCGCATCAAATTGAACCGCCTGACATAGGACCTAAGTCCTTCCTTCTCCCCCTGCTGTATAGCCCCGAGATCGAGACTTGTCTTTTGGCAAGAATGTTCATGGAGAAGTTTGACATAAACAAGTACGCCAATGTTTTGAAGTTGTTGATGCACCTAGCTGGCAGGTTGCCAAACCGTCGTTGGGCTATGCCTTCAACGTAGACGGGAAGCACCGACACTAGGCGACGTCATCCAAGCCCTATAACTACATGAGGTTGGTATAGGCCATTAGGTGGTCCTCTAGTTTGGCGGTATCGTCATAGGAACCGACCAACACGTTTCTGACCTTGGCCGGCTGTGCTGCCTCGGTTATTTCCCTGGAGAAAGTCGTTGGTTGTTCCCCAAGGTTAAGCAGCCGGAGCTGCCAGTCCATAGGCTGGACGGGTTATGCCGCCTGACCCCCGAAGAGGGCCGGCTTCATGTATAGAGATCCATACGGCATGTACGGTGACCCGTACTATACCGACTTGATAATTTTAGGACCAGAACGTGCAGACGGACCGCACAACTGACTTCCTCTGTTTGATTCCGAATGCTTTATGGAAGCATTTTGGAAGCTGTCTGGGTAGGTCGACGTTGAAGCCGACGTGGATAGCTGTAGACTTCTCTTTTCCTGGATGAACATCTGGGGGTCAGAGTATGTCTTTTCTAACCCATCCGGCTGAACTTGTCGGATGGCCTTCCTTTGCCCTAATTCAGGGAAACGAAGTTTGGAGAGGTCGATCAGGGGCTCATCCGCCCCCTTTGGTTTAGGGTGAGGAGTAGGCACCCGGTCTTTGAGTTGCTTTTTCCCGGAGGGAGAAGGCTTCTTTGCCGACTGACCCTTGTTTGCGGCAGTTGTCTTTTTGATGATGTCCTTGATTTCCCCCTTGAGACTGGTCATGAATTTCATGAGCTCGTCTCTGGTGACGGGGGTTGTGCCCTCCGCCGCCTGGGGTTGCCTAGTAGGCTTGCCGGCTGGGTTTATTGGGGCTAACTTTGTCTTGGCCCTATTCCCTTTTTTTTTTTGAACGGGTGCGCCTTGATCGAAGTGACCCGTCTGGGGCCACATAGGTGTCGACCTCATAGTCGTCACCACTCTCTAGTCCGTATGGACCTCAGGCTCGGCCGAAGGCCGTCTGCCCTCACCAGGCGGTACAGTGTCAAAATTCATCTAGGAAGTACTCTCCCCACAGACGGCGCCAAATGTTTCGGGGGTTTTTGGAGTCCCTCGGGAGAGTTACAATCACTAGTATGCGCAGCCAACGCCTATACCTGCAAAACAACGAAGACTCCGATTGTTGGGAGCTCCGCCTCCGACGATCAAGTTAGTATACGTCCGGAGTAGTAAATTGTACGAAAATGGTAAATACTTCTCTCTGGTTCAAAGAGAATTCCGCAATGAATATTGCTAGGTTTTTGTGTATAGTGTTTATGGGTGAATTTATAAATGCCCAATAAATGAGGTTTACCCACTATTTATAGTGGGGGAACCTATCCCTCATCTAGGGTTCCATAGACACGTGTCACTAGGGGATTAGAGCCTTGTAGGCCTTTAAGAGGCTACCACGTGTGAAAGGGCCATTGGGCCACGCGTCTAGGGTAATTTTTTACCCTAAACAACTTTGTTTGAATGTGTTTGACTTTTATTTGATTCATTTAGCTTTGTTCGAATGTGTTTGTCTTTCATTTGATTCAATTAGTTTAATTGAATGCATTTGACCTCCATTTGATTCAAAAAGCTTTATTTGAACCTGTTTGACTTTCATTTGATTCAATTAGCATTGTTTGAATGTGTTTTACTCTCATTTCATTCAATTAGCTTTGTTGAATGCATTTGACTTTCACTTCATTCAAAAAGCTTTGTTTGAATGTGTTTGACTTTTATTTGATTCATTTAGCTTTGTTTGAATGTGTTTGACTTTCATTTGATTCAATTAGCTTTGTAGAATGCATTTGACTTTATTTGATTCAAATAGCATTGTTTGAATGTGTTTTACTTTCTTTTGATTCAATTAGCTTTGTAGAATACATTTGACTTTCATTTGATTCTAATAGCTTTGTTTGAATGTGTTTGACTTTGTTTGATTTATTAGCATTGTTGAAGGCATTTAACTTCCATTTGAGTGAAAAAAGCTTGGTTTGAATGTGTTTGGCTATTATTTGATTCAATAAACTTTGGTCGAAAGTGTTTGACTTTCATTTGATTCAATTAGGTTAATGAATGCATTTGATTTTTATTTGGTTCAAAAAGCTTTGTTTGAATGCGTTTGACTTTCATTTGATTAAATTAGATTTGTTGAATGCATTTGACTTTTAGTTGATTCAAAAAGCTTTGTTTGAATGTGTTTAACTTTCATTTGATTCAATTTGGTTTGTAAATTCATTTGACTTTCTTTTGTTTCAAATAGCTTTGTTTGAAGGTGTTTGACTTTCATTTGATTTAATTAGCATTATTCGAATATGTTAGACTTTCATTTTATTCAATTAGGTTTGTAAATTCATTTGACTTTCATTTGATTCAAATAGCTTTGTTTGAAGGTGTTTGACTTTCATTTGATTGTATTAGCATTGTTCGAATATGTTTGACTTTCATTTGATTCAGTAAGCTTTGTTGAATGCATTAGAATTTCAGTTGATTCAATTAGGATTATAAAATGCATTTGTATTTCATTTGATTCCAATAGCTTTGTTTGAATGTGTTTGACTTTGATTTGATTCTATTAGAATTGTTGAATACATTTGACTTCCATTTCATTGAAAAAAGCTTTGGTAGAATGCATTTGAATTTCATTTGATTTAAAAAGATTTGTTCAAAAGTCTTTGAATTTCATTTGATTCAATTAGCTTAATTGAATGCATTTGACTTTCATTTGGTTCAAAAAGCTTTGTTTGAATGTGTTTACTTTTGATTTAAATAGCTTTGTTTGAAGGTGTTATACTTTCATTTGATTCAATTAGCTTTGTAGAATGCATTTGAATTACATTTGATTTAAAAAGTTTTGTTTGAATGTGTTTGAATTTCATTTTATTCTATTATCATTGTTAAATGCATTGAACTTTCGTTTGATTCAACAAATCTTTTTTGAATGTGGTTGACTTTCTTTTGATTCAGTTAGGTTTGTTTGAATGTGTTTGACTTTGATTTGATTCAATTAGCTTTGTTGAATGCACTTGACTTTCATTTGATTCATAAAACTTTGTTTGAATATGTTAGACTTTCATTTGATTTCATTAGCATTGTTTGAATTTGTTTGACTTTCATTTGATTCAAATAGCTTTGTTTGAATGTGTTTGACTTTCATTTGATTCTATTAGCATTGTTGATAGCCGCATTTGATTTTTATTTGATTGAAAAAAGCTTTATTTGAATGAGTTTGGCATTTATTTGATTCAATTCGCTTTGTTCGACTGTGTTTGACTTTCATATTATTCAATAAGCCTAATTGAATGCATTTAAATTTCATTTGATTCAAAAAGCTTTGTTTGTATGTGTTTGACTTTCATTAGATTCTATTAGATTTGTTTGATTATGTTTGAATTTCATTTGATTCAAAAAGCTTTGTTCGAATGTTTTTTACTTTCATTTTATTCAATAAGCTTTGTTTGAATGTGCTTGACTTTCATTTGATATAATTAGGATTGTCTGAATGTGTTTGACTTTCCTTTTTTCAATTAGCTTTGTAGAATGCATTTGAACATCATTTGATTCAAGTAGCTTTGTTTGATATGTTTGACTTTATTTGATTTAATTAGCTTTTTTGAATGCATTTGAGTTTCTTTGATTCAAAAACCTTTGTTTGAATGTGTTTGACTTTAATTTGATTCAATTAGCTTTATTTAATGCTTTTGACTTTAATTTAATTCAAATAGCTTTGTTTAATTGTGTTTACTTTCATTGGATTCAGATAGCTTTGTTTGAAGGTGTTTTACTTTCATTTGGTTTAATTAACATTGTTCGAATATGTTTGACTTTCATTTGATTCAGTATGCTTTTCTGAATGTATTTGACTTTCATTTGATTCAAATAGCTTTATTTGAATACGTTTTACTTTCATTTCTTTCAATTAGTTTTATTGAATGCATTTGAATATCATTTGATTTATAAAGCTTTGTTTGAATGTATTTGATTTTCATTTCATTCAATTATAATTGTTGAATGCATTTGACTTTCATTTGATTCAAAAAATCTTTGTTTGAATGTGTTTGACTTTGATTTGATTCAATTAGTTTTGTTTGAGTGTGTTTGACTTTCATTTTATTGCTTTGTTGAATGCTTCTGACTTTTATTTGGTTCATAAATCTTTTTTCGAATGTATTTGACATTCATTTGATTTAATTAGGCTTGTATAATGTATTTGAATTTCATTTGATTCAAATAGCTTTGTTTGAAAGTGTTTGACTTTCTTTTGATTATATTATCATTGTTAAATGTATTTGACTTTCATTTGATTAAAAAAATCTTTATTAGAATCTGTTTGACCTTTTTTAGATTCAATTAGCTTTGTTCGAATGTGTTTCAATTTCATTTTATTCAATTAGCTTTGTTTGAATGTGTTTGACTTTCATTTGATTCAATTAGCTTTATTAAATGCATTTGACTTTCATTTGATTCAAAAAGCTTTGTTTGAATGCGTTTGACTTTCATTTGATTTAATTAGCATTGTTTTAATGTGTTTATATTTCTTTTTATTCAATCAGCTTTGTTTATCGCATTTGACTTTCATTGTATTTAAAAAGGTTTGTTCGAATGTGTTTGACTTTCCTTTTATTCAATTATCTTGTATGAATTTGTTTTACTTTAATTTGATATAATTAGCATTGTCTGAATGTGTTTGACTTTTATTGTATTCAATTAGCTTTGTAGTATGCATATGACTTACATTTGATTCAAATACCTTTGTTTGTATGTGTTTGACCTTCATTTGATTCAATTAGCTTTGTTGAATGCATTTGACTTTCTTTGATTTAAAAAAGTTTGTTTGAATGTGTTTACTTTCATTTGATTCAAATAGCTTTGTTTGAAGGTGTTTTACTTTCATTTGATTTATTTAGCATTATTTGAATATGTTTGACGTTTATTTGAATCAGTGAGCTTTGTTAAATGCATTTGACTTTCATTTGATTCAAATAGCTTTATTTGAATGTGTTTTACTTTCATTTGATTCAATTCGCTTTGTAGAATGCATATGAATTTCATTTGATTCCAAAAGGCTTTGTTCAAATGTGGTTGAGTTTTATTTTATTCAATTAGCTTGTTTGAATGTGTTTGACTTTCATTTGATATAATTAGCATTTTTTGAATGTGTTTGAGTTTCATTTTATTCAATTAGCTTTATAGAATGTATTTGACTTAGATTTGAGTTAAATAGGTTTGTTTGTATGTGTTTGACTTTCATTTGATTTAATTAGCTTTGTTGAATGCATTTGACTTTCTTTGATTAAAAAAACTTTGTTTGAATGTGTTTACTTTCATTTGATTCGAATAGCTTTGTTTGAAGGTGTTTTACTTTCATTTGAATTATTTAGCATTATTCGAATATGTTTGACTTTCATTTGATTCAGTGAGCTTTGTTAAATGCATTTGATTCAAATAGCTTTATTTGAATGTGTTTTTTTACTTTCATTTGATTCAATTCGCTTTGTAGAATGCATATGAATTTCATTCCATTTCAAAAAGCTTTGTTTGAATGTGTTTGACTTTCATTTTATTCAATTAGCTTTGTTTGAATGTGTTTGACTTTTATTTGATATAATTAGCATTGTTTGAAAGTTTGACTTTTATTTTATTCAATTAGCTTTATAGAGTGCATTTGACTTACATTTAATTTAAATAGCTTTGTTTGTATGTGTTTAACTATCATTTGATTCTTTTTTTTTTTTGGTTTTATTTGGTAAATAAGAAATTTTATTACCAAAGAATGAAAAAAATACAACTTAGAAAAAAAAGTTGTAAAACTCCAAAAACTACACAAGCCCGAAGGCACACAAACACCACTACCTCCCTACACTGTCACGAACCACCTTTTAGGAAGGGTGCCCATAACAGCGAGAGGGAACACCTACCTAGCCTCAAGCAAGAACGCACCTTCTAGGAAGGGTACTTCAAGCAAGAACTAGGACAAAGGACAACACTATAACAGAAACAAAACAACACAACCTAGCTAAAACACAGACATTAACACAGCCTGTTCTGAAATCAAAACAGAAACAGCAGCCTACACCTGCAGGATTGATCCAGCACAGACCATGATAGAGAAAGAACATACCCTGCACCAGCACCTCAGCATCTTGGAAATCAAGAGCACTGCAGCACAAGAACTCAGTAATACCAATACAGAACTAGCAACACATAGCACTGCAACACTAGGTAAAATAAAGGCAAAACAGCAGAGCAGAAACCCCTTACAAGCCCTGACTGAGACGGAAACAGTCAGCAACACAAGAGAAAACAAAGACCACCATCCCTGTTGCGCAGAAACACAGGAACACAGTCCTAGAATAGCATATAGCATTAAAAGGCAGCAACATAGAAACACAGACCAGCATAGAACACAAGTATCTGTAACCATTTGCAGTGTCTCCTGGACAAAGAGTTATCAATCAGCTGTTGTGATCTACTCACAACTTCCAAACAAATTGATTTGCATAGCTGTCAAGGAAGGATCACAGTCTTCTCCCAGAACTCGTGGTTCCTAGCAAACCAAACATAGTAAACACAAGCAGCCAGAGTAGCTCCAAAAATCTTTGTTTGAACCAAATCATTCCCCTGCCTATACTAGTGCTTCCAAGAGGCTATCGAATTAAAGTGTTTCTCAGAGAAACCTATCCAAGTAGTGACTGTTTTCAAACAGTCCGTGCTATAAGGACAATAAAAAAAACAGGTGTTTATGAGATTCAGAAGCAGCCCCACATAATAAACACCTAGTATCTACATTACAGCCAAAAGAGGACAACCTATCTATTCTTTCTTGCACTACCAGCCAAGAAATAAAAGAGTGCTTAGGGCTATTGAACCTATTCCAATCCCATTTATCCCAGATCACCTTAGTTTGGACTCCCTATAACTAGGTATAATATTCACTGATCTTATACTTTCTGTTACTCTAATTACTAGCCTCAAAACCTTGCTGTAGATTAGTCTTCACAGAGCAAAGTCTTCTCCAAGCCCAGCCATCACTTCTCTTGGGGCTGTAAGCCCATCAGTCATGATTATTCAAATATATGCTATGAATCCATTTTACCCATAAAGAGTCCTCCTTCTTAGCTATTTTTCATACATAATTCCCTAAAGCTGCCTTATTCCATCTGCTACAATCCCTAATCCTCAAGCTACGAAACCTTTTGGGTTTACAAACCCAATCCCAAGCAATAGGTGGGGCACCACCAAGCACATTAGATCCATTCCACAAGAAAGCCCTGCAAAGTTGAGTAATCCTTTGGAGAACTCCTTTAGGCATGAGGATACATTGAGCCCAGTAAGCATGCAAGCTGATAAGAACAGAATTTATAAGAGTGACCCTGGCATTGTAGGATAAATTCCTACTAGACCAACATGTAATTCTAGCAAGCATTTTATCAATAATACTTTCAAAATCAGAGATCCTCATGTACTTGGCATTGAGGGGAATGCCAAGATATCTAAAAGGGAAAGACCCAACAATAAAACCAGTGTTACCCAAAATTTCTTGCTTCATACTATCCTCCATACTACCAAAATACACTGTTGTCTTTTCAGAATTAGCCAGAAGCCCTGAAACTTTCTCAAAAGTTTTAAAACCTCTGATAAGAAGGGAGAAAGACTGTTTGTCATCATGGCCAAACAGTATAAGATCATCAGCAAAGACTAGATGAGTCAAACCCAACTTCTTGTAGTCCTGATAGAATTTGAATTTCCTGAGCCCACCAACCTTCTTCAAGAGCCTAGACAAATATTCCATGACAAGAACAAAAATAAAAGGAGAAATAGGTTCTCCTTGTCTGATGCCCCTCTTACCCTTGAAAAAAACCATGCAAGCCACCATTAATCATAAGAGAAAAGGAAGGGGTAGAAATACATTCCATAATCCAGCCCACAAACTGCCCAGGGAAACTGAGAGCCTCTACAATGTCTTTAATGAATGACCAGAGCATAGAGTCATAAGCTTTTCTAAGGTCAACCTTAATAGTACATCTAGGAGCCTTCTTCTTGTTGTTGTAGTTTTTCAACATATCCTGGCACACCAAGATGTTATCTAGAATGAATCTGCCTTCAATAAACGCTCCCTGGTTCTCACTAATCAACTTAGGCAAAACCAACTTCATTCTTGAACAAAGCAGCTTAGATATGAGTTTGTACAAGACATTACAGCAAGCTATGGGTCTATACTATGAGACATATATAGCATCATCTACTTTAGGAACCATAGTCAACAGAGTGTTATTAACTTGTTTAAGAAGAAATACATGAGTAAAAAAAGACAATATAGCCTCACACATGGCCTGTTTCACAACGTCCCAAGAAGCTTTACAAAACTTACTTGAAAACCCATCTGGACCAAGAGCCTTGTCATCCTCTATGCTCCATAAGGTTGCTTTAACATCAGTCTCTGAAAAAGGGCAGCAGAGCATATCCTTCTGATCTTGATTCAACACCTTTCCTTCCTCAATGATAACAGCATGCACTGATCTCTCAGGACTGTAACTATCTCCCAACAAGTTCTGGTAGTAGTCCAGAAAAGCACCCACCACCTCATTACGATCTTGCACCACTTGACCATTCTTTATAACACTACTATCATTTGATTCAACTAGCTTTGTTGAATGCATTTGAAATTTCTTTGATTCAAAAAACTTTGTTAGAATGTGTTTGACTTTCATTTGATTCAATTCCCTTTGTTGAATGCATTTGACTTTCATTTATTTTAAATAGCTTTGTTTGAATGTGTTTACTTTCATTTGATACAAAAAGCTTTGTTTGAAGGTGTTTTACTTTCATTTGATTTAATTAGCATTATTTTAATATGTTTGACTTTCATTTGATTCAGTAAGCTTTGTTGAATGCGTTTGACTTTCATTTGATTCAATTAGATTTGTTCGAATGTGTTTGACTTTCATTTGACTCAATTAGCCTAATTGAATGCATTTAACTTTCATTTGATTCAAAAAGCTTTGTTTGAATGTGTTTTACTTTCATTTGATTCAATTAGCTTTATTTAAATGTGTTTGACTTTCATTTGATTCAATTAGATATGTCGAATTCATTTGACATTTATTGTATTCAAATAGTTTTGTTTGTATGTGTTTGTCTTTCATTTGATTCAATTAGATTTTTTGAATGTAGTATACTTTCATTTGATTCAAAAAGTTTTGTTTGAATGTGTTTGACTTTCAATTGATTCAATTATCTTTATAGATAGCATTTGACTTTCATTTGATTCAAATAGCTTTATTTGAATGTGTTTACTTTCATTTGATTCAAATAGATTTGTTTAAAGGTGTTTACTTTCATTTGATTTAATTAGTATTGTTCTAATATGTTTAACTTTCATTTTTAGTAAGCTTTGTTGAATGCATTTGATTTTTATTTGATACAAATAGCTTTATTTGAATATGTTTTACTTTCATTTGATTCAATTAGCTTTGTAGATTGCATTTGAATTTCATATGGTTTAAAAAGCTTTATTTGAATGTGTTTTTGTTAAGGGATTTTTGCCCGCCAAGTGGACCAAAAAAGCCCTTCCATGTGTCATCCACGTGGACCAACCAGAGCCCTCCACGTGTCACCTTGTGATGTGTCTAAGGTGGACCCATCAGGTCACGACACGTGGCAGGCAGAATTGCCAACTAGGAAAGTAGGTTTGCTACGGCCCAAATTCCTAGGCAAGGCCCAGTCAGCCCTAGGTTTACTAAAACCTAGTACTAGGCACGTTTTCGAACACCCTATAAAAGGCAGTTGTTTCCCTATGAGGAACATCTATTCAAAAATATTCAATGCATATTAACTCACAATCAGAGAAAGTCAGACACTTGACACCTCGAACTGAGCAATTACACATTGCAGATACTCTCTTGGAGTCCGAGAAAGACCTTTTACTTTCCGCACTTTACTTCTCATATACTTTCTAAATTGATCGTGAGAGGCGGAACTCCCACCCACCGGAGTCTCCGTTGTTTTGCAGGTACAAGCGTCCAGAAGTCAGTCTTGGAATTGTAACTATCCCGAAGGACATAAAAAAACCCCGAAACATTTTGGCGCCGTCTGTGGGGGGAGTACTATAAAGATGACTTCACATCGAACTTCAATGACATCTTTCAGAATGCCTCAATGAGGTATTCTCAATCAAACAAAGAGGACAAGACAAGCGGCCTGTCCGCCCACTCTAGTCTTCAGATGTTCTAGGCGGCCCCATATGCGCCTTATCAGCCATACATGCCGTATGGACCACCTTATATGCAGCCTACCCTCTTTGGGGGGAAGGCGTCACACAATATCCAACCTTTGGATTGGCAGCTCCGATTGCTAAGACTTGGGGAACAGCCTTCAGCTTTCTCCAAGGAAATAACTGAGGCCGCACAGCCGGCCAAGGTAAAAAAATGTGTTCGTATGTAATTATGATGGTACCACCAGTCTTGAAGACCACTTGATGGCATACGCCAACCTTATGTATCTACAAGGGTTGGATGATGCTACTTGGTGTAGGTACTTCCCGGCCACATTGAAGGGCATCGCCTAACAATGGTTCGGCAACCTGCCAACCAGATGCATCAATAACTTTAGGACGCTTGCATACTTGTTCGCGTCAAACTTCTCAATGAATATCCCTGCGAAGAAAACAAGTCTTGACTTGGGATCCATACAACAGGGATAAAAGGAGGGGTTACGCTCATATATTAGGCGGTTCAATCTGATGAGAATTCAGATTCAAGGACCGTCTGATGAGGTAGCCAACACAGACTTTTTCAAAGGTCTGAAGCACGGGTGGGCCTTCAAGTTCGACCTCGTTAGAAAGAGGGTGGCTACCCTCCATGAGGCACTAAAAGAGACGGACGCCTATATATACAGGCGACCGAGCTCTGTAACATCAGTAAGCAGTCGGACTCAAAGAGGTCTGACAAAAAAGAGAGTCGGCCATCACAGCCGGCTAAGAAAGAAGAAAAGAAAAGAAAACAAGTCTGGGTGGCTGAATCCTCTTAACAGCCATCCCAGACGAAAAAGAGAGAAGCGAAGACGTACTCCCTAATGTACGTATTCAATAAGGACTGTTACTCCATCCTCATGGAGATTAAGGACCGAGTTTCTATTGACAAGCCGACTTATATGAAAGGTTCCGCCAAAAATCGGAACAAAAACAAGTATTGTCACTACCATGAGGATATCGGCCACGACACCAACGAATGCTATAGCCTCTAGCGGTTGTTGGACCGTCTGGCTGACAAAGGAGTCCTCAAGTTTTATATCTTGAGGTCCAAGGTTACGTTACCTTGCAGACTAACCCTGAAGAGTCGTCTAAAAACAAACCCCACTCCGCTAATAGCTCGGATACGAATGAAACTCCGATCTATACAATAGCAGGCGGCTTCGCTGGAGGCGGCCCTACCATCCGGGGCAATAAAGACTATGTCAATTCCCTCGATGTTAACTTAGTCGATGAGGGACAGGCGTCCAAGGACTACTTCCCCGAGGTCATTATTACTGAGGAGGACAAGGGCAAAATCAGGAGGCCATATGATGACCCTATTATCATCGAATGCAAAGTGGCTAACCAAAGAGTTGGTCGGATCCTCGTTGACACTGGGAGATCGTCTGATCTCATCAGTCACAAGTGCCTGGCGAAGCTCAGTTACAAGCCCGAGAGTATGCACCAAGTCTCTCATCCCTTACTGGGAGTTGGAGGTGGTGTGGTACATCCGGTAGGTCGAATAAACTTACCCATTTGTCTGGGCGAGAAAGGAGAGAGACGCCACATGGTGGTCCGGTTCTTAGTTGTTGAAGAACTGACGGCTTATAACATGATTTTGGGGCGCCCCACCCTGAGTGAATCCAAGGATGTTATCATTCCTTCTCTAATTCTTCTCAAGTTTGAGAGGGATGATGGAACAGTAGGTTCCCTACGGGGAGACCAAAAGATGGCCAAGGAGTGCTACCTCTCTGACGTCAAGCCTACTGTGGTCACAACCGGCCCTAGTTGAGAAAACTACTGACCTTGACTAAGTCAAGGAAGCCGCGCCTGCTGCAATAGCAGCCGACAAGAAGAGAAAAGCCAACCAAATGATGGCTGAGAAAAAAGACAGACAATAGGAATCACTGACCAGTCAAAGGCTGGATGAACTCTGTCCTTAGCCGGCTGGTGAACACATGGACATCGTCCTAGATGACTCTCTTCCTGACCGGACTGTTAAGGTGGGGACGACTGCTTTTGCTTTATAGTGAACGAGATGCCAGGCATCAGCCCGGATCTAGCCGTCCACAAACTTGCTATGGATCCTAAAAAGAAGCCGGTATGGGAAAAGAAGAGAAACAACGGTGAAGAAAGAAGCCAGGCGGCAGCCGCCGAGGTGAAAAAATTGTTAGATGCTGGGTTCATTCGGCAATGCTACTTCCCTAATTGGGTTGTCAATGTTGTCCTAGTAAAGAAGCCGAATGACCTGGCGCATGTGTGTAGACTACACAGACTTGAAAAAGGCATGTCCGAAGGATGGTTATCCTCTCCCAAAGATCGACAGTATGATCGACTCTAAAGCCGGCCATGCCTTGATGAGCTTCATAGACGCCTATTCAGGTTTTCTCCAAATACCCTTGTAGAAGAAAGATCAAGAAAAGAAGGCATTTGTCACTAATCAGGGGTTATTCTGCTATATTGTGATGCCGTTTGGTTTGAAGAACACGCCTGCTACCTTCCAGAGAATGATTAATACAGTCTTCGTTAATTAAATAGGAAGGAATGTGGAGGCATATATTGATGATATAATTGTCAAATCCAAACTCCAGACGGACCATCTTACACATCTCCGAGAAACATTCGCCACACTCAGGCGGCACCAGGTCATGCTAAATTCCAAGAAATGTGTTTCTTGTGTTGTGTCTGGGAAGTTCCTCGGATTTCTGATTAATCAAAGGGGGATAAAGGCCAATCTAGAAAAAATACAGGCAATTATAGACATGCAGTCGCCCCGTACTGTAAAGGAAGTTCAAAAATTAACATGTTGTCTGGCGGAATTGGGAAGATTCCTCAGTCAGACAGGCGACAAGTGCCTCTATTTTTTCCAAGAAATAAAGAAGAAGACTATGTTTGAATGGGGGACGGATGCAGAAGAGGCCTTCCAAAAGTTGAAGGAACACTTGCACTCTTTGCCAAGGCTTGTCAGTCCTTTGTCAAAGGAAGTGTTATACATGTACTTGGTCGTCTCTGATCATGCTCTCAGTGTTGTTCTTCTTGCTGAAAGAGACGGCTGCTAGCTCCCCGTCTATTTCATCAGCCATATCTTGAAGAATGCTGAGTTACGGTACCCCAGGGTTGAAAAATTTGGCTTGGCCCTCTTCATGGCAGTTAAGAAGCTGAAGCCTTTCTTCTTGGCGCATCCGGTCGTGGTCTACAATGACCAGCCAACCAAGCGCCCACTGACAACCATGGAATCATTCGGCCAAATCATTAAATGGGCAATTGAAATGCAAAGCATAAAAATTACTCTTGACCCAAGGAAAGCAGTGAAGGGGTAGGCACTTGCCGACTTCATTGTTGAAATGACAAGGCCGGCTGATACAGAAGATCTTGACCAAGTCTTGAAGGTATATGTGGACAGGAGCTCCACAATGAACAGATGTGGTGCAGACGTCATATGTTAGTCTCCTGAAAGGGACAAATATGAATATGCATTGTGTTTTAAGTTCCAAGCCTCAAACAATGAGGTAGAATATGAAGCCCTACTAGCCGGTATCCGCATGTGTATGGCAGCTGGGGCAAAGAAAGTGGACGCTGGTGAAGGATAATTAGGTCGTTGGACTAACTACCCTCAACCAAACAATATTTATAAACCTACACCTACACTAAACAAGTTTAGTGGTAAGTAGAGGGTCAAACCACGGAGACGACATAGACACTATCAACACCACCACCAATTAAGCTAGGTTAAAGAGATAGGATGGATAGAACAATAAACAAAATGAGATTAATATTAAGTTAAACTAACACCAAGGGAGAGGGTCAAACATGACAATGATCTTCAATAAAGTTAGGCAATGGAAATGAGTTTACATGCAAACCAAATATCTCATATAAGGCAATACCAACAATACCATCTAACCACCTATCGGGGTCAAAGGCTTTCCCAACTTAACACATGCTCATACTATCGTCATAAGCTGTGAAAGTTAAGGTTTTTGCATAGAATCGATCACCTAAGGGATATTCCTAAGTTACACTATCGTCATAACATAGTTCAATCCACCCAATTACAACACATGATGGGCCATTCACATGGAGTAATTAGTAAAACATGGTTACAAGGTATATTTAATCACATATAACCAACATTTGTCTAGCCTAATACATTCAAGATTCACCACATGCTATCACCAATCCCTTAGTAAAGGGAATTACTCACTAATCATGAACAACTAACACAAAACCCAGCAAGAAGAACAAAGAGAAGCAATTAAACTAAACAACTACTCTAATCAAGCAAGAAATTAAGAAAGAACAATAAATGAGATAGAGTTTAGAATGCTCATTGAAGTATTGAAAAGGAATCCAAAACAATGTCACTTTGCATCTTCATCTTCTTCAATCCACCATTGAAGCTCTTCACTTTATCTCTCTAAAATACCCTAAATTACTGTTAATCTACATTACAAACTATAAAAACAAAGATTAAAACTAAATCTAAGCCTACTTTATGTGAAGATTGATGAAGAGATGTTAGGGTTTAACCCTTCAAAGAGGAGAGAGAAAACCCCAAAGAAACCCACCAAAAAAACTTGGCCAAAAAGAGGAGAGGAAGAAGCATTTTAAAGACCCGTAGCTGCTCGTGCGCGCCCGCGATAGAGGCCTTCGCGCCCGCGCACTGGGATTGGCCTGGCAGCGACAATCATTTTGAAACGACCATAACTTCTATTTTAGGAGGCTTCTGGGGGCATGCGACCTACCGTTGGAAAGCTCTTCAAGTCTAGTTTCCAATGCAACTTGAATCTCCTCAATCTGATTTGTAGATCAAAGTTTATGGCTAAAAGAGTGAACAAAGGTCAGTTTTGGAGTTCAGGCCCTTGAGCGCCCGCGCCTAAGCCGCGCCCAAATCGCGCCTACATTCTGCCTCCAATATTTTCGACCCCAATGTTAGGCACGCCCGCGCTGGGTTTGGCGCGCCCGCGCCATTCTGAAAGCGCGACCCGCGCTGTCCGCATGGCCTTGCTTGCTTGCTCCTTAACTTCCTCTGTAGCTCTTCAAATGAACTCCAATTCTCCAAGCTCTTCATTCTCTTAATATCCACTCTAAAAGCCTACAAAACAAGAGGAAAAGCACAAAAACATAATAAAGGGAGAAACGGAGCAAAAGGGGTACAAACAAGGGACAAACGTAGAAAAATACCGCGATTAGAGGATCTAAATAGTGGCATAAATGCCACTTATCAAATTCCCCCACACTTGCCTCTTGCTTGTCCTCAAGCAAGAACAAAAGCAGAAACAAAAAGAAAGAAAAAGGGTCTAATAACACTAAAAGGAGAGGGGTGAAAAAGAATATACACTAACTCACTTTCGTATGAATCACGGTTGTTTTTAGCGTAAACAACAAGCCATTTAAACCTCAAAGTCGCCTATGAGGACGAGTGTGCTCTCGTAAGGGTTTTCAAATAGTTTAACCCATAACTCTACACATAAAGAAACACAAACAAGGCAATGCATAGACAAATAAAATAAACACAAAAACAAGACGTTCTTGGTGGACTTTTTGGAACGAAACAAGCACCAATGAATGCACAACTTTCTAAACAAATAAGGGTATGCACGTTCCAAGATGTTTAGGGTTGAAAGAAACATAGACTAAGGTAATCATAGAGAACTAAGAGCCGTACAATTCACCTTTCATCCCAAACTAGCTAGCCGCGTTCTCTCCACTAGCTTCAAGTCAACCATTAGGTGGGCTTCTCATGGTTCCTCGAAGGAATCGGAAAAAGATAAAGAAATGAAAACGATGAGAAGGTTATCTCGACGTCTTGGCTATGCACTCTCTCTCTATAAGCTTGACAACTATCTTCCTCCATCGATAAAGACTAAACTCTATAGGGTCTTAAGGTCTTTTATTGGTTGTAAGGGTATGCTTGGGAAGTAAGGTGGGAAAAATTTTGAAAAATTTAAAAATTTAGTGGTATTCCCCCACACTTATTCAATAAACACACACTAACAAGACTAAGAAACAGGACTCCCCCACACTTGAACGGAGCATTGTCCTCAATGCTCAAACACGAGGGATATGAAGTTTTTTTTTTTTTTTTTTTTTTTTTTTTTTTTTTGTCCTTACCTTATTTGAGTAAGGACGGCTTTTCATAAGCATTTGCTCTTATTTCACTGAATAGAAACACAGTTTACTCACTTGCTTGACCAAAGAACAACAACTTTCTCATTTGCGTTCAAAATCAACACAAAACAATTCTCAAACCAACATGCTTCACATAAACAAAAGGTTTAGGGGAACAAAAGGTCATTCGGTTTGTAATGTGGCTCAAAATCAAGAAAGGGAAATAGGCTGAAAGGGTTAGCAAAAGGGGCAAATTTAAAAGAAAACCAATTTTGTAACAAAACAAAAAGAAGGATAAGAAAATGAAAAATGCCTATGTCCTCCCTTAAAGGGTTCGGTCACGATCTCGGGTAGATAGAAGTCGAACTCTGGATTGAAAAATGCATAACCAAGGATCCAAATATGCCACTCAACAAAGTTGATGAAGGCTAGAACAAATAAACCTCACACGGGATTTGTATAGCAATTACCGACCTAAGGGGTTCATATCCACTATGGAGAGCGACACCGTGTTACCACAACCATGGATTATGGCTACAAGTATCCCAAAGTTCTTAAAACCGCTACCTTAGCATTAAAATATGTTTAACTCAACCCAAAACACTCTCAAACCGTGCATACCATTACCAATTAGGAAGGAAAGCCTTCAAGGACACAAGCTCAAAACATTAAGTCCAAAACAAGAATGAATAAAACACATACGAAAACTTGCCTTGTTTTTAAAGTAAAAGACTCCATACAAGAAAATATTCACAAGACAAGAACAACTTGAGAATGTTTATACAGTTGCGCAAGATGAGAGCATGATCAACAAATCCATGTATACCAAAAGTCAAATCAATAAGGCGCTCATGGCCATCCAAATATAGAATAACCAAAGTCAAAAATAAACCTTGGTATGTATGGAGGGGGTAAATCAAGCAATCAAGAGACCAAGAAAGGGAAGAAGGAAACAATAAAACCACAAACATGTATCTTTCAAACCACATGCAAATAAGAAGGTAAAGCAATAAAAAAAAAATGGAAAGAGTGAACCAAATGATAGGTGGGTGTGAAACCCGCAAATGAACTCATTTTCATCATTTCCATCTAATTACTCTTCTTTGATGCTTCAACTTCCAATCACAAGCATTCCTTGGTTTGTTTCTTCTTATGGTTCCCGATCCAAGGTCATGCGCAAAAGTATAGACATCAAGTAACTATATACAAAGAGAAACAAGAAGAAAACAAAATTAAAAGAAATAAGGAAAAAAAAAGCAATAAAAACACGGGTTACTTCCCAAGAAAGTCTTGTTTAAGGTCCAAGATTGACCTTATTAGTAAATAACCGGACAAAGAACGCAAAAGCTTGTCATATGCATCGGAAAACATTTCATGAAAAAGAGCATAAGTGATGCTCATATGACAAGCAAGCACAAAGTTGAAGGAAACTCTATGCTTGAGGGGAGGGGGAAAAGAAAAATAAAAAGAATCAAAAGAAAAATCAAAAGAAAAATTAAAATAAGAAAAAGAAAAAGAGGGAACAAACTTATTTAGTTGCATTTTGGAAGGTGAAAGCTCATCATTGAAATCAAAAGTAAGGCCATGGTGGTATAGAGAGGCAAGGGGCTCCTCAATTGGTTTATTTTTGAGAAAATATGGTTGTGAGATGGGAAAAGAAGGAATATTGCTAAACTTCCTTGAAAAAGGGATGTAAGTTGAAGGGGTTTGAATTGGGATCGCACTCACCAGCTCAATTACACCACCTAGCATTGAATCACAAGCTTTCTCTTCCAACTCATCTTCAATACCCTCAAAGATTTTCGATGTATTCTCAATCACCAATTGGTATATTTCACTCTCAACAAGAGCATGATCATCATTGTTAACATTCCCCAAGTCACCATGAATGAACATCGGTATCTCATCATCACCTAAACCAAAATTTTCTCTAAGCAACCTCAAATCAATGTTTAATTGCATCAATTTTGTATCGTCAATGGGTTGCGAAGAGTTTTGAGGCACAAATTGGGTGGAGGGGTTGGTATTCACGAAGTCATGAAAAATCTCACCATCCATACTCCCTCCATCACTTTCAAAATCATCATCCTCAATCACATTCTCAAATTCCAAATGAGTTGTCTCACTCTCTTGATTACCCTTAGGGTCACTCAAATGGGAGGAGGGAGAAGAAGGAAAGGCATCCTCTTGGGATGAGGCTAGTTGGGAAATTTTACTTTCCATCATTTTAATCCAAGCTTCCCTTTCATTCCTCTCTTCGTCTTGTTTTCTCATAAACTCCTTAAGCATCTCCATACACTCTTCTTCCTTCGAACTCCCCACTGAATTACCCTCACAAAAAGGCTCATTAGACACATAAGGGAACTCATTAGGAATCGTGTATGAAAAAGGAAAGGAAGATGAAGAATTATGCATTTGAGAATTTGGGGTGTGTGAAGCATCATTGGAATTCATGCACATAATTGATGAACATTAAAAAATATCATGAACATTATCATAATTCATGCAAAAGGAAGGGTTGCCATCATGCATCAAGGGATCATCATGGGGAACATAAGAATCATCATTAGAGTTTATGCAAGAGTTAGAAAAATCACGACAATTATCATAATTATCTTGCTCATTGCTATCCCAAGCAAACCACAAATAGAAATCCCAAGCCTCATCCGAAGATGTGGCTCGAAATTCACCATTAAATATGTTTTCAACCACCCCCTAGTGTACTCATTCAAACCCCAATAAATTATCTCATAAGACTCCCATAAAGTACAACCAAGGTAATTAGAGAAGTCTTCAAACCTATTAAAGTATACACAAAAGGGCTCATATTCAAATTGAGGCAAAGAAGGACATGACATTTCATTTTGGACAAATTGATCCATGACTCAATGAGGCAAAAGAAATAGCAACCAAATAAGAAAGCTCAAATATTGTTGGAATTTCCCCTTTTTTTTTTCCTTTTTTTAAACAAAAAATAAACAAAAAGAAAAGAAAATATTCGCAAAGACCTAGACTCAATAAGGTAATACAACAACAATGAAAGCCGTCCCCGGCAACGGCGCCATTTTGGTGAAGGATAATTAGGTCGTTGGACTAACTACCCTCAACCAAACAATATTTATAAACCTACACCTACACTAAACAAGATTAGTGGTAAGTAGAGGGTCGAACCACGGAGACGACATGAACACTATCAACACCACCACCAATTAAGCTAGGTTAAAGAGATAGGATGGATAGAACAATAAACAAAATGAGATTAATATTAAGTTAAACTAACACCAAGGGAGAGGGTCAAACATGACAATGATCTTCAATAAAGTTAGGCAATGGAAATGAGTTTACATGCAAACCAAATATCTCATATAAGGCAATACCAACAATACCATCTAACCACCTATCGGGGTCAAAGGCTTTCCCAACTTAACACATGCTCATACTATCGTCATAAGCTGTGAAAGTTAAGGTTTTTGCATAGAATCGATCACCTAATGGATATTCCCAAGTTACACTATCGTCATAACTTAGTTCAATCCACCTAATTACAACACATGATGGGCCATTCACATGGAGTAATTAGTAAAACATGGTTACAAGGTATATTTAATCACATATAACCAACATTTGTCTAGCCTAATACACTCAAGATTCACCACATGCTATCACCAATCCCTTAGTAAAGGGAATTACTCACTAATCATGAACAACTAACACAAAACCCAGCAAGAAGAACAAAGAGAAGCAATTAAACTAAACAACTACTCTAATCAAGCAAGAAATTAAGAAAGAACCATAAATGAGATAGAGTTTAGAATGCTCATTGAAGTATTGAAAAGGAATCCAAAACAATGTCACTTTGCATCTTCATCTTCTTTAATCCACCATTGAATCTCTTCACTTTATCTCTCTAAAATACACTAAATTACTCTTAATCTACATTACAAAGTATAAAAACAAAGATTAAAACTAAATCCAAGCCTAATTTATGTGAAGATTGATGAAGAGATGTTAGGGTTTAACCCCTCAAAGAGGAGAGAGAAAACCCAAAGAAACCCACCATAAAAACTTGGCCAAAAAGAGGAGAGGAAGAAGCATTTAAAAGACCCGTAGCTGCTCGTGCGCGCCCGCGATAGAGGCCTACGCGCCCGTGCACTGGGATTGGCCTGGCAGCGACATTAATTTTCAAACAACCATAACTTCTTTTCTAGGAGGCTTCTGGGGGCGTGCGACCTACCAATGGAAAGCTCTTCAAGTATAGTTTCCAACGAAACTAGAATAACCTCAATACGATTTGTAGATCAAAAGTTATGGCTAAAAGAGTGAACAAAGGTCAGTTTTGGAGTTCAGGCCCTTGAGCACCCGCGCCTAAGCCGCGCCCAAATCGCGCCTACATTCTGCCTCCAATATTTTCGACCCCAATGTTAGGCACGCCCGCGCCATTCTGAAAGCGCGACCCGCACTGTCCGCATGGCCTTGCTTGCTTGCTCCTTAACTTCCTTTGTAGCTCTTCAAATGAACTCCAATTCTCCAAGCTCTTCATTCTCTTAAAATCAACTCCAAAAGCCTACAAAACACGAGGAAAAGCACAAAAGCATAATAAAGGGAGAAACGGAGCAAAAGGGGTACAAACAAGGGACAAACGTAGAAAAATACCGCGATTAGAGGATCTAAATAGTGGCATAAATGCCACTTATCAGACGCCTATTCTGATTAACAACTAACTGTTAGCCAATATAATGGTGACTATGAAGCCACACATCCGGCTATGAGAAAGTATCTACAGGAGGTTAAAGAAGAGGCCGGGACACTTGAAGAATTCAACCTAAGTCAAGTGCCTAGGTCCGAGAATAACCAGGCGGATGCCCTCTCCAAATTGGCATCATCTGCCTCCTGTGACACACCAAGGTCTGTTTTCTACGATGTAATGGAGAAAAGGAGCATTGAGGAAGAGCCCATTGGAGTCCTTGATCAAAGCTCAACCTGGATGGATGGCATCCAGGCATACCTAACAGACGGCACCTTGCCAGATACTTACCATGAGATGATCATAATGAAAAAACGTGCGTCTAACATTGAGATTCACAAAGGGGAACTTTTCAAGAAATGTTATCTACAACCTCTTTTGAAGTGTGTTACCCCAGAGAAGGGCCGAGAGATCATCGAAGACTTGCATTCAGGGTTCTGTGTCTCCCACATAGGCGGTAGGACACTAGCAAAGAGAATCAGGCGGCAAGGCTACTTCTTGCCTACCTTAGAAGCAGATGCCATAGAGATGGTTAAAAAAATGTGACAAGTGTCAAAGGATTGGCAAGCTCATCCATCGTCCGGCCACTGACCTGACGGTTATCCATAGCCCAATACCATTCGCCAAATGGGGCATGGACATTCTGGGTCCCTATACGCTTGCTAAAGGCAGACAGAGATATATTTTGGTAGCAGTCAACTACTTCACCAAGTGGGTAGAAGCGGAGGCAGTCAAAGACATAAAAACAAAAGATGTCATATCCTTCATTTGGAGAAATGTCATTACTTAGTTTGTACCCATGTTTATGGTTTTTTGACAATAGACCTCAATTTGAGACGCCTGCTCTCAAGAACTAGTTGAGAGACCAAGGGATCTCTCATTGTTTTGCATCAGTTGGTCGTCCCCAAGAAAACGGCCAGGTTGAAGCATTCAACAAGTTAATCTCTGATGGCATTAAAAGAAAATAGAAAGAGCGGGCGGCCTATGGGCTGACGAGCTACCGCATGTTCTGTGGGCCATCAAGACGAATGAAAAAGGGGCGATTGGTGAAACTCCATTTCTCATGTTTATGGGGCAGAGGATGTTCTGCTTATTGAGCACTATGAGCCGACTCTTCGAGTCATGCTTTATGACGAAGAGGCCAACTGGGAAGCCATGGGTTGGCATTAGATTCACTTCCAGAACGCTGGGGCAATGCAGCCTTGCGCCATGAGATCTACCATCTAAGAATGACGAGAGCTTACAATAAAAGAGTGCCCAAGCGACCCCTAAAAGTAGGGGACTTGTGCTACGAAAGATGGAAGCTGTCGTTAGGGCCAATGAGCAGGGGAAGCTAACTCCTAATTGAGATGGACCTACCGAATCTATGAAGAAGTTAGAGGCGGAACCTATCGCCTTGAAACACCAGACGGTAGACGGCTAGCCAGAACTTGGAATGTAGACAACTTTAAAAAGTACTACTTTTGAGATTTGTAAATTATTTGTAAACATATTAATAGTTTGCAATTTATTTCAATTATTGTGCAAGTCTCCTCAGTGGGGCAAGCCGCCTGTGCAAAACACAGTCGGCCTTATTTCTTTTAATTACTTGAGTAAAAACGTTGTCTAGACAACTTAGCAATCTGTTCTCAACAATCTAATGAGGCCACAGGCAGGATATCATCCTAAGGCCCATGGCCGGATGATCTTTTTAAAATTAAATTAATACGTCTGTCCCAAGAAAAGAGCAGACTTCCGGCGACATCCATTCGAGTGAATTCGTCGCAGAGAGCATCTCCCATTTGGGCGGCACTGATGAGTGACATTTATGTCACTCTTAGGGGTAGTATTTAGGTCTTTTTCCTCTTATTTTTCTTAGGTTTTTCCACCTCATTATCCTCTTATGGCTTCTTTTTTGTTGATGAAAAGTAATGCTTATTTTGATAATCTTTATGCATTATTTTATCATCCCCATGCTCTCGTGAACTTTGGTATCTTCTGCAGGTTCCGTGACAGTCCTATGCACGGTGGGAGGCCCCTTGGCCAAGCATGGAAGCCATGGACAAAGGAAAGAGGGGCAAAAGGGAAGGAGAGGAAGCAAGAAAAGGAAGTGCAAGAGGAGGTGTGGCCGAACCTCTGAAAGGTCCGGTCGAACCTTGGTGTGGTCAAACTTTTCAAAAGTTCGACCGAACCTCCAGGGTGCATTGAAGGCAGTGTCAAACCTGTTTTCAGCAATTTTGCAGGAGAGGTCGAACCTCAAAAGTTCGACCAAATAAGGATCAGGGAGGTTCGACCGAACCTACACATGGTTCGACCGAACCTACCCTGAGTCCGACCGAACTTACCCATAGTTCGGTCGGACCTTTTCCCGATCTCAGCCGATTTTGTACGGACTATTTAAGGTCCTTTTGAGATCGTTTAAAAGAAGACGGGAGAAGCAGGACAGTAGCCTAGTTTTCAGAAACCTCCCTTAGTTTGAAACATTCCTTAGGATTAATTTAGCTTAGTTTTCATCAAATCAAATCATTGTATTAGTGAAATTCAAGAATTATTCTCAAAGTTGGGCAATTTGTATTCAACATTTGAAGCTTCAATTAGTAATTTCTCCAACCTTCTTCCTTTTAATTTCAGATTTCATTTGGTATTTGCATGTTATTTAAATCTTCTTAGTTCTTGGTAATTTGTTATTGGATGATAGTTATTTCAATTGTTAACCACTTTTCCCCAATTATTGAAGTATTTAGAACCCTAATTCTTGATTGCATGTTGATAAACATGAGTTGTGAGTAGTTTTCTTGCTAGGGGTTGGGTGAAGCTCGACCTTTTTGGGTTAACTATGCAAATGTGGGAGAAGCATTGATGTTTGTATTGCAATTAAATTGATTATATGAGATTGCTTGTTAGTTCCTCATGATAGGTTTAGCTACCCTTGACTAAGGAGCTTGATAGTATGATATGCCTAATTTGACATGGAAGTGTAAATTGAGTACGTCATTACTTATTGTAATTTGATTATGTATCATCTATTGCTAAACTAATGAGGAATCTAAGTTTAGTAGTGTGAGTTGTTTTCTAATTGCATGAGGTTGATTTTACATATAGTCCTTGCTATATCTTGTCTATTTTACTCCCCGTTTGCCTATTTGCCTTGGTTGAGCGGATCTCATTCCCTAGTATCTTTAATTCATTGATTTAGAACCATAGTTTGTTTGTCTTCTTGACGAACCCCTATTCACCAATTGACTTCGAGCTAGCTTAAGTGTAAAGATCTTTGGCAATCATATCATGTTCCTTGTGGACCGAACTCTTACTTGTCATTATGCTTGGTTTGTAAGGTGTTTGTTAATAAATGTGTTTGATTGAGTGTGGAATGTACGACCGTTCGCACGCCCATCAAAATGGTGCCGTTGCCGGGGAACGGTGTTGTTGATAGCTAATTGATTACTTGAGTCTAGTTCACCATAAAAAATTTCAAAAAGATTGTCTCTTTTTTGCTACACTTGTAGCCTTGGTACTAATTGCGTTTGTTGAGAGTGTATGCGCAGAACTCATAACAGGATCTTGGTACCTTACGATCCCGAGATTGAGTAAACTTATAGAAGGAGAAAAAGAGCCGGTTCTAGGCCGTTTACTACTCCCCCAGCTAGAGAGACCAATTTCGAGGAGGATCGAGATCAAATGGGTGACGCGGAACCACCACCTCAAAGACCTTTAAAGGAGTTGGGAACTCCGGGAGCTTATAGAGCTTCAAGCAGCATTGCTCCACCCGTTACTCAAGCCAATGACTTCGAGATTCGGCCCGCAATGATTAATTTGATTGAAAGGAGGCAATATAGTGGAGCAAAACATGAGAGCCCTCTTGCACACTTGAACGAGTTCGAAAAATATTGTAACACGATCAAGGTAAATGGGGTAACTCAAGAGTTTGTGAGACTAAAGTTGTTTCCTTTTTCTTTGATAGGAAGAGCTCTTGAATGGCTTGAGAAGGAGGTGAGGCCTAACTCCTTGAGAACTTGGGACGAGGTCACCACGGCTTTCTTAGGAAGATTCTATTCCCAAAAGAAGACGGCCGAGGCAAGAGCTTTGATCCAAGGTTTCCGTCAAAAAGCTAGTGAAACCATTTATGAAGCATGGGAACGATACAAGGAATATCAAAGGGAGTGCCCTCATCATGGCATTCCGTCATACCAAGTGCTTCAAATTTTCTATGGGGGCTTGAGCCCACAAGGAAAGACTAGCTTGGATGCAGGAGCGGGTGGCCCGATTATGAACAAGACGGAGGAGCAAGTCATAGAGATAATTGAGGATGTGGTGAGGCACCACATGGATTGGCAAGAAGGAGAGAGAGATTCTCTAAACAAGGGAGGAAATGCGGTTTACTCCGTTGATCATCTTAATGCCATCAACAATTTGACCTCCCAAATCGCCAACCTTGGAAAGGAGATGACGTCCATTAAGGCAAAACTAGAGACCTCTAGTTCAACACAAGAGCATCCCTCCCAATCTAAGGGGAGAGGTATGAATTCTAACTCTTCTCCCTCTACTTCTAATAACATGCCTCATGGATGTTTGTTTTGTGAAAATTGTGGGTCTTATGACCATGATACCTCTTCTTGTAATTATGATTTCCAACCCCAACCCCAATACGAAGATGGTAATGAAAATGAAAATGAACAAGTCAATGCCTTGTCTTATGATAATAGACATAGGAATGACAATCAAAGATACTTACCACCAAATAGAAGAGAACAAGGGGGGAATTCCTATAACCAAAGAGGAAATGATTATGATTACCATAATCAAAATCAATGGGGAAGTAGGAACCAAAGGGACCAAAATCCCCAAGGTAACTACAACCAACAAGGTGGTTATGGTAACCATAATCATAATAATCAAGGAAACTATGGGAATCAAGGGCAATTTCACCAAGGGGGAAACTCTAATAATCGGAACAATTGGAACAACAATAATAATAGAGTTTCTTCTAATCAAAATACGTCCAATTCGAATGCTAGAGGTAATAGGGCTTCCCAAGACAACCACTATGCACAAGCACCACATAGTAGGTCTAGCTTGGAGGAAATGATGGAAAATCAAACTAAAATGTTCAATTCTTTCATGGCCTCAAGTGAAAAGAAATTTAGTGAAGTAATGACCCATAACAAAATGCTTGAAACACAAATTTCTCAATTGGCCAATGCTTTAAAAGAGGGAGCTAGCACTTCTAAACTTCCACTCCAAGGACTTGACCCCAAGAAACCGGTGAATGCTATATCAACTAGGAGTGGGAAAGTGTTGGAAGAGAGAGTCCCTAAGGAAAACAATGAGAAAGTGAACATGAGTGAGCCTCCCTTTAAAAGCGATTTTGAACAAGAGAGAGAGCAAAACCATGAGAATGAAAAGGAGAAAGAATGTGAGAAAGAAAAAGAATTTGAGAAAGAGAGAAGAGAAAAAGAGAGTGAAAAAGAAACCAAACAATTGCAAAGACTTCCATATCCCCATAAATTTGTGAGACACAAATTAGATGTGCAATTCGGAAAATTCCTTGAAACACTGAAGCAAATTCACCTTTCAATCCCTTTTACCGATGCTATCAAGCAAATGCCTAACTATGTTAGATTTTTAAAAGATATTTTGAGTGGAAGGAGAAAGTGTGATGTGGTGGAAACGGTGAATCTCACCGAGAATTGTAGTGCTATTATCATGAATAAGATGCCACCAAAGTTAAAAGATCCCGGTAACTTTTCTATCCCATGTGCAATATACAAGATGCAAATTGATAATGCTTTGTGTGACCTAGGGGCTAGTGTTAGTCTAATGCCATACTCGGTATACCAAAGACTTGGGATAGGGGAACTTCTACCCACCAACATCACCCTTCAATTGGCCGATCGCTCTATTAAATTCCCAAAGGGTAAGGTAGAGGATGTTCCTCTAAGGGTGGGGAAGTTTGTAATCCCGGTGGATTTTGTTGTGTTAGAGATGGATGAAGATGTTAACATTCCAATAATTCTAGGAAGACCTTTTCTTGCTACTTCGGGTGCTTTAATAGATGTTCAAAGTGCTAAAATTTCACTAAAAGTAGGAGATGAGGTGATAGAATTTGATTTGAATGAGAGCATGAAATATCCAAGCTCTAGTCTTGATAATTGCATGATGATTGATACTATTGATTCTATTGTAACTTCTATGCATGAGCACTTGCTCACTACTAACGATGCCCTTGAGAATGTCCTTTTGAACAAGGAAAAGATAGGTGACCAAAGCAAAGAGATGGCATTGTATGAAGAGATGCTTGAAGGAAGTACGGAATCAAGCAATGAGCAAGTGTGCATGGAATCACAACACATGATGCATTAGAAGTAGATATCTCAACAGAAGGTAAGGGTGTTCCTATGGTAGAGTTGAAACCTCTACCATCACACCTAAGGTATGAGTTTCTGGGCCCCAATTCAACTTTTCCGGTTATTGTGAATTCTTCTTTGAACGAGTGCCAAACTCAAATGTTATGTGGTGTTTTGAGAGATCACCAAGGTGCTTTAGGCTATACCATAGATAACCTCAAAGGTATTAGCCCCGCTTTATGTATGCACCACATAACACTTGAGGAGGGTGCTAAGCCTTCCATTGAGAGGCAAAGGAAACTCAATCCTCAAATGGGGGAGGTGGTGAAGAAGGAAATCACCAAACTCCTTGATGCCGGCATCATCTTCCCCATTTCGAGTTCTAGATGGGTTTCCCCCGTTCATGTGGTCCCTAAAAAGGGAGGAATGACCGTAGTTGAAAATGAGAATGGTAATCTCATTTCAACTAGAACGGTGACTGGTTGGAGGATGTGCATAGACTATAGACGTCTAAATGCATCCACCAACAAGGATCATTTTCCTCTCCCTTTTATCGACCAAATGCTTGAAAGACTAACCAAGCACAAGTATTATTGCTTTCTTGATGGTTATTCGGGTTTCTTTCAAATCCCTATAAACCCGGATGACCAAGAGAAAACAACTTTTACTTGTCCCTATGGAACCTTTGCATACAGGAGGATGCCCTTCGGGCTTTGCAACGCACCGGCAACCTTCCAAAGATGCATGATGAGTATTTTTGGGGACATGCTTGAAGCCGAAATGGAAGTTTTCATGGATGATTTCTCGGTAGGGGGCCTTTCGTTCGAGGATTGTTTGTCCAACTTGGGCAGGTGCTTGACAAGATGTGAGAAGGTCAATTTGGTTTTGAATTGGGAGAAAATGCCACTTTATGGTGGAAGAGGGAATTGTCCTTGGTCACAAGATTTCAAACAAAGGGATTGAGGTTGACAAGGCCAAAGTTGAAGTGATAGAAAAGCTTCCCCCACCAATCAATGTGAGAGGAGTAAGGTCATTTTTGGGGCATGCCGGGTTCTATAGGAGATTCATCAAGGATTTCTCACAAATTGCTAGACCCTTAAATGCTCTTCTTCAAAAAGATGCCATCTTTATTTTTGATGAAGAGTGTCTCCAAGCTTTCAACAAATTAAAGGAGGCTTTAATCTCAACTCCAATTGTGCAAGGGCCAAGATGGGATTTTCCATTTGAGCTTATGTGCGATGCAAGTGATGTTGCGATTGGAGGTGTATTGGGGCAAAGGGTAGAGAAGAGGCTTCACGTGATTTACTACATGTCTAAGACCTTGAATGAAGCTCAACGGAACTACACCACAACAGAGAAAGAATTTCTTGCCGTGGTTCATGCTTTTGAGAAGTTTTGGAACTACCTCATTGGTTCCAAAACTATTGTCTACACTGATCATGCGGCTATTAGGTACCTTGTGGCAAAGAAAGAGTCCAAGCCTCGTCTTCTTCGTTGGGTGCTATCACTTCAACAATTCGATGTAGAGATTCGGGACAAAAAGGGGGCCGAAAATGTGGTTGTGGATCATCTATCCCGGTTAGAGAACGTGCAAGATAATGACGATGGGGTCCCAATTTGTGATGAGTTAAAAGATGATGTGCTTTACTTGTTGGCCGAGAAAGATCTTCCTTGGTTTGCGGATTTGGTGAACTATTTGGCTTGTGGGGAGTTTCCCCCAAATGCTTCAAGGAACCAAAAGAAGAAGTTGAAAAGGGAAGCAAGGCATTACATATGGGATGATCCGATCCTTTTCAAAAGAGGAGTAGATGGTTTACTCCGTAGATGTGTGCCAAATGATGAAGTGAAGAGCGTTTTGAAGATGTGCCACTCCGATCCTTGTGGAGGGCACATGGGTGCCAACAAAACAGCCTTCAAAGTATTACAAAGCGGGTTATGGTGGCCTCAAATCTTCAAAGATTCATGGGGATTTGTGAAAACATGTGACTCTTGCCAAAGAACCGGTAATGTTTCGAAGAGAAATGAAATGCCTCAACAACCGATTCTTGAACTTGAGGTGTTTGATGTGTGGGGCATTGATTTCATGGGACCTTTTCCCTCATCTAATGGAAATCAATACATCCTTGTGGCGGTTGATTATGTTTCTAAATGGGTTGAAGCCATTGCCTCCCCAACTAATGACCACAAGGTAGTGATGAAGATGTTCAAAAAGGTGATATTTCCAAGATTTGGGATCCCTAGAGCAGTGGTTAGCGATAATGGTTCTCATTTTATTCATAATGTGTTTCAAAAGATGCTGAGAAAGAATGGGGTCCATCAACGCTTTGGCACGACTTATCGCCAAATCAAGGTAATTCTTGAGAAAACAGTGGCTAGGAATAGGAAAGATTGGTCGGACAAGCTAGATGATGCCCTTTGGGCCTATAGAACCGCTTTCAAAACCCCCATCGGCACTACCCCCTACCGGCTTGTATATGGTAAGTCTTGTCACCTTCCGGTTGAACTTGAACACCGTGCTCAACGGGCTATCAAAAAGATCAACTTTGATTTGGCGAGTGCGGGTGAACAAAGGTGGCTAGACTTGCATGAGTTAGAGGAACTACGGATGGATGCTTATGATTGTGCAAGCTTGTACAAAACCCGGTCAAAGGAGTGGCACGACCGACAAATTGAAAAGAAGACCTTCGATGTTGGAGATAAGGTGTTGCTTTACAATTCAAGGATGAAACTGTTTCCCGGAAAGCTCATGTCAAGGTGGAGTGGTCCATTCACCGTTAAGGAGGTGTTCCCCCATGGAGCAGTTGAGCTAAATGATTTGGATGGATCGAGGTCGTTCAAGGTCAATGGGCATCGCCTCAAGCTTTATTATGAGGATGCTCATGTTGGTTTGATTGAGTCAATGCAATGCAGTCTCATCTCTTGAATGTGTGAAGTACGTCAAGCTAGTGACGTTAAAGAAGCGCTTCCGGGAGGCAACCCGAGTTTCTAACCCTCCTCTATTCTATTTGCTTGATGTTTTCTTTTCTTCTTTCACAACTTTGGATTGATGGTTTTGCGTGTATTTGGTTTGTGTTGGTATTCTTGTTTGTCTTGCCTTAAAAAGGAATGCATTTTCCATATACCTTAGGCGTGATTGTGTTGTATTTTAGTGTGTCTTGAGGGGAAGTTTTGTGCAAATTTTCAGATAGAGGGATTTAGGGGTGTTCGACCAAACTGCAGCAAGGTTCGGCCGAACTTTGCAAAAGTTTGACCGAACCACCCAAGAGTTCGGTCGCTCCTCCCCTAGAACTCAAAATGGGCTAAAAACTGTCGAATTCTGGAAAATCAAAGAGTTCGACCGAACTTTTCATAAGTTTGGTCGAACCTATGCTGGTCCGACCGAACCTTCAGAAAGTTCGGCCGCTCCTGTTCCGGAAATCAAATTAGGCTGAATTCTGGCAGTTTCTGGAAAATCCAAAAGTTCGGTCGAACTTTTAAAAAGTTTGGTTGAACTTATTATGGTCCGACCGAACCTCATAAGGTCCGACCGAACCTTTTTCGATCTTGCCCAGATTTAATAGACTTGAGTCGCTGCTTTCTCACTCTTACTTCTTACATTCGGCTCTCCCTCTCCCTTTTCTTCTCCTTCTCACCCTAATACTCCATAGTCACCCCTCCTTCAACCTCAAATCTTCATAAAAATCACTCCTATCTTTTTCCCTCCTCACTTCATTTACATCCACTACTCAATTCCTAAAATCTCCCATAAAAATCACTCCTTAAATTTTCCCCAATTTCTAGGGTTTGAGTGACTTGAAACTTCTTGATTTCTACTTACTTCCAATCAATTGTGGTATGGTTATTCTAACTTTTGCAAGCTCATTTCTTCAATTTCTCTTTGTTTTACCATGTTTTACATGTTCAAGTATGATATGTGGTACAATTGATATTGTTAGTCATGGCTTATTTGATTTAAATGGTTATTGGGATTTCCTTGTTGTAATTGGTTGGTTGTTGTTAGTAGAACTTGTTTCATGATGAATATGCATGTATGACTTGGGTTTTCATGATTTCAATTTGTTTGCTTGAATGTGTTAATCTTTCACTAGTTGTTCATGCTACATTTTGATTGAGAAATTCTTGAGTTGGATGGAATTTTGTGACTATTACTCATTGTTCTCGGTTTGATTTCGATGAGTTTTGAGTGGATTTCATGAATTTTAGGGGACGTCATGCCCATTTTCGCCTAGATTTTCTTAGGATTTGCATTCGATTGCCATATGATTTTTAGCTCATGCCTTGGTTTATAAGTGTCCATTAATGCCTTGAATTGTATTGTTGCTACCGTCTACATCTATTTCACAACTCATGGCTTTTACTCTCATTGCACACACTTTTAATCTCGACGAGCTTCTTGTGCCCCCTTTTGGCTTGAATCTTCCTAATGTTAATTCTTGGCGATTTTTGTAGATTCACAATGCATCTTTTTGGCAAAAGCAAGTCCAAGAGGAAGAGGACGGGTGAATCTTCATCGTCAAATTTTCCTCCTCCTCCCGGCATCTATGATCATGGCATCATCGCTCCAAACAAAACACTTTTGGGATGTCTATAAAACCCTCATAGACGTCCCATTCGTTCTACAAGGTTCTTCTGCGGGAACACCTTAAGAAAGCTTGGCATCAATGGATGAAGTAGTCCGGCTCGCACAAAACTTTGGTTGGGGCGAGTTCATTGACCTCCACGCTCACACCTATGAGCGCGTCACATTGGAGTTCCTTGCTTCCCTCCGCAAGGAAGTCATTGAAGAAGATGATGAAGGGAATGAATCTCAAATTATTCTTCACTTTCGTATGTTCAACGAAGACCATTCCCTATCCGAGAGTGAGCTCAAATGAGATCTTCCATTGGCAAGCAACCGGGATGCATCGGCCTTCCGATATGACCTCAATGTGTCGCATTCCTATAATGAACAAGAATGGTGGCAAAGCATCTCCACCAAGCCCATCTTTCGCACTAACACCGCAAAGGTCAACAACATCATCCATATTGCTTTAAGATACTTTGCCCGGCTCCTTCAGTATGCCGTATTCTTCAAGGCAAACCTCGGCTCTATGGTGAAAGATGAGGTAGCTTGCCTTTTCTTGGCCGACAATCCTCAGCGTTTAAAGTTCAAATGCTCCACCACTTTTATCTCGAGATTGTTGGACACTCGAGATGGGCGGCTTGGTGATGAGATACACATGGGGGCATGATCACCCTCATTGCCCTTTCTTTGAATGGTGGAGCTTACAAGGACCAAATTGATTTGCTCCCCCATGTGCTCCAAAACAAAGAAGAAGAGGTCGTCGGCTACCCTCCTTATGCTCTTTCTATTGTTGCTCTCCGCAACCAACGCTTTCATCAACTACTCCACCCAGAATCGCAAATTTATCCTCTTGGTAGATAATGGAGAAGAATGGTGTGTCCTCCCGGATCCTCCTCACACTTCGGTAGACCCTTCCAACCGCTAAGGTGGAAGATTGCGCGAAAATTCATCCCCGATGAATTAAGGAAAAAACAAGCCCGCGGTGCAATCCCTCACCCTCAACCGGTCTACCAAGTGGAGCATAATTTCCCCCCCCCCCTAGTGGGGAGGTGAGACATCTTCTTCATCTTCCTCTTCTCCTTTTTGATATGAGTGCCCTGCGTAGTACCCTCGATGGTATTCGTTTTGATAATCAGGCTTCTATTGAACAATGGGGGTACTACGCAAGGATGAACTATGATAGTCTTGTGCAAGCGGGCGTTCAAACGCCCTATGTTAACTATCCCTACCACCCGCCTCAAGAGGGCCCAGTTCCACATTGGGACACCTATGACCCTAACAACCCCTCCCCCAACACCTATGCTTATTGGGAAGGTCCTATCAACCCATCCCAACGTGTTGGTACCCCACCATACAACCCTTATCGGCCGGGTGGGTGCGACTACGCCTATGATCCGGCAAGTCCATCAACCCCGAATCCTTTTGATGGTGGTTGGGGTACCCAAGGGTGGCCCTATGAGCACTTTAACCAACCTTTCCATCCATCCATAGATCGCCCGGGGTTTGATTTCATGAACCCCCCTCAGGAACGGGAGGATAGAAACCCCCAATGAGGGTTCTCTCCCTCCATTCCCCCCCCCCCCCCGGACTTTCATGCCTATTCCTTTTGCTCGAGACGTGCAAAAGACTAGCGTGGGGGAGGATGTTCCTTTTGGTTGAAGTGTACATAGGAGGGTAGTGTGGTAGGATGGTAGCTTGTGCATATGGAGAACCATCACGGATAATGAATTTATTGTAGTTAGAGATGATTTTTGGTTGGTAATATTCTTATGATGATGATGTTAAAAAAAAAAAAAAAAAAAAAAAAAAAAAAAAAAAAAAATTGAAGTTGTTTTTTCCCTCTTCTCTCTTGATCCCAAAATCCAAATCCCAAAATCCAAATTTTGTAGATAGCTTTTTGTCAATCTTTTTCTTTTGTTTATAATTCTAGTCTTTTCCTTTTGTTCACTAACTTTTCTTTGTATAGTTGTAGTGTTTCTTTTCTTTTGGCTCACTTTCCTTATAGCTTGAAAACGGAAGCACAAAATGATGGGATAAGGAGCAACTCAAGCTCCGGAAACCTTGGTGAGATCGCAATTTTGCCTTGTGTTCCATTTCAAGCAGCATTTGGTGAGATCTTTCCCTATTTTCCTTTATTTTTTTTTTCCTTGTGTGCATAGTTAGCTTAGACTAGAATGGAGTTGATTGTTCGAGGTTGTTTTGCATTTGATTCCTCGGAATCTGGTGATCGTTGGTATTGATGCCGAACGATCTTTGTTTGTCGATTGAGAATTATATGTTTACTAGCCTCTTATCTCTCTTGTACTCCTTGCATAAAAAAAAAAAAAAAAAAAAAAAAAAAAAAAAAAAAAGGGGGGTGAAAAAGATTTTCCTTTTTATTCATGGCAAACCACGAAAAGCTTAGTTGTTTCATTTTCATTTCGAGCATAATAATGTTGACTCGGTGTGTTTGAATGCTTTGCTTCTTGAGTGTTATAAGTTTGCATGCTTCGGGATTGCCATTGGTTGACTCTGGGACATGTTCATGCTAAGGTAGTTGTTCTAGAACTCGTTAGGCCATCGAACCCAAATTCACTTGTTTGTGGTAAGAAGGTGTTGCTCTCATTAGGGGATTTGAAGCCCTAGAGATGGTTTTTGTAACCCGATGTGAGCTTCATTGTTCAAGCCTCCAACATTACTTGTATGAGCGGCGTAGGATCCTCACCAAGGCATGCTTAGATCTAGAACTTGGCGTCTGGCTCCCGAGATCGAGACGAACTAACCTACGAATGACAAAGGCATTCTTCATTCGGTGACTATTTTTGTTTTTCTAGTATTAGTTTTTTTTTTTTCTTTTGTATTTTTGGGTTGCATTTGCCCTTACCATGTTGAATCTTCCCCTCCTTGATTATAGCACATTGCAAGCCCATGGCCCTTTTGTTTTACTTTCACCCTTAGAATCGTGAAGCTCAAGCCATGAGGGTTTATTGTAGTTTTGATTTGAAATTTGGAACGGAATGGTTCTACTTGGAAAGTGAAGCAGTGTTTTTGTGAATATATGTTCAAGAAAAGCAAATGTAAATCCTAGAAAAAGCCTTTGAAGCTAAAAAAAAAAAAAAAAAAAAAAAAGAGAGAGAGAATGTGACAAACGAAGGTTGATGAATGAAGATGTAAGAGGAAAGCGAAAGCTCAAAGTGTTTGGCATTTTAGTTCAAGATTGTGGCAACGTAGTTTGAAAATTGGTTGATGATTGATTTTGAAAAGAGGCTTGATCACCCTTTGCTTCACGGTTAGGCTAAGCACCAATTTCCAAATTCCTCCACACCCTTACCCCCCTAGCCATCGTTATAACCCTTTCAATGCCCTGTTGACCTAGGTTGGTTGAGTCACTTATCGGTGGAGGGAGCTGGAACTCAAGCATATGGAGAAGCATGACTTGGTGAGATGTCAGGTTCCCCTATTTTGCAGTGTTTTTATCTTTGTTCCGGCTCCTTCGAGGAGTCACTTGATGCTATCTCCAAGGGCGGATTTGAATCTAGATGAGGGAACGCGGTAAGATTGTATGGAATGCGGGGGGAGTGGTGCATGTTTGAGTTCTCTATGCTTAGCATAGCTTATCCTTCAATCAACTTTCGGCATCCCCTTGCATGCTCACTTCTACTACTCAGAAAGTTTGACACTCATTCATGTTTGTTATCTCCAAAAGCTCGATTTGGCTATGATTTGTGTTGGATTTGTTGTTTCTTTTCCCTTGTTTTTGGTTTGTCTTGAACGCAATTTTGTAAGAGTTGTGGGGTATGCTCTCTGGAAACCCTCACGAGATCACAACTCATCCTCATCGGCGACCTTGGGTTTAAATGGCTTGTTGCTTTTGCTAAAAGCAATTTCGGTTTTTCTTTTGTTCCTTGCATGTTTGAATAACTAATTCTTTCTCCCTTGTTCTTTTTCCTTTGCTTTGCTCGAGGGCGAGCAAAGGCTTAGCGTGGGGGAGTTTGATGAGTGACATTTATGTCACTCTTAGGGGTAGTATTTAGGTCTTTTTCCTCTTATTTTTCTTAGGTTTTTCCACCTCATTATCCTCTTATGGCTTCTTTTTGTGTTGATGAAAAGTAATGCTTATTTTGATAATCTTTATGCATTATTTTATCATCCCCGTGCTCTCGTGAACTTTGGTATCTTCTGCAGGTTCCATGACAGTCCTATGCACGGTGGGAGGCCCCTTGGCCAAGCATGGAAGCCATGGACAAAGGAAAGAGAGGCAAAAGGGAAGGAGAGGAAGCAAGAAAAGGAAGTGCAAGAGGAGGTGTGGCCGAACCTCTGAAAGGTCC